>NW_023665577.1:4130961-4438846 GCF_014743375.2 Drosophila subpulchrella
GTGAATCGTCTCCCTGTCTGACTCCTCCAGTTCCGTGATCCTCGAGAGCAGCCCAATGAGGTTATCATCGTTTAGTCCTCCCAAAGAATGGATGTGACCATCTATATAGAATTCAAAGAATACAAATTTGTAATAATCGGTAGTCGCATAAAAATGTACATCTGCTTGGAGGGAACAAGGGAAAAACACCAATATCTTTTTTTTTTTTTTTTGGGTCACAGCCACATGCCAATTTCACAATTAGATTGAATTTCGTTTATGTAGATTTAAAATTTTGTATGATTCTTGTATAATATACAGAAATGTCTCTGTTGAGTAAAAGCCAATTAGAATTCAATTTAAATTTGTCGAGGGTTGTACACAAAGAGAGAAATAGAGACAGTTGGAGGTAGAAGATTAGAGTTTTCTTTTGTAGAGTGGTCCGCGATAGAAATGTTGAGCATACATACCAGTTTGAAGGGGGAACACACTTAAACGACATTTGTTATGGATAGCAGAGTTACACACACACAACTAGATAAGTTAGCTGAATAATACAGATACAGTATCTATATATAAGGAACAACAAAATGCAGATAGATCGATGGAGTTAATGGTTAATGGGGATGCTGGAGATGTGTTTATATAGCATGCTTTTATGATGAAGATGGTAGGGTGTGTATATCCAAACATCTAAGTGCCTAACGTCATGCACTTTTAGCCTTTCGAATTTATATTTCTCAATCTTGAAAAGTTTGTAATTGTTAAATCTTACAAAAGAAAAAAACATAAGCAGAGATTAAAACTGCTAATAACTAATCTACTAATTAATTTTCTTAAAAGTCATATAAAACAAAAGTTTATCGAATTCCACTTTAGTGCCAATTATTTATTTGTTCTATATCTGAAAGCAAATCTTTCTCCGGTCTTGGTTGTTCTGAATGATAATGTAAATGGTGTTTACACACTGACCAAGCCAAAGCAACACCGAAAATTGGATACGCCACTCACGAGGCTGGGCTTACTAAGTAATATCTAAATTAAAAATGTTCAAGCGGCTTAAAAAATTAACAGTTAATTTTCAGAAAAGGTTAATCGCGCAGGTTAAAGAACCCGAAATTTAGGTGATAAGAGTGAAAATAAACTTCTATCTATCGAAAATCATTTTAGATACCTTTGTACATCAGTGATATTAAAGATAAACAATTTACGTATTTCCCTGTATTATTTAAACTATTTAAGAAAATATTAAGAAATGAAAAAATGCAATTTCACTTGTAACCAATTCCTCGTGAGTGGTGTAGGCATTTTGCTAGAACACCGATCATCAGACGCCACCGAGGGGAGGGGAACCACAGAACGAACTGACACAGAGGACACACATGCTCTAGCACCTACCTGGGTTCGCCGCGCTGCCGGTGGCCGCCGCACCCGAGACCTGGGGATGCGGATGGGGTGCGGCATCGCAGGTGCAGTGCAGGGGGAAGGCCAGAGTCGAGGGGCTGGGACTGGGGGCCGGCACGATGGCCGGCTGCGGGGGCAGCAGATTGGGTGCCGACGGATGCTTTTGGAAGTGGGAGTGGAAGGAGTGATGGGAATTCGGGGCATTCCCCGTGCTGCCTCCGGCTGCTCCCGATCCCGATCCAACTGCCGCTGCTTCCTGGCCGGAATGGCCCAGTGATCCGCCGGCTGATCCACTCGCTGCGGCGGCATCGGCGGCTGCCTGGGAGCGGAGGAGTGTTTCCGCCTCCTGCAGCGTGGGCATCGGACTGTGGTGACTGGGGGGCACACAGTGCACCAGGTACTGGTGGCTCTGGCTGTGCGTCGAGACTAGACCCGCCGAGGTGGAGGCGGTGGTGGCTACGTGTGCACTACTACCGGCATGATGATGCGGATGATGGTGTGGATGTGGATGGGGGTGAGGGTACGGATGGTGGGCGGCGTGTGGGTGGTGGTGGTGGGTGTGATAGGGAAAGGCCGTGTGCGCTGGCTGGTGGACGGGACAAGGCGGCGGCTTGGGTCGAGAGGAGCCCGCTGCCGCTGCTGCTGGATTCACCGACTGGCTGCTGCCAGAAGCCCCCCCACTACTACTGCCCAGGAACTGACCCAGTCCGAAGCGCGAGGTTTTCCGCTTTAGAATTGGCGCCGAGACCTGCCGGCTGTAGATCTTCTCCTTCTCGGGGACTGCAAAAAAGACATGGTGGAATAGACGGTGTTAGGTACTTCTTATTACCTTATGAATATTTTGTATTTTTAAACTGTTAACTAACATATTTCTATAAAAATCTCCCGATTTTAACAAAAGTATTATCTTAAAATTAAACTTTTTAAAAATTAACGGTGAATACCGAACAGAATGGCAACACTACGTATGAGTAATAATTGTCATGGGCTCAAAGTTGCCTTAAATAAAACCGCATACAACATGTATTACCATTACTATTACCATATACTAGCCTCAACGAACTCACCAAACTTGCTATCCTGTCGCGGGGCCATGCTGGCGGGAGCGGACATGGTTCGCTTGTAGGGCCACTTGGTGCCGAAGGAGGCGCTCAGCGTTTTGGCCATGCTGCCGCTGGTGTCCGACTGGCTGAGGGCCTCCCGAGCCTTCTGGATCTTGGCCGAGAGGGCCTCGCTGCCGTTGTCCGAGTTCCTCAGATCGCGCAGGTACGAGATGTCGCCGCACTTCTCCAGATTTATCTGCGCCTCCACGAAGAGCGTGTCGAAGCGGTTGAGAAAGAAGTCCCAGCCGAGCAACTTGCGGTCGGAGAGGGAGTTGTGCAGCTGGTAGACCGACTGCAGCACCACCGGGCGGTCCACGATGAACAGATCGAACTGCGACTCCAGGCAGAAGAGCAGCGACCGAATTGCCGTGTCATGGATGGTCCCAATGTAGAGGGTCGCCCGCTGCGCCACATACACGTTGATGTCGTCCATGCTGGCGATCAGGTGGCAGAAGGCGGTGGCCAGCGCCGTCTGCAGGCCCACCTCGGAGCGCAGGGGAGTGGAGTCCATGAAGCGGGTAATCACGGTAACTCGCTCCACTGCCGTGAACCGAACGCGCCAGTCCGTGTCGTGGAAAGCCTCCTGCACCACTCGCCAAAAGACATCCGATCCCAGTGGCAGCGTGATGCAGTGCAGCAGCAGCGGCACGCCCACCTGGCAGATGTGAGAGTGCTCCGCGTTGCATAGCTCCCACAGGCTGGAAAGGGGTGATTCAGTGGGTTACTTAGGGGAGTGTCCCATGTGATCCTTACTTCTTGATTAGCAGGTTCTCCTGACACCAGATGAAGAAGCCCCTTTGCTCCCTCGCCGCCTTGGCCAGGGCATCGCCATGCAGAGCCATCGTGTTGAGGCACTGGAGGACATAGTATAGAATCTCCGGCTTCTTGATAGTGGGTATTTCCTTTGGATGAAAAGAAGTGATTGTGAATAATAATAGGGGGTATGAAAAACCAATGATAGTAAGTTTAAAACGCTTTTTTAAGAGTTAATTTAAAGTCGCTATGATATAAATAAATAATGTGTTAACAATTATGAAATAAATAATGATGATAATCGAAACCGCAGTTCTTGGTTTGGTCTTGATTTCAAGAACGATTCTTCTCAAATATGTAAGAAGACGAATTCTCAGACGCAGACTCTCGAGACTGCTTTAGAGAGGAAATTCATCTTGATTTCAAGAACTTTTCTTCTCGAATAAGTAAGAAAACGAATTATCAAATACAGACTCTCGAGACTGCTTTACAGAGACAGTTTGTCTTGATTTTAAGAACGTTTTTCTCCCGAATTTTTAAGACGAATTTTCAAATGTAGACTCACGAGACTGCTTTAGAAATGAAAATCGTCTTGATTTCAAGAACTATTCTTCTCGAATAAGTAAGAAGACGCATTCTCAAAAATAGATGATTTGATATTGGCTTTATATTTTACTACCGTTAGCAGCTGATGGATGTACTGAAGTGGCTGGGGCAGCGTGTCCAGGGTGAACTTGAACTTGCCCACGGAGGTGTGCCAGAAGTCGTCGCTGTCCTCCTCCTCCTCGTCCTCCTCGGATCCGCTGCCGTTCTCCCCGCCGCCACAGGCCGCTCCGCCATTGGCACCGTTCTCACCCATGACCGAGGCCTTGGTCACGCTGACATTGGCGCTGCCCACATCCGCATCGGAAAGGGTTATAGAGCGGGCTATGGCCCGGTCTGTGGGCAGGATGGAGGCCAGGTCTAGCTGCTCTGAAACTGTTTCTACCGTCGCCGTCATGATCTGCACGAGACAAGGGGTTCAGTATTAGCGGGAAGGATAATGCCAATGGTTTGCGACAGGTTTACATCGTATATACACGTGGGTTTACAGTGTGTGTACGGTATGTTACATTCCTTGGACAACACATGTAGACAAATGCAATGTTCGGGGAGCTTTGACATTTCTTTTACACTCACATGTCCATCTTAAGATTCGTTTGAGTAACAAAGTAATTTACATCAAAAACGTTACAAAACACACGTAAAATTGCATAAATGTGATACATTTTCGGTGCATTGCTGTGATTATGTTTATATTAATATTAATTTATATTTAGTTTATTTTTTTGGTGGTGGGGTGGGTCAATTAACTGTGACAGTGCTGTACATTAAACATGCTCTTTAACAATGATCCAAAAATAAACAAAAAATTATTTGTTATCTGAATAAAATTAGCATGGAACGCAATATTTACATGTTAAATAAGATATGTAAAATCGAGATTGATTTAAATAAAATGTACATTTATAAAACTCGTTTTTTCGATTTTGTTTTCGATTTACGATAATTTGTAATTTATTTTCACACACATACAAGATACTTTGAGACACAGTAGTTGAATAAAATTATTAAAAAACTAGTAACGAAAAAGATTAAA
Source organism: Drosophila subpulchrella (assembly GCF_014743375.2). Classification (NCBI taxonomy): domain Eukaryota; kingdom Metazoa; phylum Arthropoda; class Insecta; order Diptera; family Drosophilidae; genus Drosophila; species Drosophila subpulchrella. The sequence continues at coordinate 4,135,840 of NW_023665577.1, forward strand.
GATCATCTATTATTCGTATGGAAATGCTATTGAAATAGTAAGTTTAAAAAGCTTATCCTTGTGTACTTTCTCTAAAAGAAAATACTTTTTCAGATGTCATGAACAAACATTGTTCAGCCTAGTCTTTAAATATTCGCTAAATAATAATAAAAAATTATTTAGTTCTAATTAAAGTAACAATGGTTTCATTGCTCCAGCCTATTAGTCATCTATAACGTCTCTAGGGCTAACTATAACAAACATCTCTATAGTGCTTGTGAATGTCTTCTAGGACTGCATATAAATTTAAATAAATAAAATTTGAATAAAAATGTTTAGTTATTAAAATTAAAGAAAAAACATAATCAATATCAGGAAAAACACTCTGTACATTTATTTACACTTAATACGAAGAGAACAATTTGTTGACTGGACATAAAAAACTATAGATATTGAAAAACGAATTGTACAATATCGAATCGTAGGAGGGTTTCATAATTGGGCAAATGATAGAACTTAAGTTTAAAACAAAGTTGTATTGCTTTGGTTGGTTGAATAGTTTGTCTTTTGTTTGGTATTTCTTTTTTAAGAATGCACAAAGTACCTCGTCTGTGGCGTGAACTTTTCTCAATTCATTACTATCAACTGAATGCCCATTTTCGTTATTCTATAAAGAATATATGAAGAAATGAAAACGTTTGTATAATCGTTGGACAAATATCAATTTTCAATTTTTCAAATTAAAACATTGAATTTGAATTTGTGTTAAGGAAAGCAAACGAAAACCAAACAGATTATGTGTCGATTAAACGAAACAACTCGAATGCTCACTTTAACTTAGTATTGCTTTGTTGCTGTAATTAATTAGTTTGAATATTTATAGAAAATATATAAAATATGTATGTTTATATGGGGTGTTTCAATATACCTACAGTCAACGCATAATATTTTGAGATATATATTTTTTTTTATTCTTATTATTTTTTGTAGTGTGTAAAGAACTTTAAAATTCGAGTATGGTCGTCAATAAAGAGTGACAACAAAAGAACATAATGTGTACGGGTGGTATTGCTTATGATCGAAATACATACGGAACAGACGTGGGGCATATGGACGAGGACTCCGCCCACCGAGTGAGGTTCTGGTTGGGGAACAGCCACCGGCACAGGACCTTTTTAAAGAGAATTGTACAAGGGGATTAATATCAGATCTGGACAAGTCGAAAGGCGAGTCCAGCTAAAAATGAAGTTGGCTTAGTGGTCAACATACAACTGATTGGCATTCACAAATCAATCATGCATACATATAGAAATCCTATAAGTGTCATAAGGATAGGTAGAAAGTTTGAACTTCACTGAAAAGTATCTCATGCAGGTTTTTAAACAAGTGGTTTACATTACTGCCAATCGGGTACTACGCGTGGATTCTCCGGTCTTTAAAGTTTGAAGTTCTATAGAAAGAATGAACTGCCTATCGAAAAATCAAAGATTGTAAAAAATGTGTGTGTTGTCTGGTGCTTGTAGTGTTGACTAAAAATCGCAGTTCGGTGTTTTTTAGGGAAGGTCTATAACCGAACCGAAAGAAATCGATCTATAGCAAAACGGAACTGAACTCACTAGGGGAGGTCAATCTACAGAGGTCACTAGATATAAAAGCTTGGTTATGCTAAATCATATTCTCTAGTAAACGCTAAACAGAGATAGAGAGTTGTGTGTGGAGTGTGTTTGTGGAGACAAAGATTGTTAGAGTGATCGAGCGAAACTATTGTTGTCTTTTTCTGTTGTTCGTGTCGTGTGATTTTGGATTTTTGAGTTGGGTAACGAAATGTTTTAACAAATGCTTTATAATGTAATGTAAATTTGTAATTTGTAGTTGTTATTTTTTGTTTTTTTTAACGAATGAAAAATTTTCTTGTGGTGCATCACCTGCCATTATAATAATTTTTCCATCGTCTGAAAAGAATTGATCTAGCTTAAAGATATCTGATAATGATTGATAGATTTCAAATTTAGTTTGGTATTAGTTTAGCAGTATTTCATGAGTCGATATTAGTTTGTAGATTTTTTTGGGCATAGACGAGAAGTTTTTCGAGTGTGAGAGAGAGAGACGCGCGAAATAGGGTGCGATCGAGCGAGAGAGAGACAGCGTTAGTTATGTTATTTTTGTACAGGCAGACGCGCAGTAGAATATGTTAGAGATAGAGAGAGAGAAACAGATATACATATTTATGTAGAGAGAGATAGCAAGATAGACAAATAGTTATGGTTTAAAAAGATAAGTACAGGTGAGATCGGGATGACGGTATGTTTTTCACGAATGATCGTTTAGATGGTTGTTAATTCATACATCTGAGATTGTTTGATTTAGTCTGGGGGATTGTTTAGTTGGGTCAAGTAGGTAATTTACAAGGCATAGCAGTGCAGGTTTCTAGTTGTAGGTAGGTTGTAACAAAGTTCGGTTTGCGCTTTAACGTGGATTGTTAGGCTAAAGTAGGTTGTTTATAGGGACGCTCGACGGGCGAGTCGCCATTCCATACCATTCGCCCGCAAATTTGTTTATATATATTTTATATAGTCCAGGCTCAAGTACTGTCTACAATTAGCTACATTTTGGTGACGTTTCACTGCTTTACTGTTACGGTGGTTAGTTTATTTATAAGTGGGTGGGTTGTTTTTAGGGAAGAAACTTGGGGGCAGGGGTCTTTATAGACAGTTTATGTTACAACCAGGGTTCGTTAAGGGGGTCTTGAAATAAAGTAAGATGGGTTGGAAAGTCTGGGGCGTACCTGCAAATCCTCCTAGGGGTCCCAAGGGAATTGGTAAGGGAGCCATCGAAAGGGAGACATCTCGATCACGGGTCTTTTCCTTGTCGGATTCGGGTGGGGATTTGCGAGAGGACTTTTCCTCTTCGATGATGTCCTCGATGGGAATCTGGAAGTATGCTCGATAAGGAGGGAAGAGCTTGATGTTAAGAAGGCGACCTACATCTGGTGGCCGAACTGGATTCAGGGGGGCCATGAACTGTACCAACTTAGTGGCGAGCTGATGCCACATGATGGAAGCCTCGCAGTAGGCACATTCTGCCACCTGATACGGAAATATAAAAAATATTAAATTAAAATAATAAATAGTAAAATATAGTAAACCTTTAAGGCGCAGACGTGACTGCTGAGTCCCACTCGAGCAGCGGTGACCATGCACTTGATCAACCTGGAGACATTCTCGCATACGCTCGTGTGGATGCCCATGTGCTGCTCCACATCCTGCAGTTCCATTTGCTTCAGCAGGATGTCCAGCATGAGGATGCAGCAGGTTAGATTGTGTTCAGCATCCGTGGAGAACTCCGTGTGACGATTGGTGGGGGCCTCATCATCCGAGATGGCAGACGTATTGCCCGAGTCATCCTCGACAACGGGAGCTATTGGATAATTAAATAATTAAATTAGATTTATAATATTAGAAGGCCACTAGAAAATATTCACAAATGGAGCTGCGCCTGGGCGGATTGGCCATGTCTGCCTTGGTCTCCTTGCTCTCTTTACAAGGGGTCTTGGGAGCCTTGGCCAGGGATTGGGCTTGGGCATCCTTCTCGCGCATCAACTCATGTTGGATGCCATACTTCATAATTCGAACGCCATCGCCAAACATGGCGAATAACTGGACAAGTGGGATGAGGATCTCCAGCTTGGTGAGGATCTGCAGCCAGTGAAGAGCTTGCTGTTGCACTTTAGCAGTGGTTTTCTCAAACCGAATGGCCACAAAGTTATACATTGTCTTGGCATCGAAGCCTAGGGGGGACATCTCCGGATCGAGGATCTTGCTGAGCACAATCTTCAGCTCGTTGAGCTCCTTTTCGGCCACATCGTTGGTGATGGCCTCCATCCAGTGGGGCATTACATAGTCCCAGATCTCTGAGGTGATCACCTCGTATGGAACCAGGCAAATGAGCCTTTGAAGACCCTCCTTCAGGTGACTGGTTCGCGATGCCAAGGTCTCCCAGTGGCCACCAACGCGGGCATACTCTGGGGGATGTGGCAACAGGCAGGAGATGAAGACGTTGTAGTGGATCCTACAGATTTCCTTCAGCCAGTCGCACACGTGATCCACCTTTAGCTTCTCAATGGTGCTCTCCACTTGTCCGGCAGCTAAAGATACAAATAATAAGCTTTTAATAACACAGATATCTCATCTGTTAAAATTCTAAAGAATTCGCGATTTCATATTTTTAAAAACTCCTGAATAATTTTAAATGACTAGCACTACAAAATTTACCATCATAGGAATAGGCAGTGACATGGAACCAGTGGAAGAGCATGCTCAAGATCCTGCCCAGAACTTCCACTGGTGTATCTGCCGTGGGAGTGCAGCGCCCCACCAGCAACCAAATGCCATATCGTCCCAGTCTCTGGCGCTCCTCCAGGGAAATATTATCGGCTGTCAGGGGGGAGCCGTTCTTCTTGGAGTCGGACATCGCGGAGTCCTTGCCGGGCTCAAAGTTTATGGGCTTGGCCTCTCGCAGCAGGCTCACCACCGACTCGACCATGTGCATCTGCATCTCGGGATCCATCTGCCAGGCGGGCTGCAGGCTGCGGTGGACCACGTGGTCGCCTCCTCGCCGGGAATTGTGCCTGTTGCTGTGGCACTGGCTGCAGTAGCGGATCGGGTGGTTGCCATTGAAGCTGGCGCACTCCGTGGAGAAGCAGATGGAGAAGGCCGACTTTTCGTTGGAGCGGCAATTCTTGTTCTCGCAGACCATGGATACTTGCTGCATGGGGTGCAGGATGTCGCCGAATTCCAGGCTCCCGTGCTCCCGGTGAATCTCGTTGGCGCACTCGATGCACAGATAAAGGGGTGGTGGACAATCTGGGGCGTAGGCAATGCTGATGCTGTGGTCATAGCACACCTTGGCCGCCTCCGCGTTTCCGGAGTTCGGGCAGTGCTCCCGCTGGCAGGTGAAGGGCACCAGGTCATCTTTAATAGGAAAACGATAAAAACATTATTAGAAAACATTACCTATAAAAACTTTGGGTTAATAGTCCAATGTATTTATGATGAAATGTAAGTTGAACTATTTTTATTGGCAATAGAGAATAAGGATGTACATAAAATGTATTCCGATTCTTTAAGTCTCCCTAAATCGAACATTTTTTGCAGGCATTCTAGGTCTGATTCTAGGTCTAGTGTTAGACTTAATGAAGATTTTTTTTTATAAAACACTCACTAGTTAGTTTGGAGAGCAGAACTTTGCGATCAAAGAGATTGGCGTTGAAGGCTGGCCAGTAGTAGAAGAGCAGCTTGGCAGCCGAGGTTCTAGAGACAGCAGTCCCATAGGCTACCACGCAAAGAATGTCCTTGACCACATTGTGTTTGAGGGTCATCAGGCACTCCAGCAGCTGGCAATGGTGAGCCGGGTTGTTAGAGTACTGCAGCACCATCATGATGACCGAGGACACAGACTGGCAGGCCTGGCATTCCTGCTCATCAGAGCTGCGACGGGCTAAGGTTGAAAAAGCAGATATTACATCACAGAGGTTCTTATGTGCCGGGTAAATAAATACTACTCACTTATAGTAAAGGGTAAGATATAGTAGCATAGAGCATTAATAATACACTGGTGCAATGCTGGCGGTAGAACAGATATAGTAGAGCTGACTAGATAGGGTAGATTATCGATAAGGTCTTTGTCGAGAAAGGGTAAGATGCAGCTTAGGCACTGCAAAAGAGCTTTTCCGAAAACTGAAAAGTAAAGTATTAGTACAGGATTACGATCGGTTGGTTTTAGATAAACCTACCGATTTGTCCATACTGGATGCAAGGTGCCACATCGATGAGCATAGTAAGAGCATTGTAGAGGTTGCCATATTCGAGATTGGGATAGGCAGACATGCGAGTGGGATCTTCAAGAGGATCGCGGATAAGCTCGTGCGGCGAGGTACGCACATCTTTAAGGACAGCTGTAAAAATATAATTTAGTTACCAAAAGTGTTTGATTGATTTTATAAAATCATAAATATAATATCAACCTATCTTTACGTTTTAAATTAACTCGGTTCTATATAATTATTAAAAGTAATAACTTACTTAGTAGAGTTTGAGAAAAGTATTTGATATTGTTAGCAATATCGACGCCAGAGGGCGCAGGCAAGACGTTGTGCAAGAGACGTACGTGGTATTCATGAAGGGCTCTCAGTTTTGCCTGAACTGTAAGCAGAAAAAAATCACTTGAGCACTCGAGAAAGTTGAGACTTCTGGGGACAACTTACAGGCGGCAGCGCGAGTGCCCATATTGATGAGTTGCACCTTAAAGCTGCCAGTCATTATATCAGACAAATCCTTTGCATTGCCGAAGCTGCTGCCGAGGGACTTCGCATTCTGCAATTAAGTGAAATAAATGCATTTAAATAGTATTTAGCACTTCACACCCAGCATTACGTAATACAGGCCAATGAAAGATGCTAGCATAAGAAAAAGAGCCTCAAAACATACAAAACTTTATAGATAACACAAAACTTTCACAAACCACGGTTGCTTAGTTAACTAATGAAAATATTTTTAATAAACTTACCTCGAAATTTGTTAGTTTTTTCAATAGATTTGCAATTTTTTACGGGTTTTACAGCAAGCCACGACCACGAAGAAAAATCTCTATAACTAAACTGAGTTTATGGTGTGTATCTGTGCAAGAACTCAGCTATCTGTTGGGCGCCCTTTGACCCCCTTGATTCTTATTTTGCACTTAACGCTAAGTTAAGGAAATATTTAATAGCGGTTTTAGGTAAGATGCATCTGTAATATGTTTAACTATTCAATAAATTAAGATTTTCAATAATTTTGGTTGTAAATGTGAAGGAATTTGAGTGAATTGGAGTTGTGGGGTGGGTACTTGACCCACTTTTACCACCCACCCTCGACAGCAGCCCCAGAAAACAGCTGTTCCGAAGTAGGACATGCGCATATCGCGTGTTTATCTCACATTTTCCGCACTTACCGGTCGATTTTCAACAAGTGTTTGTTTTGGTCTAGCCGTTGTAAATATTTACTATTTCTAGCCGGGTCGGGAGTTTGCGCAGATTGTGCTAAATGTTTGTAAATACTTCCCAGCTGTTTATCCTTGATATGCAACTGGTATCTGTTGGAGACTTTCCACGGTTTGATGTGGAGATTTGTTAAGGCCTCAGATATATAAGGTCTGAAAATGCCCTAACAATTAATTTGTTTAATAAAAATGATGAAAAATAAATCACAACTCATGAAACGCCATTTAAATTAATTACGGTCAGCCGAACATTTTACAAGTCACTAGAATGTAAGGTAAAATTGTAATAAATCTTTTGGCACCCCTTTTTAAACCACACCGTCCAACAATTAAATACTCATTACAGATTTTAGTTAGCCAACTTATTTGGGGGTGTCTCATTCTAAGGCTTCCCTCGAAAGTGAAAACCTCGAAAAAATCTAGGGGTTGTACAGCACGTTGTCTGGCTTATGCGGCACCTTTTAACCCCAATGTGTGCAACCAAAAACGTTAAACTCGGTCTGGAAATCGAAACTCGAAGTGTAGACATTTTAACAACCGATTTAACTGAACTTTGTGACCCCATTGACGGGTAGAAATGGATGGGCTTGCTGACCAGGATGATAAATCATCAGAATAAATACGTTTTAACATATATTTCGAGTGTGCTTGTGTTTATTGTAAGTTGGAAATTATAATTTGTGGAATTAATGCGGAGATGTTTGTGGTCTTTGAATGTAAGGGGAAATATCTTGAATCCTTGAAATGTTTACAGAGTGGACTGTGTAGTGTAGGGGCAGAACACTTTCAGATTTATGAGCAGTGGCCTAGAGAACGAGAGTTATATTAGATCCTTTCGTATATATCCTATTTGAATTGATTAACAAAAGTGGGAGCTGGCTGAATGGAGTCCTCAATCTCGGCTTCCGCAATGGACAACTGACCGCCCTCCAATGCGCTAAAAGCCTCCTGTCCAGAAGCCTTGTTGGCCACACTTTTTTTGGCCAACGCAATTGGTGGTTCCAGAGCCGGATCCGACGTGTAGTCCTCAATTTCGGAATCTTCTATCTTGGGACTCGATTGACAATCGGTTTCAGATTCATGGTTTACCGGCTGCAGTTCGTGGACCTCTTCCGATTCCACGTTCTCCACATTATTGGACAGTCCGAAGCCCGCATTTTGACGCGGGTTTTTTTGGCGATGGAATAGAAGCTTCCAGTAGGATGATATTGATGTCTTTATGGTGGGCTTCACATTTGGCAACGGCTTCTCATGCTGCCCGGCATCGGTTACTGAGCTGGATTGCTCCTGGCCATCTGGCAAGAAAAGTTATTAGTTATTCAACTAGAACTCGAATTAGCTAGAAGAGCCTCTGTTATTAAGAAATATTAATTCGGAATAACATTCTTTTTCTAATGTCAAAATATATTATTGCGACAACCCTTACCTTTGCTTGATCCCTTCAGGCGGGTGAAGAACCGACTTATCGTGTTGGACCTGCCCAGCTCCTTGTGGTCCTGGGAGGAGGTCTCGCTCACTTCCTCCACTTGGTCCCGCATCAGCGGCTTCTTGCTGATCTTAAAGAAGCGCTTCAGCGAACTGGATTTGGGCGCGGGGGTCACATCGGAGCCATCAACCGGCAGAACTTCGGGATCGGCGAGTGGCACATCTTGTAGATTGGACATGTTCGTCCACTTTGTCCACCGAAATTTTAGAGTTTTTTTTCAGTTAAAATGTGGCTTGGTTATTATACGAAATATAAGTTAAATGTGACTGGTGTTAGTGAACGAAGTGCCAGACGCAATTGGCCAGGAAATTCAAAGCCTACTACTTTCTACTTTTGGTTTGGCTTACAGGTAACTAGATTGTACAAGAAACTATCATGAAACATTCAAAAAGGATACAAAGTTTTTTTTATTTGTTAAGGAATAAATGATTGACATACAAATAATTAATTGATAAGGCATAAAATATTAAAACTGTTTGCTTATGATTCTGTTTAAAGTTATTTAAAAACATGTTTGGATAGAAAAATTTGGCTTAAGGAATTAGATGCTTGGTCTGGTTTTCTTCCTCAGTGTTTAGTGTATTTTCTTTGGCAATTTGGCGACGCTCGGTAAACATGTGTTAACAACGACATCGAAACAGGTTTCAATTGATACGACTTTGATTTCATTTTCTCCCCGCAATCGAACTGTTTCCTCGGCCAGGACAAAGCCAAACTGGTGCCGGCAGCCCCAGAAAAAAGCTGAAATAAAAGCCAAAGGCAATTCATTCAATATGTGCACACAATACCCCTTGTTATGCTGCTGCCCCATTGTTTCAAATGTTCGATGTCCAATGTCCGTTGTCCAGTTACTGCCGCAGTGTTCCGTTCCTGAGTTCGGGCCCACCAGCAAAGTGGTTTCGAAAATCAATTGGAGAACTGATGGCGATTCCTGCTGTCGACACTGCGCCATCCTCCAGCTCTGCTCCGATCCCATCCCGTCGACCTCCTCCAGGAATCGAGCGCCAAAGTCCGTTAATTTATGTAGTTATGTGCTGCCGGTTGCCAGGATACCCGAAACAATGGGCAATTGCTGCGGCAGTTACAGCATGCGAAGCGTATGCTTTTGTCTGGCGAAGGTGTTGAAATTCTGAAAAACAGATATGTAATATCATTTCAATTTGGATCCCATAAAATTAAAATTAATCAGCTATTGATTACGTGTGTTCTTTGTAATGCGACAGAGATAAAACGTAGTAATTAGTATATGCGACTCAAAGCACTAAAAGTTGTATCCCTTACTTTAAAGTTTAAGCTAGAATGATTTTTACAAAGGTTCTTAACTTAATATATGATTAAGAGTTTCCCAAAAAGTAGAATTTCATAATACTCTACAATAGCCTAAAGACTTATTTTAATTTAACATCTTTTTGACCATTGAAATAAAATTAATCAATTATTTATAAAGTTTGTTCTTAAGAAAAAAACAAGTACAAATTGAAAATATTTTAAAGTGGCATTATAGGTAATCCTTTTATGTTTTTTACTGGATATCTTTTAGGTCCCTTATAGTAGTATTAATCAATTATATATTACTTTGTGATACCGTAAGACCTTTGGAATTATTAAATGAACTAAAGATAAATCATTGTAGCCAGAAAAGATCTATCCATTTCTGATTAATAAATAAGAAACGTAAGTAAAATACAAAAATTCAGAACACCATGTTTAAGCATAAATTATGGAAAAAGTCTTTATGTTAAATTAAGATGAAGGTCGGAAAAAAATAAATATTCAAAAACCTTTAAAGCACAAATACTCCATTAATTTAATTTTTAATTTGATAGCTTTTCGACCCCTTAAAGTGTCAACGCTTATACTCCATCAATTTGTGTCCAACCCCTTTATAAAAAAAAGGTTGATGGAAAACCTCCACGGCGCCCACAACAAAGGGACATCAATAAATCATCAACAATAAAAGCATAAGGGAAATGAACAAGGATAATGCAAGGGCAATCCTTTTGCCAGCCAACTGCTGCTCACCCACACCGCGGAAATGTGTGAAAATGTCGGGGAGTTACAAATGCATGTATCTCCTCCGGTCATAATGCTCAACCATGTTGGCGGAGTGGGCGCCATATAATGGCCAAAACGGAAATGTTGTTTGCAGCCAATTCATTGGCAAACACACAGTTGCGAAACGGCAAACAACAAACAGCATAAACACCCCCTGCAGGCTTACGCAGGAGCAACACCATCGCATTTGAGATGGGGAAACAATGGATGGAGCAGCAGAATCAGCAGAAGCTGCAACTGCAGACCGCAAAATGTGGTGCCACAACCCTTGGGGCAACCAAGCTGGATCGGGAGCTGAAGATGGAAACTCATAAGTTGGCCGTTGTCTGGCAGACAAATCCTCAGAGCAAGTGCATTCATTCATTGGCAATAACAATCAAACTGCTGTTGGCAGTACACAGGCCCTTGGATTTTCTCCCTGCCCCCCTTTATGCTCATCTCTGGATGCCATTCAACTTGTTTGCACTGCTGCTGTTGCTGCCGACAACAGCAACCAGCCACCAGCCACCAGCAACATGCAACAGCAACAGCTATGGAAACCACAAGCAACTCCGTGCTGTTGACTTTAATATTTCGGTCTTCGGTTTATTACAATCCCCCCTAAGATCAAATAGTCTGAAATAGTCGCCATAGATACCGGGAAATATTCACTCGATGTGGGAAAGGTAAACCTTAACCAGTCACTCTTGGGAATCCGATAAAGCGGCCATAAATCGTAGAATTGTCCCCTCCCCATTCCATCAAGTTCTCAAGTTCAATTTGGCACTGCCGTTCGTCTTTATAGATTTACCATATTTACATAGTTGCACTGGAGTGTAGATAAGGCGGCGATAAAGAGTTCAATCGCATCGGTTTATTGGCCTCTCTGTTTTTAAATAAATAATATTGTGTAATGATAGTAATAATTCATATCTGAGCGAGTACGTTTTGTGTAATCATTGATTAAATAGTTTTCCATTTACGATTTCACACTTTCACTTTATCGAACGGGAGATAAAAAAATGTGACTCAATCTCCGGTATGAGGTATCTTATTTACCTCGGAATAATCCACTGATATATTTGGTTCTTAAGAGAGAATCCTCACCAATAAGTCACAACCTGGCCACGAAGTTAATCAATAATGCAAGTGGCCATAAATCGGAGGCGCCACTCCTCTCGTTCGATATTGGCCAGATATCGACTGATGGCTATCAAAGGCGCCAGCGGCGGCAACACAGAATGTCAACAGTTTAATAAATAAAATCAGTCAGCAGGGCCAGCCAGATGGGTTGCCAGGACAGAGGCGCACGACTGCAATTAAAGGCGAAAAAAAGGCATCGAAAAGGGGCCAATATCATCTCGGATCACTCACATGTTGCTCATGTTGCTGGTGTGTTGCTGCTGTTGCTGCTGCTTGTTGTCGTGTGCGACAGGAGCTGATTGTCCCTGGTCCCAGATCAGAATCAGAATCAACAGCCACATCGAAATCAGCGTCGACACATGCGATATTTGAGTCTCGGCCGAGAATTATGATCGATTTATTATGCGACAAACAACGACGACAGCAGCAACAGCAACATGGCCAACTTGCGACAGGTTTGGGCCTTCGCTTCGGGTTCTTGGCCCACAGAATATGCGCAAGACATTGATTTTCGCCAGGTAATGAGGCAACTCATTAATCATTTTTTCGTTGCGCACTGGCTGGGGGATTATGTTGCTGTTGCTGCGGCCGTGGCTTCGTTGTTGCAACAGGCACACCGGCAACAGTTGCCGCTGCCTCTGACGGAATGCTGGCAACATGTTGAGCGTGCAGCTGCAGCAGCATCCTGGCTGTCTCCTCTTGTTCTCCGCTTGATTTTGTTAACCTTTTGACCATTTGAAGTTATTTTTGTATGCTTTACTGCCAATTTGGTGGTCATTGGCCATTCACTTGACTTGCGCCTGTTGCTTGTCCGTTGTCTCTTGGCTGTCTGTTGCTCTTGTGTTGCAGTTGCTGTTGCCGTAGCTGTTGCTGTTGCTCTTGCGGTTGCTCTTTTGGCACACAACGCACAATGTCTGACAGTTTGGCCGATTGCCTCTGTCCCCCGTTGCTGCTGTTGCCGTTGTTGCTGTTGCCTTGATATTGCTCTTGCAGTCGCCAAAGTTGCTGTTGTCGCGGTCATCTCCTGGCTTGTGGCACACACTTCTGAAGCTCAACCGGCAGGAAGGACGGATGCGGTCAGGTGGACGCACTGAATGCACTACATCTGCGCTAGAAGAAGCCTTCAAGGAAGCTAGTTTTGGTAATAGACACATTTTAGTTAGAACGTATAGATCGTAATACATTTCAATAGTATTATGGGCTAAAATATAGAAGACGTTTTTCATAGATTATTAAATACGTTAAAATCCAAATTCCTGACTTCATTGTGGTCTTTCATTAAGAACATCTTAATTAGAAATAATATAAAAGTTCCTCAATATTGTTTTTGAAACATGGTCAAACTTTTAAGCTCGCAGGATTTTTTACACTTGTTTGTATTTGACTTAGATAGTTTTTACATACCAAAAGTATGTAATTTCATACAAGCTAATATTATAATTATATACCATGTGCAATTAAAAGTTTGAGCAGTTATAATATAAATGTAAAGTTCTTACTAGACATTAAGCTATTTCAACTAAAATCTTAAATTATTGTACCTACTTACATAGTTACCAGTAATTAATATTACATTCTTTAAAATTTGTAATTTTGTTATGATACATTTGATACATTTTACTATTAAAGTTTGAAACATAGAATCGAGATCGCTTTGTTTAGAATGCAGTGGGTTAACAATGGATTACTAAAGGGTATCGAGGATGTACCTGTATACGTTTATTGCCACTTTTCTGCACTTGTCGCGCACAGTTGGCCAACTTGTAAATGCCTGTCGTTGCGGTCGTTTGGGGGCCATTAGCCTTCGCCTTCATCTTCATCTTGGGGTTAGCCGCACGCACAAATCCCGAAATTCTGGCAAAATTTCTTCATTTTGGTGAGCGAATCGCTGCCGGATGGGACCTGCAGTTGTTGGCAATTATTTATAGTTTCTGATGTATTCAATTTATTATGCAGATGGTTAGAAAGTTGCTAAATACTTGATGTACGACTCTAACATATTGGGTGTAATTTTTCTCTGGCTCTCGGAGGAAGTTCGAGGGAAATCCAGCCAGATGCAGATGAGTATATTAGACATGCATGAGTTTTCCTTTCGGCAGCGCAGATGGAAACATTCAACTAATAGAAAATTTACGATTTTCTCACGATTACCTGCGACCACACTCACTCATTGATGAATGGTCCACGGAGTTGAAGAATCTGCTTGAATCCAAATCGATCCGCGGCGTTAAAAACGCCGTTCGCTATCAAAAACCGCTTAAAGTTCATCACACTTCAGACGGTAATTAATTACGGATAGTTGCAGAAAAAACCCCTCAAGTCAGAAGCCAGTAATTAAACATAAATAAACCAAGACAACTTAATTTTGAAGGTTTGTTATTCCAACGATCGACATGCAATTCTCCATGCATTAAAGTTTAAAGGCCAGTTAGAAAAAATCAGGCAGCCACAGCAGCGGCGACAGCGAAGAGAAAAAACATTTTCTAATTTATTAATATGTTTAAGAGGGAAAAAATCTATTTGGCAAACAAGACCGACTGACAGCTAACATAGATCGCCGTGGCTGGCGGAGACCATTAGAAAGCGATTAGATAGCGATACAGATACAGATACTCGATCCCCCGAAAGACATATGTAACCCACGAGCGGTCGGCCCAAGGAGCTGCGGCCAAAACAATGTCAGCCGGTCCGCCGAACAATGGCAGCTAAACATGGCAAGTTAACAGTTTAATTTACCAAGAGACAAACAAAAAATGCCGCTACATGCTGGCCAACGATATGCGGATATTTAATGTATCCGCCAGATACGTAACATAGAAAAAAGCGCGCTGCAAAAATAAAATACCGCTCTCAATCTCAGGACCTAACAAAAGCCCCCGAAAAAAGAGCCCAACTGCAGTTATCGCTCATTATGGATCGTGATCAATGGCGTGGAGTGTGTGAGACCCCCGAAAAAAAAAGGAACCGCAAGATAAACGCACACCGGACTCCGGAGTCCCCCGAAAACAAAGGCTCCAGGTCAGGCCAACAAGTGTTGCCCGGCCAACAGGGCAAAAAGCCGAAAAGGCAACGGTAACAATCTGGCGGCCAGAGTTTTGGCCAAGCTTCCGCCTCGCATCCTTTTTCGGTCCTAATTTTGCATGCCCTGCTTCGAGAAACGAAATAACCAACGACCCAAGGCTAAATGACCGTTGAAGATTAGCCCAAAATATCGGTCTTGGCCAAGAAGCACTTCAGGGAGCGCTACCATAAATTTAAAACCCTTCTTATGCCAGTTAACCCTGCAATTTGCAGAAATAATATTGGAAAATTTTTTTATATGGATTAATCCTTTTTAAGATGTTCTTAATCCAATTTCTTCATAAATACCTTTCTTTTAATTGTGTAAAAATACAAATTTTTGTAAATACATTTTTATATTTATTTTTATTTATATTATTTACATTGATATTTTAAGATAAACATTTTTTATGTTTGCATTTGCGGATAAAAACTTACACACATTTTTTTGTGCTGATAACAACGACTGGAGAACGTAAAAAAACATTTTAATTCACAAGATAAATATTTAAGAAATGTATTTTAATTTATTCAACCTTTAAGGGATCAGGTTGTGCCTTCTATGCCAAGCCGTGCTGCATTTCATTATGTTAATAAAGCATTTAATTAGCGCACCATTTATGGCCATCAGCCCAATCGAATGCAGTTTACCTTTCTGGCCTCCACCTTGCCCCTTCCACATCCCGATTTCGATCCTTTCCGCCGAGATCCTCATCCTCATTCACATCTCCATTGTGGTGCGTGCAGCGTATCTGAAGGCAAGAAAAGGAAAAAATAGCCGACACAGCTGCGGTTTAGGCGGCATTATGGCTAAGACCTCAACGAAAAATAAAAAAATGCGGTAACCGCAAATGTTTTGCTGTAATTTCTGGCGTTTTTTGCTTAAACGCTTCGATTTGGATTCGATGTGCTACAGATACAGATACTGATACGGTTTTTAAGATACACTTTCAGTGCTCTTGGCCTTTTGCTTTTTGCTCCAGCGCCAAATGACATTGAAATTAATGGGGTTTTTATTTGAATTCTGCAAGAAATTGATGCCGTTTTGGTTGATTTGGTATATAGGAGGAGGTTCTCGAAAGTTTTTGTTACGATTTTCGACTTTAACTGGTCATAAGAAATGATACATGTACAGAAGTTTAAAAAAGAAAACTTACCAGGAGTATATGATGTTCATATTATGAACCCATTTAAGCTGCCAAACAAAAACAGATACAAATATTTTAGAAACAAAAAATCCAAAATGTCATTGAACTTATGAAAATGACATATATTAATATAAAAATAATTATTCTGCATTAAATTGATCATCCTTATAATCATTGTCTTTAAAATTATTAATGCTATGGGATTCAATAAACATTTGAATTGAGAAGAGAGATTTTATTAATTGCCACCTGTTCTATAGAACTGGTTTTGTTGGATAAGCTCAACCATAAATATTTATTTTATTGACCTCCCATTGGCCAACGTCCCATGAAGCTTTCATCCAAGTCCTACCAGTTCTCTCTTTGCCACCCAATCCTAAGTAGTTTTCTATGTCAACCGCTCACATTACCCACCCGATTTGGCGGCATTATAACCATTTTCCATATTCATACTTTAAGCCCATACGCACAACTTCTCAGCTGTCATGCGGAACAATGATAATTTCCAAACCAAAAACTGGCTTCCACAGCTTCCAAACCGTCCAAAAAATACTCGAATGAGTAAAAAAGGAAACATTTTGGCTTTACCGTTAGCCGGCTATAACCCATCAATTATATTGTAATGATGTCTGGCTTTAGCTACTTCTGCGGCTACTTCTGCTGCAGTCGCATCTTCAGAAATCATGAGCAGGAATGGCAACTGGGCAACATGCTCATTATCAACGTCATCATTGGGCGGCGATTGGGCTGGAGGTTGGGGGCTTATGCATTAGAATGTGGCCGGAGTCACAGACTTCTACATTCGAGTTCGAAAAGGAAAACTACTTATAGCACTGATGAGAATCGCGCCCGCCGAATCCACGCAGCATCCACCAGGCCGACACTCGCTGCTGCCAATCGATGCACTGGAAAAAGTATGGGCTCATTAAAAACTAGCATGAAAAAAGGTCTATATATGGAAGTCAATGAAGCACCAAAGTGTGTTATGACAATGTGTTAAGAATAACATTCGGATTTTTCCATCAAAAAATTTGAATCCGTTTCTTATGAAACTTCCAAAATATTCTTCACCAATATAATCTGAACCGTTAAGAAAAGTAATATTATTAAATAATTACTTTTCTCTAAGAAAACTACGTTTGAACCGAAATAAAAATACCATGTTAGGACTCAAAAGTTAAAACCGGTACAGACCTAATAAATAACAGGATTAATAACTATTAAACCTCTATCTAAAATGACCATTAAAGTTCAAAGAAGAACGATTTTGATTATTATAATCTAAAATCATGTTTTGAGAACCACCTCCATATCTATGACATTAAGGTTAAATTGAAAGAACTTTAATCTTATCTTAAAATATTTTATAATTCCTTAACATTCTTTCTCAGTGTACTCCCTGGAACTTTTTACCCGTTGTAGCATTTGCATTCGAGTGTCCACTAAACGTCAATTAAGTGGGCTTTACCCACTACTCGGGATGGTTGGGCAGTTTGATTTGGTCGCCACTCCTGCCCTGCACCACCTCCACTTAGCTCCTAGAACTCCCCTCTACTTTTCAGAAGTTTTAGAAGTCTCGCTCCAACTGCGATTTCCACTTTGCCCAGTATACAAAAACATAACACAACATGAAGTAATAGCTTTAACAATATTGTGTACACAAGGCTTAGGAGGGGTATGTGGAGGGGATCTGGAGGGGCAGTCTAGGCGGGGAGATCCACCATCATCGTCGTCATCATCATCTGCATGTGTGAGCCTCCTCCAGTGGGTTTTCCAGTGGTTTAGGTGGTGCGGTGGCGGTGCTGGCGGCTCCCTTTGTCATTTCGCCATGACGCATGCGTAACGTTCGATTTGATTCAATTAATGGACGGGAATTGTCTGTACGTGTGGTTTGATTGGGTTGGGTTCGTTTTGGTTCGGTTTTGGTCTTTGCCTTTCCTTGCTTTGGTTTGTTTTGTGGTCCAAGCAGACTGCGGGGCAGACTTCGCTGATGAGGATGGGTGGATGTGTGGATTGAGGTGGATCTTAAGTCGGAGATGTAGCAGAAGCTGGAGTGCTACGCAAACAAGTGAAGTTTATCAGGCTCACGGGCATGTAAAGTGGTCTTGTTCTTTCTAAGGATTAATCAAAAATACATTTCCACAATGATACATAGCAGATAGTATAGTTTAGTATACATTTTAAAGATTTTAATAAATTTTAAATAATATTATGTACCTATAAACTAATTAAATATTTGAAAAATGTTAATTATACAGTTACAATTATAGTTAGGCCTATCTAAGCTTTTAATCGTTATATAGCATATCCTCCATTAATTACTTTCACAATATCAAAGCATTTCTAGAACAAAGCATGTATGAATACTTTCGAAACTACAAAACAACAAGCATCGGCAAACCAATAATTGATTATTCTCGTATGCTAAATAAATGGAAGCTCTAGCCCCGATCATGATTAATTGCAAATTCATTTCGACTACGTTGAGCATCAATCACGAAATTCCAAATACGCCCCTCGACCAGCCTCACTCGCTCATTAAAACTAACCGCTCATAATGATAATCTTTAAAGCTAAACGCCCGCATTGTCGCGTCTGTCAAATGTATCTGCATTCAGCGAAAAAAGGCATTTTAATCTTTTTTCTACCGACTCGCTCATCATATTTTCCATAGTCAGGCCTCACAGCTTTATTTGTCAAGTGCGCAATTATTTATAGTTATTTTTTTGCCAGCAGCTGGAGACGCCAACGCCAAATGGGAGTTGCTAGTAACCAGCAACTAGCAACTAGCTACTTTTGTTGCTGCGGTGCATAATAATACCAATTGCAGTGTTGCTGGCGTTTGACGTTCGTCGCAGCAGCAATTAACAATTTTTAACCTTGTTGTGCATGATGCATGTGGCTCTGAGAGCACTCCGATCATCCCATGATCTTATGATGATGATGATGATCATTACCATGAGATGAGATGCTGATGCACTCGAACGTGTGCATAAAAAGCTGCTAAATGTTTTCGATTTTCGTTTCGCGTCTAGTGCTCTTTGATTTTGCAATTAAATCGATTTCAATTTCGAAGCATTCCGTGTTTGCAAATATGAGACATCATCGACCCCATTTGCATAATCGATTGGTGATTGCGTCGGCTGACGTTAGGAATTATTAATTATGAAAGTCTTATTCGACTTTCAATGATGGCCAGGCATAGACTATCCTAATTTATAGATCGTTGCTGCAATCCGATATTCTCGTTAGCATTTAGCTGGATTTCACAAATCTACGACTGCTAATGAAGTGTGCATTTCGCAAGTGTTTTTTTTCCATACTGTTTTATGGCGCTCAGCACTCTGGCCATTTAATTTCTCATTTAAAATTAACACAAATTCCGAAAGAGCTTACTGGAATACCTCACATAACATTTACCCTGTTACCCACAGCAACTCCACTCACAGCAGCAACAGCAACATCACAAGTGCAATCAGAGTAGCGTGACTTGTTGTTTGATTGTTGCTGCAAAAGTGAAGGTTGAAAATGCTGGAAAGGCGACAATTAATGCTCTAATAAAGCCAAAGAAAGATGCAACACGAGCAGCAGCAGCAGCAAAAGCAGCAACATGCGACAGCAGCAGCAATTTTAGTTGCAAGTGCAACATCTGCAACAGTCGCCGCGTGAATTTCCGTTAATAATGTTGTCAAAGCGTTCCGATGCGTTGATAAGCGCTTTCGTTTTGACGCTCTATTATGTGGGCGTGGCCGATGGGAACAACGCCTCCGACTTTGTGACAATGGGCGATCTGCGCAGGAGCAGGCGTGGCCACTCGCATTCCTCGCGTCCCGGTGGCATGAAAATGGAGGGCATTGGATTCCAGTACACCATGCGATATCAGCCGGGCTTCCACCTCCACAAGGTGGCCCAGCAGCAGGGCGAGGATGGGGGAATGGGTGAAATGGAGGAACCTATGCCCATGCCCATGCCAACTCCCGCGACTCCACCACCTGATCCAGCTCCCACACAGCCGGAGGAAGAAGAGATACCCATGCGTACGACCGTGGCACCAACAGAGGTACCAAGTATGAGCCACAGAGCTAGAATGTTAGGAAAAAGTGGAGTAAATTCTACTGATTCACTTACCAAACACAAGTTTTAGCAATATGACACTGATTTTGAAATAACTGAAAATGGCATGCCACTTTAAATTTATATGTTCAAAAAACAAATCGGATTACCGAAATGAGATTAGATTTGATGCATTTCATAAGACATCTGGTCAGTTTTTCGAAATTTTATAAAGAAATTTGCTGTAAACTATTGAATAGGGTTCATAATGTACCATGGAAATTTTAAAACATGTACATTCCACATTTTATTACTTAAGAGGTGTGTCTAGATAATAATATAAAAGTTCTCAACATATAAAAATAAGTTCTATTAAACATTCTTCACATATTATCTATTACATATTTATTTGGGAACCTATTCTTTAACTTCTTCTTTTAGGAACCTTCACCTCCACCAGCTACGGATTCGATGATGATGCCCACTCCGAGTAATTCGCCAGGAATGATGCCCAGTCCCCGGCCCAGTACGAAACCCTCGATGAGACCGCCACCGCCCACACCACCATCCAGCACCAAGACCTCCATTATGCAGCCCCATCAGGCCCTGAAGAACCTCCTCTTCGGCTCGCCCATCGAGGCGAATCTCATCCTCAAGAAACCCAATGCACCGCGCTCGAAGGGCAAGGGCTTCCTCAGTCTGTTCGAGGTGATCAAGTTCCCCAACACCAAGTGCAGTGTGTCCATGGGCGACATCCGGAGCATGGAGGGCGTCTGCTACCACGAGTTCGAGTGCAAGAGCCTCGGGGGGATTCCCACCGAGAGCTGTGCCGAGGGCGTGGGCGTATGCTGTGTGTGTGAGTGAAAGTCCGCCAATCGATTTGCACGATATCCAAGATCTAAGATCTAACATCTTTCACTTGCAGTCGTCAATGGATGTGGCGATGTCACCAGCCAGCAGATCCTCTACTTCGAGAGCCCCAACTATCCGAATGCGGTGCGGGAGATGATGATATGTGTGCTGATCATCAATGTGAAGAAGGGAGTGCAACAGTTGAGGCTGGATTTTCAGATGTTCGAGGTGGGAGTAGCTAATCTCATATGCGTAGTCCTTAGCTTAATTGATTTTCCATGATCCCCAGCTAAGTCGTCCCAGCAATGGTGATTGCATAGATGATCAATTTATAGTCTCGGGGCACAATTCCAATTTTCAGATACCCATTCTGTGTGGCATCAACACGGGACAGCATAGTGAGTAGATTTACATTTAATGAAAAATATTTTAAGGATTCAATTCAATCCCATTGCAGTTTATATCCACGTTGGTGACTCAAACGAGGGCAAAGTGTATCTTTCGGTTTTCATGAAGGTCTCGGGAGGAGGGCGTTCTTTTAATATAAAAGTTACTCAGTTGGAGGATAACCTGGCTCCTAATAATTGCCTGCAATATTTCCCCGATGCTGAGGGTCTTATAAAATCATTCAACTATGATACAGATGGTTCAATTGTGGACAACCGAGAAGCTACATATTTTGTAAGCTTTATGATTTTCTATATAATTCATTTTAATGGGTTTCTCCTGATCTAGAACAATCTAAACTATGCCATATGCCTGGCCCGCTTGAAGAATGTGTGCAGCGTGGCTTATAACACTGAACAACTGGGTGGCGATCAGCCCGACTTTCAAATCATCAACAAAGATGAGGGTATGAGTATCAAAAGTAAATCTCTGAAAGGTATTCAAATTAATATGGACTTTTTAAAAGCCGAGAACGATTTGATTTCCGATGGCCAGGCGGGAGCTGGGATCTTCAACTGTCCGGACGACTTCATAGCCATAAATTCGGTACCGCTTTGCGGGGAGAGGTTCAATGATGGCCGGGAAAGCGACGATTTCACCATGCACGCCGTTGTGAGGGACACGGCCGCTGGTCCCATCATCCTGCCCTTCCGCACCGATGCCGAATATGTGGGTCGCGGCTTTCGACTGCTCTACAGACAGGAACTGTGTGTCTAAGGTCCCTCGGGGATCCGCATGTCGATCACTAGTTCACAAGATGCATATGTTCCGCTGACTTTGGATCTGACTCGACCATACCGTTGTTTTGGCATAGATACAGTCGGGCAAAAGACTTATGATATCTGTGAGGGATAAATTTATATGCCCCTTTCCAAAAAGTACCTGAAATGTAGCTACTCCTTCAATTATAAATAAAGTTTACAGGAGGTACAACATTATAGATCATTTTAACTTTGAGATTAATTATTTTTAAAAAATGAACAAGAAAAAAACTTTACCGAACCATTGAATGTCCTTAGCGAAGTAGTCAAACATTAGAAAGTTCCAAAACAGTATATAGGTCTGCCTTAAAATCAATTGTATCTAAAAGTTATCTGATGAAAAATACAATCCCAATTGGAAATGCGTTATAATTTAAGTATATTTATAGTGCTGGCTCTAAATACTTTAATCTGTGAGATCCCGTTGTCTGATCCACAAACATTTTTGCCAGTGCACATATGGAATTTAGCACGCTTTGGTCAACTGCAGGGCATTTGAGTTGGCAACTTGGGATTGGAACTGCGCGGTGCCTCTATGGGAACGACAGTTTCCGTTCCCAGTGCTGCCCCCGTGTTAATGTGTTTTATGTGATTCGAAGCGATTTGGTGGCTTAGTTTTGGCGCCGCCCACCCACCGACTGGGCGGTCCGCGGGTTCGTAGTTCACACACCATCTGCAAGGGACCCGATCCGATCTTCCAGTCGATTGGCGTTGGTGGTTCGTTGACAGGTTTATTTCAAATTTTCACGTCTCGCCAGGGAAAAAAAAAGATACGAATACGAAAGATACTATGACGAAATCTATAACTCGCCGCATCGCCATCGCCATCGTCGCCGTTCGCTCGATTCGCGGTCTCTATGCTTAAATTTGTAATAAATTTGATTTTTTCCTTTCGATTGCGATTTTCCCTTGGCTGCGATTCGTTTGCCGCGCTGCCGCATGATAAAGTCACAATTAACCCACGCCTTTTTCGTAGCGGTACTCTTACATATATTTGCATATCATTTTGATTGTTTGGATTCGGGCTGAACTCTCGATGCCTTCGCTGACATGGTGATGACTAAAAGTGTGCAGCACCACCAGCACCGTACCACTAGCACCACCGGCAACAACAACTAGACCAAAGCAATCATGAAAACGACAACAAAAATTACTTCTCGGCCAACAATAGAAAAAATAAGAAGACGACGACGACAAAAAATGGCATATTGCATGCACAAGTTTTGAAGTTTGTCATCAAATGACGTTTTTGGATACCTTCAACAACTTTATGTGGCACTGTGGTGAAGTATATTGAACATTGAGGCGTTCCAAAAATGATATCCAAGAAAAAATACTATAAAATATATTTACACGTATAGCTATTGTACTAGAATAGTCAGTGCCATATCTCAAAAATCCATATGTCTTCCAGCAGCGCGATCTAACATTTATGTATCTCAAGATGTGTGTATTAAAGAGAGAATGTTGCAATTTTTACAGAACTTGGGCTATTAGACAAAGAACATTTCTGCGTTATTAACTTAATAATAGTATGTTTTGACATATGTCACATTTTACAAATGAGCGCTATAATAAAATGACTGTACTACTCACTTCGGAAGGGGTAAAACCTAGATCATTCAGTATTTATTGCAGTAATGTAATATGGGTCTATTAATTAAATGCGATTTATGTTGATATTTGACAATCTAATTGTACAGGCTGGCCAACAGTGGATGGTTGTCTTATTCATTTTGAAAATTATAATATTCTAACTTTACAAATTTCCATAACTATTATGGATTATAATAAATTCTATCACTCAAAACCCACTGTACCCTTGGAGCCCAGCAACGCTAGCATAAATAAATAAAACCGTAAAGCCAGGAAAAAAATGGTATAAAATAAAAATCCCTTCAGGGCGTAACGTGCACTACATTAGAAATTGAAAATCCACCGACGCCGCCGACAACAACAACGGCAATCCGGCAATGACTGTGACTATGACGATGTGGATGTGGATGTGGATGACGATGACTAGGAGACGAGGACGTCGACGACCAAGACGACATCGAGTCAAAGACAACATGAGAATCTTTTTTGCCATGGCAAACCGAAAAACAAAAAGCGCCGTTTGATGGAAATTAGGAAACTGAAATTCATTTTTGAGGTTTGGTTTGCTTTTTGGCCGGGTCTTGTCTTTTTTTTGGGGGTGTGGGAACCACAGGGAAATGCAGGCAAGCGTGCATGGCAACGCCTTTTGTCACAGTTGCAATTTTTGTTTTTTATTCGAGCAGACCGCCAGTATTTGCATAATTTAATCAATTCGGAATGAGACAAAAGGTGAAAACTATTCGGCTTTAATCCCAACCGATCACGGACTAAACAGACAGCCAGAGATCTCGCGAATCGGTGTCTTAATTGCCAACTCCCCCTCGAAAACGAAGAAGATTCCACAACACTAGGAGACTGAGAAACCAGCAACCAGCAAGCAAAAGTCCACTCCATTCAAGGCATTCGAGTTAGCATGCCAGAGATCCCAATCACATTCGAAATCGCCATCGCCATCGCGGAACAGATCAATACGGAGAGTGGGACACCGCGAAGATTGGTAGATTGAACCGACAAAATATTGGCAAAAATGCCAATAAATTTTTGACAAGACATTATACAAATGCTAACTTTATTAAATGGCTCTTGGTCTTGGACCACCGCTTGAGTTCGTTAATTGCGGAGTTATCGATGGAAACGTGGAAAAAAAGGGGAAAATGCCATCGGCATGCGCCACCAACCACTTGAATAAAGCGATCAAGCGGACTCCAACTCTTTCTTATCGCTGGGAGTCTATCTAATGAGCCGGCCATTTCTTCCCCCTCGTCTGCAATTAATTTATTAACCCACCAGACAGTTGATCATTTGGCCAGTGGAGCCCGGCTTTAATGATCGTGTAAACGGCATGAGGTCCTGTTGGAGTTCACAAGGAGTCTTATTTGAATGCTGCAGGTCTCCTTGGGGTCGTAAAATGTTGCCAGTCTTGTCGTAACTTAAAGTAATTAGTCATTGCTGAATTAATGGGATGTCCATCTGACAATCTGGATTCTTTGATTTCTCTTTTGCAGACAGTGTAAGGAGGGTTCTTGATCAATTAAGAAGCTTAATTAATCAATCGATGGTAATATACTTAACAACGATTTTGTAAAGTCATTGTGGCTTACTTTTTTCAGAGAATACTTCTTAATAACTTTTTATGGTAAGTTATGGTCGTATAAAACTTGCTTCACTTTCGACTGACTGAATTTTTTTTTAAAGTTGAAGCATGGGTTTAATAAATCCATATTACTTGCCTAACAAACTTTTCAGTTCTTTTTAAAGTAGAACTGCTAAATTGAAATTAACTTGGTAGATCTAATGCAACCGCTCAGCCTAGGTGACCTATCCTAACTCCAGTTTGGAAAAGATACCGAAAGCCTTTGCTTAAACATCAAACACTTGACCCCTAACCCACAAAGCGAAGACAAAGCGACAATCATCTTGGGCGAGATTCGCAATGCATTATTATATGGTCACCCACTCAGGCTTACGGGTTTTAGACTTCAGGCTTTTAAGACTCACCCAAGAGTCGATGTATGTAAAAAATAAAGGAAGGTAGTAACCGAAGTGACACCAACACATCAAGTGAGCATTTTATGATTCACGCTTGCATTAAAATCTCATCTCGATGCGCGGAAACAAATCGCACAAAAGTCTATGAAACGTAACCACCCAATGGAGGGGTAGGGTTTTTTGGGGCAGGGGGCCAAAGCGGGTTAAACAACGGACTCGGTGCGCAACTTCACGCCGTAATTAAACTGTCTTCGGTTGTGTAGTACAAGCGTTCAAGCATTCAGCCGTCCGAAATCCATCCCATTGCCATTTAAAGTTTCTTTTACTTAACAGATTCCACTCCCCACCTTCAGCCACATGTGTGTGCACGTCGTTTTTCACACTATTTTCTACTAATTTAACGATTTTGTTCGACTCCGATGAATCTGTCCAGACTTGGGCTTTTTTCCACTCTGCCATGCGATTTTATTGCCGCACTTTTAGCACATCCCGCCTCTCCAGTTATTTACATGTGTAAAAACGCTAAGTGTTTGCTGCCGGTCAATTTACAATGGAAATTGGCACATGAGAGGCTTTTCTCAGTTTTATAATACAAAATATTTATATTGTTTTATTTTATTTAAAATATTTGAAGGTAAAATCAGGTGTAGTTAGGTTATTGGTTGATAGGGGGTGTTACTCCTGGTTAGACACTAAAATTGAAAATTATGTTTTTTTAGAAACAATATTTAAAAATAAAATGGCACATAAAGTCTCAATTTAATTTCATCTTAACTTAAAACAATTATTTCTAATAATGTTTAAAATTACTACGCCTTAATAATAAAGTGGCACATAAAGCCTTAATTGAATTTCATCTTAACTTAAAACCATTACTATATTCGACTCAAATATTTAATTTGTTTATTTTACGTAAAATATTTCATTACAACATCTGGGGGTGTTACGAATTTTGTCGATAGGGTGTGTCATAAAATAACTACCGGTTATAACTAGTCTTTAAGTACAATATAACACATACAAGGCTAGAAACAATTTATTCTTAACTTAAACCATGGTTTTAAAAAAATAAAAAGGTATTTCTTAGGTAATAACGTAGTTTCTTAAAGTACAGAAATGACCTATCCCCGGAATCCCATCTCACATATTTTATTTCATGGCACATTTATCAAAATATCAACACCCAGCCAAAAAAGGAGCCTTCCCAAATTTGCGGCTACCCATTTTGGAGGATATGTTGCATGTAAAACATTCGACGGCAGATAACAAGGGGCTGGCGAGTCCAGAAGATGGAAACTAAATGGGTTTACTCCGGCGAGAGAAGAACAGGAGGCCAGGGCAGAATGTGCATAAATCGCGTGAAAAATGTGAAAGAAGAAACAACATTTTGACACCGAAAAATAAGAGGAAAACTCAGCGCGGCGCTGACTAGATGATGATTATGAGTATGAAAAATTAATGATAGTCACAGCATGGCAACAGTTGCACGCACACGAGAAAAAAGGAAAAAAACCAAAAAAAGAGACTGAACGAGGGGGCAACGATGTAAATAGGCAGATTAAGCATACGCAACGTTGGCCACTTTGGCCAAGCCTTGTCAGCGTCAATTTTCCAAGTCTTATCCGTTAGTTACACACACAGCCAGCGAAAAAAAAGGCAGACGGCAGGAAAATGCAACAGCTTTCCACTCTCGGCATTTTTAATTTTTATTACCATTTGCCTGATTTTTGCATTCAGTTATGGCTCTTACTTTGCATTGCTACATTCTCCCCACAAATCTCTCTCTATTTCGCCTTCTCCCGGCGCTGCGTGCATTTCTCAACGGCTCAGTAGCCGGGTCACACAGCCAAACTTTCTTTCTTCCCCGATTCACCAACAACTTGGGATTTACACTAAGAGAAAAAAACAGGAATATCCTGTAGAATAGTTCTAAAATCAAGTATTGACTATTAAAATAGCTCACCACATTTAATCAAAATTAATATTCTATGATGTCATTTTCATGTTTTTTCTACTGTTTTTTGCATGAACACTACTATGTGTTCCTAGAAGGAATATGATTATTATCAAAATATTTATTATAACATATAATTCAGGACGTAGGTTTCCTCGAAATATTCTTTTTTCTTATAAAAATATAAAAACTATCAAAGTGTAGTTGAATTTTTATTTTGTCTTACATTTATATTTGTGATAAAGCAAATCTAATAAATTTTAATATTAATATGTGATTTGGGATTTTGGAATCTTAAATATAAAGTATTTCTAGATACTAACCCACCAACGAGATTTGTGATATTTGTTGTTTGGAATTAAAATAAGATATGTATGTTTTATTTATATCCGATTAAGAGTTCTGACTAAGTCCGTAACCAATTTGGTGGGCATTTTCTCACCGTGCAGACCTGACTCTCGGCCTAATCGCCTCATCTTCCGCCATTCGCCGGCCATCCAAGATCCAAGTGTCACAGTCGTAGCCTCCATCTCGGAGGCTCTGTCTCCATCTCCATCTGAGCCTCGGTCTCCGACTCCGTCTCAATTCGCTGGGGAGATGCGTGTGCCGTTTTTCACCTGGCATTTCTCACAGCAACGGCGCTGCGATTAACGCCGACCAAGTTGCGTTTAATTGCCGCACTTTTATTTAATTCCTGTGCGGATTTAGCCTGTCCGCGCCACGCTCTGGCTAAGGTTCAATTTTCCGCTTGTTGCCTTGCACTTAGTTGCAATTGCATTCTGCAGATTATGCAACGTCGCTGCTTAAAGGCCACTAATTAAGAATTGGCAATTAACTTGAAGATTTGATAAGTCAGTTAGGCAGTCGGGTTGTGCCCGGGGTTAAACGGTTGTTGACATACTTGGACGGCGGAATATATTTATGGCTAAGCCAAATGCAAGTGCTTACTCGTATCAAATGGCCGACTTTTATCTGCATTTAATTATAATTAAAATAGTAGTGTTAAATTAAAAAAATGTATCTTATTCTGGAAAGATAGGTCCACAAATAAACTATAGAGATATTTTTTTGGAACCTTATGTTTCCGTTTGGGCTGTTAGAAAAGGATACCATGTTTAATTGATACCATGTTTAATTTATAATATAATATTTTTAGATACTATACCCAAAGTTTAGTCATATTGTACTTTCGCAAATCTGTAAGTATGGAACCTTTTTAATGACAGAACGATCTTTAAGTATCATTATAAAAATCTAAGATTAATTTCTAAAAATAAATGAATTGCTAATTAAAATCACCCCTCCCTTGATTTCTTTGTGTTGGGTCAGTCACGACCTTGGTGAATATCGACAAAGGGAACCTACAATTTATTCCATTTCGACTACTGACTGTTCTATTAATATGATCGTTTAAAGCACCGAATGCATGAGGCATTCCAGAATAAAGGGCTTTGCCATTGGCCCCGGGTCTCATTACGTAAGCCGTTTGTTCTATGCCATGTTCGGTGTTCGGATCTGGGGTCTCTGTGTTTTGTTCCGTACTCGCTGAAGTACTTAAATTCAACTTGTTAGCTGGGAGACTGCGGCCCGGGATGAAAAAGTGCGCAAATCTTAACAAACGACAGCGTCATCTGCTGCGCCTTGAGTTGTTTCTGGTGGTGTAGCTGTAGTCATCGTTGTCGTGGTTAGCGACGCTCGTAAAACATGTTTTTTCAATTAAAAAATCTACGAAATGCATCATAGTGCCCGCAGTGCAGCAACTACCATAGCCTGGCTCAATTCGCTGGAGGCACATTACTTGTAGCTGCAGCTCTAGCCCGATTCCGAGTCCACAAATCCATGGCTGTAAGCCTCCACTTAGTTAGTCAGCGAGCCCTAGAGTCTGGAGCCCTCCTCCTTCCATCTGGGAGCCCTCCTCCATCTTCTCCTCCTGAATCTCCTCCAGCTTCCTCAGGTGATGATGACGAAGATCGGTGCCTGTGAGCGTGTGACTTTATGCGGCAATTGTTAATATGACAAATTAATTTGTTACCCGGATTTGCCTTGCACCTTAATGTTTTGTGCATTAGGTTCTGTATATGGATAGGGTGTATTAAGCTATCTTAGCCTGGACAAGGTAATTTGCTTTTGCCCGAAGGCAACAGAGATGCTTAAATTTATGTTACCACATTTTCCATTACAGAAATTGAAACAGATTTGTTTAAGGTTAAACAAATATTAATTATTATAATAACTACGAAAATGTATAATTTACTAAGAATAAAAAAGGCAACTAATTTATCAACCAAAGATCATAATATGGGTATTTCCTCTGATTCAAAACAATATATAATGATAAATAATATTATTATCTGTTTTTTTACACTAATGTACTACTTTCTTCACAAAAGGAAAAGTGCAAAACATACAAAAAAGACAATCCTTTGAAGTATGAATCTAAGTATACATATATTATCCACCTCGAACTACTATAATAGTCAATTAGAGTGTGCATTACAACATCCCTATACGAATTCTTTCCAACCTGACAATATTTGTCAGCCGAGTGACCACTACTTCAGCATTATGGTAATGGATCTCATTCCATCATAAATATGCCGCGAAACAATCACGAATTGTCAACATAACTAATCCTACGGATCATAAACAATCATAGCGCAAAATGTGCCGTTAACTGACGCCAACGCAGAGCATCAAAAAAATGCAGAAGCCATGGCAATAAATTTTCCATATGGAAAGACGCGTGTGGCAATCATTTTTGTGGCCAAGCCAGGCAAAAAAAAAAGAGAAAGATATAAAAGGGAGTGGTGGGGAGGACACAATGGTGGTGCGCCCACAACAAAGCTAAAGATACGGCAGAACGAACCTCTGGAACTTGGAACCTGGAACCTGAGCACCAAGTGACGGTGCCACCAATTGCTTTCAATCAAACACAAACTCTGTCATCGATCATTCGGCAACGTTTCGCTTTGGATCCGATGACTGACTGACAGACAGACAGAAGTCTATCCTTTGGGGCCAATAAAGCAAAAGCCGCTCCTGGGCAAACCCCGGACCCAATATCAATAGCACACTCGGAATAAATGATAAATATTTTGAAAAAAAACAACATAATATATGACTTATATTTTAAAATTTAAAACACTAAACACTTTGGGATGATTGTGACATTACTTTTTAATTTAATAATAATTCTTTTTGATAATTTGAAAAATTCCTAGAAAGTATATTTTCGAAAAACTTATTAAATCGTAAAAAATCTTTTTTCAAATATTTTTAAACGTCTTTGACTTTAAGGAAACAGCTTATTTTTTCAGTTTTTTTTGCTTTTGAGGTCTAAAAGATTATTAATATTTTCTAAACTTTATAATATTTTCGAAATTTTTTTATTGATGTCCCATCGAAAAGGGCCAATAGATCCCAACTTTTCTCCAGTGTAACACCCAGCAGGGAGCCATCCAGAGACCCGAGAAGATGCAGCGTGATGACAATTTGATTTGCATGCAATGCAAGTGCAATTATTATGGCAAAAGGTGACCAGTTTTCGTCGATGGTTCGCCGATGCCCGATGGTCACCCCCAGTCGATGGCTTTGCTCCAGCCAAACCAATCCAATCCAATACAAACCAAGCCGATCCGATCCACTCCCCTGGTCCATTCGGTGGCTATTTTGCATAAATGTCATTATTGTTGCCGCTGTGCCTGAGCGGCAGTCAAGAGCTGGGATTCGGTTTTGGATTCGGAATCGGGAGTCGAGAGTCGAGAGTCTGGACCGGACACTATCTCAAACTGATTGACAGTTGAATTGAAAAGTTTGGCGACATTTCTCCTTATTTGATTTGTTGTTGCCGCTCTCGTCCTGGGCAAGATATGCAAAAATTGCGGAAAATATTTCCCTGCGTTTTTCATGTTTGCCATGTACTTTTCTCGCGTTACAATTTCTTTCTTACACTTTTTCATGTCTCCCCCGAAAAAAATGTGTTCATAACTCCTGGCTTAAGTTACCTCTATTTTCCCAGTTAATTAATGCTGCTATGCTGCAGGCAATTTCCTTGAATTATTAGCGAAATATTCAAATTGTGCACTCCATTAACCCCACAAATGGTAAGGCCTCTCCTTCGTTTTTCCCTCCCCTCGGAGGAGGAAACTTTGACAAATCACCCAAGGCTTATCAACGTGCTTAGCCACATTCTAACGGTGGCCGCAGACGCAACGCAACATTATTGACAAATATGACAACAAAGCCTGACACACATGCCAGGTAAAAGACTCTTTCCAGGAGGTGGGAACACTCCTTCTTGGCCGCAAATGAAATGAGTTGACATGCATCGACAGCTGGCAAAAAAAGTAGAAAAATTGGCAAAAACCTGGCTAACTTGGCAGTAGTCGGCGATCGCTGGCCAAATGACTTTGGACTGGCTCGGAAAAACGCTTTTGGCAGCACCCAAATGCACTTTTCACATAATTACCAAATGAGCCCGGCTATGCAAAGTTGAAATTTGAATAGCCAACGTTGTTGGCCGGGCAGACAGGCAGGTAGGCAGCCATGAAGACCCGGCCAAAAGCAGTCAGGGAGTTAGCCAGCCAAATGAATGGCATTTCATCGACGGCCGACAGAGCGGGCAGTTTAATTGCCGACGCAGGAGGCAGAAGGCCAAATCTTCAGTCTTCGGAGGTGGAGATGGGGCAGGAGGATGAGACTTCGGCTGCGACTGGGGCTTCCACTTGAGCCCCGGCTACTGGCAGGCTATTCCACGGGTTTGGCGGCATAATCATAAAATCCCCAAGTTTAATAAACATTTCCACAGAATCTTTGGCATCGCCAACCGTTGGCTAACTCGTTTCACGGCGTTCTGCATTGGCGTTTCTACTTATACCCTGGCTGAGGGTACTCTAATTCTCACCGTAATCCTGCAAAGCTTATTGTTCAACCAATTTGGCTAGTTTTGACTATTAAGCCTAATGCTAGTAGTACAAAAAGAAGGAATGGTAATGTTGTAAAAGGCATCCTTACTAAGGATCTAACATTTTTTGGGCAAAGACTTGGCTATCTTATAATTGTAATTGGCAAAAAGTTGATATTATACAGCTCTTTTTATGCCTAGCAAACCTAAGATACGTACAAATACGAGCTATCACACATATTTATAATATATTTAAGGGTAAAAGTATTTGAGTGTGATACAGAATTAAACGTTCTCAAAAATCATAGTCATACACTAGAAAATATTGTATCCATGGAAGATTGTTAGAGATTTCCTTAAAAGATTTCTGTTAGAAATATAAAATCTTGAGCTTTACTTTAGGATACTTTAATTATGCTAAATGGTATGGTATGGTATAAATACGAGCTATCACACATATTTATATAACATATTAAAGGGTAAAATAAAAATCGGTCTCAAAAATCATAGTTAGAAACACGAAAATATTCTATCTATGAAAGATTTTTGGAGATTTTCTCAAAAGATTTCTGTTAAAAATACGTAATCTTGAGCATTACTTTAGGGTACCAAAATCTTCGTTCTTTTCACCCATCGTTCCGCACATTTCTTCTTTTTTTTGGCTTGCTTTGGTTTTGGTTTGATGTGGCCTATGGAGTTGCCGCCCGTGCAGTCCAGTCGTTGACTCATTTACGACCTGCCACTGCCTTGCTGCCGGCTCACAGCTCTTGGCTCCCAGCCGCCAGCTCCCAGCTCACCATTAGCTCCTAGCTCATTTGCTGGCTTTTCAGTAATTAAATATGAAAATGAATTTTTATGTTTCCACACACATGGACCGCCACACACACACACCTAGTAATTAAAAGCGATATTAGTGGAAGCTGCTAAGAGCAGAAGGGAAATTCCTTAAACCCGCGAAGACGTGATCGCGGGGTTAGACAGTCAATCCCAGGGATACCCCAAAAAAGATCCCCGAAAGGTTCACATTACAATCCAATGAGGATCTCTGCTGGCCAAAGTTTTCGAAGACCAATTCAAGTTCAAAGTGTTGCGATGCGAGGGCAGCACTTCTAGTTGAAATTTATGGCCTGGCCAGAAACGAGATCAAAGCGCAGTTTTTCCCACAGCGAGCCCAGCTCCTTGACATTTATATGTACATATGAGGCAGCTACTTGAGGCACCACCAACCCAGTCAGCCAGCCAATAAGCCAACAATGGGGCGCCACACACAAAGAGCCGGGGAAAAACAGGGAGAAAAACCTGAGAAGTCTGCATAAAACATAATAAAATATCTAATGGTGACCCGGTAGCCTTAAATGTCAGCCCAACAATGTAGTGACGTCATATGCAAATATCCCAACCCATGGGTGTGTGCATCTTACGGATACATCATATATCATATGTGTTTGTGTGGCGACAATGTTGCCGGGGCGTAATTAAAAATAACAGCAATGCATCATCGATTCGAATGACGCTGCAGATGAGAAGTGGCGTTGCACTTGACATTTCTCCACTAGATTTTATAACCCAATGGCGCCCTTTTCCCTTTTCGACGTGGCCGCATCGTAAATCGACCCCCCTGGAAATCCCCCGGCTTTCCGTTTTGTTTCGACTAGAGGAAAATAATAATCAAGCAGTTGACAGCAGACAGAAACCACAAGCAAACATTTTCCCCTCCCTTGGCCATAAAAATTAAGTTGCAAAAATGTTCCTCCCCGTCGGCGGAAAGCAAAAACACTGCACAGATGCCACATACAATGACGGAAGCTGTAAAAGTTGATCACTGGGCGAGTGTGAGAGTTGTGTGTAACTTTCTGATGACTGGGAGATGCAATTACGTCAACAGAAGTGTCATTACCATGATGATTAGGAAACTGTAAAATATTAATTTGCTAATTGTTGAGAATCTGCCGGGAAAGCATGAAAGCTGAAAGGGCAAACAGCCAGGGAAAAACAGTTGGAAAATTCCATCAGGAATCGGGAGAGTGAGGGAAAATAGAAAGCTGTTGCATCAGAGAAAAGTCAGCTCATTAAGTTTTATGTTCTTTTAAAGATTTCTATTTTTAGTATTTTCAATATTTGTGGGGTCTGCATGGTAATTTAAAGACAAACCGCAAATAAACAAATGGTGGTAAAATACTAGAATTACGAAAATTACTTTGAAATACTAAGAAAACTGTAAAGTGAAGTGTTACACACCTCGAAAAAAACTACTGCATATTTTAAAAGAAGTGGCTGTATGTTAACTAAATTGCCAAAGTGTTAAAAAAAAGTACCACATCTTAGAAACAGAAAGACTCTAGACCACTCGTTATGTGCCTTGAACAACTACTTAAAGTGACTAAAAATTGCTGGAAAACCTACTATTATTTAAAGGCTGTCAAGACCCGCACTTAAACGATGAGCAGCGCCCTCTGTTGTGTAAATCTTTCAAATGCCTTTCAAAACGATGCTAAACCGAAAATTTTGGTTTGTTCGTCTGCCGTTTTCAAGCGTTGTAAATCAATATCACCTCCGAAAGAAGCACAGACGAACCGAGTTTTTTTATTGCGCAACATGTTGCCGGTGGAAACAACATTAGGCAGCAGCAGCAGTAGAAACAACTGAAACACACACGGCACTTGACACGTCAGGTAATTGAGTTTTTGGCACAAATTTGCATGAGGCCACAATGGCGATGATGACGATGATGTCTATAGAAGGAATTTATCATCGAGTGCACTTGAGACATGTCCAATGGAAGATCAAAGCGAAAGTCAAAAGTGAACCATGAACACTAAAAAGGCAGCCACAAAATACAGCTTAGTCATCAGGTTTTGTTTATAGAATTTTCAGTGCTTTAGTCCTGTGGCCCAGTTTTGAATAGGTAAATTCTAAAAATAGAGAAAAGTAAGGTAAAAGGAATCAAGACCTATATTTACAACTGTAGTTACACTCAGGTCAGTACAAGCTACTGATGTTTGGATGTTTTGTTTGAAAAGGTTCTCTTCGGAAATTAGAAGAAGGATATAGTGGTTCACTTACAATGTCTATTTGTTTTGTATTAATTTGTTTAGTGGGAAATATTAATATATTTAAAACTACATTCAGGTCATTAAAAGTTGCTCATATTAGAAACTAGACAGTGATTTTTTGTTGTTTTGTTTGAAAATGTTCTCTTTGAAAATTTTGAAAAGGATAAAGGTGTCAACTTACAATGGCTATTTGATTTTTATTAACTTGTTTAATGCAAAATAAAATGCGTCAATCAAAATTCTACATAAAATGCATACCTACTATATATGAACAAAAGCCCGATTTAATATTAAAGAAACAAAATTTCATTTACTAAAACAAGTTAATGCAATTTTCTCCTTAAAGCTTCAAAGTAGTTAAGCTATTGATTGTGGATCCACTTCCTTGAGCCACCCCCAATGTCCATTAACCTGCTCTAGTTGGCAGCCCACTTGAACCCAGGCTTGACATCCTTCTGGGCTGGGAACTGGAGGCAAGTTCCGGGGGAGTCGACTCGACTTGACTCGCCTCTAGGTGCGACCATAATGTCTCGGCTGTCCAGCGAAACCGTGTCATGGCACAAATTTCCAACTCGGAAGTGTCGGCACATAACAAAGTGGCAGGCCACCCCCGAAACCCTTGCGCCCAACGTCCATTTTCTGAATGGGCTGCACCATTGCCATATCAATATGATTTCCTTTCCATGTCGTGCAAGGCTGTGGCTACACTGGGGGAAAAACATAGGTGTTTTTCAGTTGAAAATTCCATAAGATAGCATTACTTTAGAAGAAAACAATAAATGCGAATTTCGTAAATCATTAATAAATAAATAAATATCCTTTGTATTTACTCCGGATGTTGAAATATATTTAACTATTACTGGATATTGATTTTATACCAACTGCTTTTCTTTTTTCTCAGTTCACGAGCATGACTTTATAAAGGGTATCCTTGTAAATCGGCACGCCAAACAAAAACTTTACCTTCTGTTGCCTTTTGTTTTGTCACGTTACCGGTAGCCTTTCCTTACATTTCCCCCCTTTTCCAACCCTTTTCTCTATTTAGACTGCGCTTTTTGGCAGTGCCAAGCGAAAGGATTTGGATGGGGATAACCTTGCCAGGCTGTGATTGAGGTGCCAGGTAGAAAGTTGATTTGATTATTGATTGCCATTCATATTTTGGAAATTAAAACAATTTCGTTTATACTTTTGTGTGCCGATAAGGTTACGGCTATGGATTGGGGTTTTGCTTGGTTGCAGTCATTGCAAAATGTTTCGAGACTTGTTTATTTGTTTGGCCGTTTTCGTTCTGGGTTACAGATAGAGAAAGGGAAATTTATAGACATATTATTATTGCTAAGTAGAACAATGAAATGGAAATAGAGTAGACTATCATTTGCTTATATATGTTAGGTGTATTTTAAGACTTCAATATAATTTATGTCTTTAAATGGTAAACTATGTTGATATTTGGTAACACATAATTATGGGATATTGATACCACTTAGGAAATTACAGGCTCATTCTAATCTCAAGATAATAAAACAATGAAATATCAGGGCTAATAATAGAACTGCCAGCAACAGCAGAAGACAATTATCCATTATGGAAATGCCAGAACAAACCTGTCGGGCCAATTACCGGACAACACCCACAACTTTACAGATCGGCGAAGTGGAGTCAAGGGGGATATATAATATATACCTGTCAGGCAACCTGTAACAAGTCTCTGAGTCGCCGCCTACTCATCTCATTACTCGGACACCAGGTGAGCAAACACAATTAATGAAACCGCGCTCACATGGCATCCCAATTTCTATTTGTGAAAACTGTGAAATACTCGGATTTTTTTCTTAAAAAGGTGTTAATGAACAGCCCGAAGGCATTTTTGTTTTAGACTCTTGTTGACACAACAACTGACGATTTGTGGGAAGAAGGGGGCACCAAGAGTTCGGTGGAATGAGCACAATAAACAATTGTTCGACTTTATGGAATGCTGAATATCTCTTTTATATTTTTATGTTTTTTTGGGTTTTGGCATCTCCTCTAAAGGTCAGGCTGTGAGCGAGGAGGGTTTGTTCTGGGACCCCACCTAGAAACCATCATGAATCTAATTAAAATGCAATTCATTGCGGGCTGGCTGGCAGCGTGATGCGCATCAACTGGAATGCAAATCGAAATATTACCCAATAGGAAATGCACTCGGGAAAATAATAAAATCATCAGTCGCAATAACAAACAGCCGGGCAGCAGCAGCGGCAGCCGTTGGCAAAACAAACCCAAAAAATCCGTCCAAATCATAATGCAACAGGAGGAAACCCAAACCCCCAGCCATCAAACGGCAGCATCAGGCAGCAGCAACAGTTGCCATCTCATGCAGGCAGCGATGCTGCGATCCGACCAACGAAGGCGTTGAAAATTGTCAAAGAACACGCCGCAGACAGGCGACAGTGGGGCAAAAGTATTCCGAAATGGGAGAATAAAAAATAAAACATTGTTTTAAAAAATTATATTTAAGAAAAATATTTTTAGGGCAAACTAATTGACATATAAGTAAAAAAATTACAAAAAATTGTATTCAAGCAAAAACTTTGAAAAACTAATGCTGGTAAAGATACAATTTCAGCAGCTTTCAAATATTTTAAGTACTGTAAATAGTTTAAGTACTGAAAAACTAGTTGCACTAATAAGGGCCCCATTTTTAAATTTTTTGGTTAATTTAAGAGCACCTCTATTCTAAACTACACAATTTGAAATATTTTTTAAGTTTAATATCCAGAATATTAAATTATGTAAAAACATTTAAAGCCTTTAGTTCTAAAGGAAAGAAATTTTTTTCTTACAACTAACAAATATTATCATATTCCATTCCATATTCAGAGTTTTTTTTTAAATTACTTTTATTTTAAATTTAGATTACAAAAATGTTTATATGAATTAAAATAAGTCCTTAAATATTTTAAAGCCCTATACTTTTGTTTTATTTTTAATTTGAACATTTATGGTCGCCTTACCACTGTACTAGGCACTGCTCTAACTGCTGCTGGATATTCGATTGTTGGCAGTCATGACTCAAAGCATTCAGAAAGCGGCGAGACATCGCCCGCCCGTTGCATGCAACCTCATCTCTCAGCATCTCAGCATCTCGGCATCCAAAAAAGCAAAGCGAAAACGGTAAACTAACAGGCGTTGCATTTGGGAAATCAGGAGAGGACCAACCTCAAAAGTGCGCACCTTAAAAATAATCTTTATACGTGTTGGCTGGCCCCGCTCTGGCAGCTTGAAAAACTTTGAATCCAACTTGTGGCAAATGGAAAAAGAGGGAAAAATTGTTGCCAATCGATTTCGCACAACACAACAAAACACGGCGAGCCGAATAGAAATAGAAATAAGCGGCATCCAATATACAATATCCAATATCCACAGCTCAGTGCCCAGCACTCATCGGCATCGTCATCGGTCCAACTTGATGACATTTGCAGCATTGCGACTTCAATAAAATTTAAGTAGAAACAGTTTTTCAGTGCGACCGAGTGCATTTAGTGGGGCAGCAGTTGCAGCAGCAGCTTGCAACCTGCAACAAGTGCAGACAACTTTTCCAGATTATGCCACTGCCTAGTGGATGGCATAACGGGTTGGGTCCGTCCCCGACTTTGTGTAGGTCTATGTGGAGCCAATCGACCGCCCGCCCCCTCTTTGCAGCTCGGTAATCGAATTTGGGAGGGTTTAATGAGCTCAATGAGCACTATTTGCTGAGATTAATACCTTGAATGCGCATCAATCACGGAAAAAATGTCAAAATATAAAACTAAAATTTTAAATCATTCGTTGTTCATAATTTCAGAAGTATCATAAATTTTAAATTGATAGGAATTGAAGTAAATAAATATCAATAAACATTTAAGTACATATAATTTAAATAGTTCTATAAAATTCCATTTTTTTTCTATAATATTATTTGTATTAGTTTTTTAACATACTTAAGATCTCAATAAGAAATATGTAAAAACTATTATAAGACATAATGAATATTTTTGAAATTATTTTCAAGCATTTATTACTGTTATATTCCTTATAATAAATAAAGTCAAAAAGCTGAAATCATAAACTACCATTGTATTTAAATATATATAAAAATTCCCAATGATACATAATTTATTCCTATAACTTAAGAACTAGTGCCTATAATAATAAATTGAATTAAAAGCATCTCTACGTAAAGTCCATAGATGATTCACCACCGCAAGCAGCAACCTTGAACCCCGGACCAAGTTTTAACCAGCCTCAACCTATAATCAAAAGTCACACACCCACCACACAAGGGGACCACCCAGTTATAGGGCGATCATTTCCAATTTAAAACCGGAAGACTGCTAAATTATTGCATTATCCGCGCTTAAGCCTTTAATTGCACAGGCCGCAGAACAATGAATGAAAAAGGGAGCCCAAACTCAAGAGAAACATACATAAATCACTACTGAGAGATGTTTGGGTAGGGAAATCAAAATCCTATTAATCAACAACGGCGGCGTTTAACCCGAAACAAGCGAATGGGAAAATTAACACCCAACTAACGCCAAATGCCGACAAAAGATGACGAACCGAAATCCCCAAGTCTGATGCCCCCATAGACGCCGCCACCGATGATTCCGATTCTGACACCCGGCCATAGTTTGGACACCTCCTCTGATCCGGTCCGATCCGTTCCGATGCCGATGCCGATCCTCAACACAACTCCTCCACCTTTTCCATCGTCTGGGCCTGTTAATTGCGTCTAATAAGCAGTTTGGCGCTGTTCTCACAAAACGCCAACGCCACGAGAAGGAGGAGGAGTCTTCGGGGGAGGAGATAGGCTGACCACTCCAAAATATATACGTATAGCTATACCCATGATTAAAGTCGTGCTCATTTGAATCTCCATGAGCGGCTGCTGTCGGTTAACTGCTGCCAGTAGTTTGCCTGCTGGCTGGGCTGCCTGTTAATCTGAAGATCAACACATCGAACAGGGGTTTCAGTTTCTGTTTTCGGCCTTATAGAGAGGGAGGAGTGGAATGGAATCCTCGGCAGACAGCGGCTTCATAAAACAAATATCGCTTCGTGTACGCTAACTAGTCGCCCTGGCATCCTCATCTTCATCTCCACATCTCCATTGCTATTGCCGCTCGGGGTTTATTGAAAAGTTTTGATTTCTTGCTCAATTCTGTATCTGGGGGCCTCGAGAACTTTTGTTTTATTGATTTTCGGTTTTGTTTCGCTGCTTGTTTTATTTTTTTTTTGATTTTTTTATTGAAAATCTAATCATGCAATAAATTGGCCAATTGTTTGAGCGAGCAGCTTAGGAGGCCGACAGGCCACCACATCTGCTAACAATGGCTGAATGGTCAACAGATATATTTTTGTCTTGACTGCCTTGCACATGTTTTTTGATTTATAAGCCGCCGAGTGAATTGAATATCCAATCGCAGGTAATTGATAGTTTTCAGCGTTGTAATTAGCATGTGGGAATTTGGGCTGCAACGAGGTGGAGGGTTGGAAATGTAGCTCTGTGGGCTTGTTGGTAAACAATTTATTTCTTCGGCTAACATAGAGCATAAATATGTAATTAAATAGTAATAAAGGGAAAATTAAAATTTGGAGTACATGCTTCCTAAAACTCAAATAAATATTTAGTTGCACCTCTAGAGTGCCAAAGATAATTTAATGTATAATTTACTCGTACTTGTGTAAGCTTATACGAATCTTAAAACTAAAAAAATAATATAAAAATTAGCTGCGAATTTAATAGATCTCAAAAATATATAAATAATATAAATAGACTATGTTATACACATAAATTTATTAATATTCGCAAGTGAATTGTGTTTCTACAAATTTACGTATATGTTTTCAAGCTTCTAGGTCCAGAATTAAATAAACACCTTAAATTTAAAAAAAGCAATAAGAATTTATTTAAGTTTTAAAAGAAATTATTTATTTTGAGAAACAAACCAGGTTTAAATAGAATAAATTTCACATATTGAATTCTGTTAAATAAATCCCTCGAATGCAGCTCAAACTAATCCCATATTGTATCCAATCCCCCCTGGAAGAAGAAAATGCATAAGTTTTGTTTTCGCCTTCAAGGTTGCTGGTGTGTGGCTGCGATGGATCAGTGAAAACTCTGCTCAAACCGAACGACAACTTGTATCTGGGTTATCGCCGAGTATTTTGCATTTCTTTGCCATTTCCAGTTAGCCAGCCCACAGATCCCCGATC
Organism: Drosophila subpulchrella; assembly: GCF_014743375.2. Lineage (NCBI taxonomy): Eukaryota > Metazoa > Arthropoda > Insecta > Diptera > Drosophilidae > Drosophila > Drosophila subpulchrella. The sequence goes on from NW_023665577.1 coordinate 4,177,567, forward strand.
CCAAGACAGGCTTATTACAGGCCACTGAAAAAGCGTCTCTGCAAAAACCAAAAACCGAAAAAGCAAGCCGGAAAACCAAAGCCAAGCCAAGAGGAAGACACAATTGATGGCACACCTTGGCACGATAAAAAGGAAAACTCAGTCAGTGCAGAGCAGCAGAAATATTTTATCAAGCCACAGAGAAAAGCAAGCAACAAAAAATTTAAATCACGCCTTGGAAACCCTGAGATTCGGAGCTGAAGTTGAGGCCGAGACACACTTCAAAAGATGACAAAAAGCTGAAAAAACGAGGATGGCGATGGGGACCCGGAGCCTCAATGAAAATCAAGTGCCACGAGGCGGCGGAGGAAAAAATGGGGTAGGGCCGAAAGAAAAGCCCCGCGGAGGAAAGGAAAATCTCTGCTCAGCGATGCGAACGATATGGCAGGAAGCTGCTGCAGTCATCGTGTCGAGCAAATAAAATAAAAATAATAAACCAATTATGCACTTTGCCGCAACATTGAATGTGGGTACAAAAAGTGTAGAGGACTCGGTTAGCCGGCCCTCGAAACTTTCGTGGTCAGTTGATGGAAGTGTTGGGCCCCGTGGAACATGAAAATTAAATCAACAAAATGTGTAACTAAAAGATGACTACCAAAGATAGTCGCGAGTGAGATAGTTACCCACTTCAATCCGCTGGGCTAATTTAACTAACCAGAGATGAGCCGCAGATTGCATTTGGGGGCTGGGCATGGACATGGCCGACTCCTCCTTCGCATCTTCGGCAAGTGCATTGTATCTGTATCTGGCGGATAGTATGTTGGCTTGATTTGCCATACATAGTTTGGCCAACTAGTCGGCGGAAATTTGCCTGGGCGGGCGTTACAATCTCGGGTCATTCCACAAAAGCGGAGGAGGTCACCAGCCGCATTCCCCGTCTCAGTTTCACTCTTTAAAAAGGTTTCACTGCTCGCTGGCAACGTCGTCTTGGGTTGCTAATGAAGCCCCAACTCCAGCTCCAGCTCCATCTCCATCTCCGACTGGGGCCCCAACATCCTCTGGCTCCTCTTAATCTCGTCGAGCTGCAACGTCGATATTGTTATTGTTGATGAGCCCGAGTTGATAGCCCGCACTGAAGGCCTGACGACAAACATCAGAGGCCAGGTCTTTGTTTATCGTGCATAAAGTGTTTAGTATTTTTTGGCTCAAAGATCCGGTTAGGAGTCCCTGTGTTCTCAGATCTTGTATGTCATGTCTAGTTAAAATTAAGCTGAACCGTTTGATTCGTAGTGCTAAGGTATTATAAAATTAATAGTCAATTTCATATGAAAGGCAATTTTCTAGTTATAACTTTAAACAATTTAGATATATAACAAAAATCCGTATTTATAATCAGATTAAGTGTATACCTAATGGGCGATAACCTTTTTAGAACAGAAAATACTTTACGGATTATCTGTTAGCAGGAACTTATATAATTAGAAGTAAAAAGTAATATTCGAACTATTAAAATATTAATCAAGATAACATATATATTGTGTCAACATATAAATTGTGCTTGATAAATAGTATATAAATGATAATAGTATATAAATAACAAATGTCCTATATAAATATTATAAGAACTAGATTATTAATATTATTAATATTATATTTTCCTTGTCCGCAGGGCATTTCCCTCTTCGTTGCTGAGCCTCTTAGATGCTTAATTTTGCCTTCGTGTTTCCAGGTACAAATTATCTGCAACAATGCGATGGGGCATGCCAGCTTTTGGGAGGTTGGTAGGTTGGTCTAGTCTCGGCCCAACCCCCCTTTCGAGCACCATGTAAATATGTGGCTGCAAATTTGTTTTGGGTCTTTGGGGTAATTAGTACCCCCGAGGCAGAGCGGCAACAGGTTGATGGTCGTTGGCTGTAGGGCCCTGGGTTTTTTTTGTTTTTAGTTTTGGGCTTGTGCTTAAATATGACATTTGTTGCCGTTTTGTTTGATGTACACTCGAAATACGTTGCAAAACGATGGAAACTATTTGCTTAAAGGTGAAAGTTTGTAGGTTGTCGCTTTGCTGATTTCGGTTTCGGGTTGCCGATCGTTTTGTCGATGTCGTCGCTTTGTCAAAAGTTAATGGTTTCGAGGCGAAACTGAAAGTTTTTTTGGTTTTGTTGAAGAACCACCAATTAGAGGTGCATTTTCCGGCGGGTGGAGTCTTGGCAATCTTGCTGGGAGGGACTGTCAAAGGTCCAGACAGCAGATCATGAAGTTGAGGATGGTTTGGGCTATGATCAATGGTTCTGGGCAGTGTGCCTGCCTCCGATTGAGCACTGAATAAATTCAGTGGGAAAATGCAAGAAAAAGTGAAAGCTCATTGGGAATCAAACGTAATGCCTGCTTTTCATCTTCATCTGACTGTGTTTGCGAGGCCAAGCGACAAGCAGCGGTTATTGAAATTCAATGTAAATCTATCGCGATATGTCATACAGGCGTAGAAAATGCGCCGACAGGTTCAAGACATCCACATCCACATCCAGCATCGAATTTACCTGTGCAGCTCAGGTGCTCAAGAGGCGAAAGGCAGCAGAAACCACACGAAGGCATTGTCAGCTCCATCGTCATTCACATCGACATTTGGCAAATGCATTTTGTACACACGTAAACTCGTATATATATATATATATAAACTGATAAATGCATTTAATTCGAGTCAGCCGAAAAAAACGAATCAAATCGAACCGAAACCGTAGCGAAACGAAACGAAACTTTCGAGAGTTGGTTTTTTGAGCTGGCTGCTGCAACAGGTTGCACAGTTGGCGAATTGCAAAACTTGTCAAACGCAAAACGCAATCGATACGAATATCAATCAAATCCGTAAGATAAACTACGTTGACAACCGTGGGCAGCCGCCTGGAAGATCGTGGATTCAATAAAGCCACATTTATGGCCATTTATGCATATGAAATTGTCTTAGATCTCTTAACGACAGCTCCACAATCCGGAAGCGATAAATATTTTGTGTCTTTTCGGGCTACCTATTGGGATTATGTACCCTGTTCCCCGTTTTGTTTCCATTTATTTTTATTTCGTTGTAAAATTGTGACTCAGTTGGGGCGACATCTTCGACATTTAATCGGGTTTTATTTTATTTTCAAGACATTTCTGTAAAGACTCTTTTGTCTCGCTTTTGGGTCCGAGTCCCAATCGAGGGAAACTGTGACTGGAGGAGCTATTAAGGTATTTGGGTCAGCATTTGTCTGTGTGGTTTTCTGGTCTCTGTTTCTCGGCCTCCTTGCCGAAGTTCATCTCCACAGATGCTCACGATGCTCCACAAAATTAATTATGACAGTTTATTTATTTAATTATTTTGGTGGACTTCAAAGGCCATCCGACACCGGGGAGCAAAGGCTGCTAATTATGTTGTGACTCAGAGGAGGATTAGGTTGCTGGGTTGAAGATATTGTGGTCATTATGGTAGGGATTGGCAAAGGTCTGAAGTTCAAAAGTAGAAAGACAGACACATGCTGTCAAAGTTAGTCTAATTTTCTTGACTTCTATTCCTCATTTTTCCCATGTCCTAAGAATACTTTTATATTTTAAATATAAGTATATGATGTTAAAATGATTCAATTTTCTATGGTTTCTTTACAGCACCCTTATATCTCTTAAGGATACTTTTAACTAATAACTCATATCACCAAATTCTCAGTAATTCATATGCAAAGAGCTTCCCCTATAAGCCTGGTATAGAATGGGATTCTGTATTTCCTAAGGATACTTCTCACTTAGAACTTTCATCACTAAAATTCAGAGCAAGTTGGATGCAAAAAGAGCTTCCCCTATAAAAGCTATATCACCTAAAAATTCGCGCTCACGTAATCTCATTAATTAGCCAACACCTGAGTATCCTCAAAGTAATTGATATGCCTGCTGCAGGTTTTGCTGAACGCAAAAATCTTTGGGCCTGCTTATAACCCTCAATCTGATCATGTTGAAATGTAAGAAATTTCCTTAATGTGCCCGTATCCAGACAACTACAACTTCTTTCCACATAATTGAGTTAAACTTTAAGACGTCCTCTTTAAAAGTAAATCCTTCAAGGTACCAAAAAAAAAAAGAATCGACGATAATTATGATGAGTCTGGTGCTCCTGATCGGTCGCTGATCTTTTGATTTTTGCTGGCGAAACGGAGAAGATGAGGGACCGATATCGATCGCCGTGAAGCTGTTGATTAATTTTGAAACCGATTCCTGCACCGGAAATGTAAGCGCCGATCAGAAAAAAGTTGCTAAATGTTAATGCAGCCGGCAGTTTGGATCGAAGATCGGAGATCGTCGATCGGAGCAATAGAATCCAAACTTGGGGTGAAAAAACTTGCCTCGAAAGCGGTTCGAGCATTAAAATTTTTAACAACAATGTGAAGTCGTTTCATTTTTTCCTTTGTACCACTTTTTGCTCTGCCTAAATTATGAAGTTTGTGATTTTTAAAGCGGCATCATCGCAAAATATTCGTTTTTGTTTTGATGATGCTGATTTTTATGGCAATTTGTGTGAAACAATAAAGTCAAGTGCTTTAATTGAACGCTTTGATTTTATATGCGCCTGGCCATATAAAGGTGGTTAAACATTTCGTTTATGCCATATTTTACGGCCCAAATTTCGGTTTATTCTTCGGGTCTCAACCGATTGGATTGCCACGTTTTTGGGGACTTTAATGAGCTGCGACGTTTGTCTCATTGACTCCTTCTACTTGGCCTGGCCTAATCTGTATCCGAACTAATTAGGCTACAAGCGAAAGAGAGCGGAGAAGGCAGATAAAAAGCGGGGCAGCCAAAGTTCAGATGCGTTTCACCGGACCCTGGGTTCTGGGTTTTGCTGTTTTGCGTTTCGTTTCGGTTTTAAGGAGCATTAATTTTAAGCACATTGACCAAAAACAGCGCCAGGTCAGCGGTGGAAAAGGGTAAAAAGGGGAAGGGGACAGGGGGGCCCATGACGATTGCGGTGCGATCCTCACGAAGCCGCCTTCAAAAGCTGTCAAGTTAACAATCCCCACAACACAGTCCCAGTTGCAGTCCCAGGCCAAGTTTCTGTTTCTGTTTCTGTTCCATCTTAGCCCGAAACTCCAACTCCATCTCCAAGTTCAGTTCCAGTTTGCTGCTGCGTCGCTGCTTCTTCTGTCGGTTAATGTCATTATCAAGATCGTTTGCATTTAATCTGCATAAACAAATCAAATAAAGTAAAACCCAGGCCGCGCAAAAGTGGCGCAGCATCAGCAGAAGTTAACTCGGACTTTTTCTCGGACTCCTGGCCAGACTCCCAACAGTACCCACTCTACGCTGAGGGAAACAATCGTTATAGAATTTCAATTATGTTGTGTAATTGAGAAAACAGGTCAGTAATAGTATATATAATAATTGGGGATGAATATAATAATTCCTTTTAAATGTTTTTAAGGGAGAGCATTATTCCAAGGCGGCTAATATCATTATAGTCTGAATTCATCGATATTAAATCTAACAAATAATTTTCTAATATCATTTTTTTATTTTATGATATCTTATATGATGCCATATCAATGACATATTTCAGTTTTGCGGATCCTTAAATGTACTTTCAATTAAAACTTTTTAAAAAATGTTACCTTTTACAAAGATCATTAAAGATTAATTTTAGGAATGTATAGGTATATTTATAACAACCATAAGTATAGTAATTCATTTTATAAAGCACACCCAAAGACTACTCAGATATATTAGTTATATAATAACAACATTTTTAGTCCTTGAATAAATCTTAAATTTGGGCAACCTTTATTACAAATATTTGAATTGTTAGCTCTATTTTCTCTCAGTGCTCCTGGCCGCCAGTTTCGTCCGTCAGTCAACGACGCGTTGGTAATGCGGTAATTGTTGCTGCCTTCGCGATGAGTTGTGGGCCAGGGCGACCCAGGGCGGTGGGGTCGGTGGGGGTGGATATCGCGGCTTGGCGCTGGATCGGGATGAGGATTGGGATTGGGATCGGGATCGGCTTGGGGATCGTCATCAGAAATCGGCAACGCACGCAGCGGCAAATTAAGTAGAACAGCAGTTGGCTGAAGTTGAGGACGGGGCTGCTGTTCTGGCTGAGATTCTTACAAAACTAACAACATGAGGGAGACGTTTTTATATCAGAGGATACCTTAGCTGCACAGGGAAGTTTGGGCAAGGTAAGCTATTTGAATAAAATGGTATATGGTTCTAAAAAACATAACAACATTTTTTATTCGTTAAAAAAATAATCAAAATTGTTTTGATTTTACAAAAAAATGTTTAACAATTTCGTACAGTCGATATATATTGCACAGTATTCCCCAAACACTCTACCTCTTCTCTCTTCTTTATTTCATTTGAGCCTGGAGATGGGGATCTCTGCAGGTCCTCCGCCCGCTTTCTCCCTCCCACTTCCTCCTGCATGCCCTGCGATCCCCTCGCCCTCGAAAAGCGAACTCATGAGGACAGGGCCTCGCGATAATGACCACCTATAGAGCACACGCAGCATACCGAAGGAGAGACAGACGGGCGCATGAAAAATCCCAGCCAGAGATTGGGAAAGGGCTTGCTGGGACCTGCGAATGCGACTGGAACTGAGATTCAGACGGGAACCTGCTCATGCTGAGAACTGCGAGCCGAGAGATCCGAGTTGGTACTTAGTTAAGGCCTTCTCGCTGATCGTCGCCGGCTGATTTTAGTGACGACCTTTGAAGAGGCGAACACCTTTCGCCATATACCATATACCATACGCAATGGCCGGGCCAAGGCACTTTTCATAATCTTAGAAATGGCCCTGGTTCGGGTCCCAGCAACTTGCTTAAAATTGCACTTGAGTTGGGGCACACATTTACACATAAAAAAAATATATAATTATGTTAAGTTAAAAAACATAAATACAATTTTTCAAATATAATTATTCCCTAATCCTTTAAATGGTCCCTCATTTTCTTATACTTTTTTGGGCTCTTAATATTTTACAAATTTTTGATGTAATGATATCTTTAAAATGTTATATACAAACATGTCGACATGGTATGTATCACAAGTAGGCGACATTTAAAACCCTTAAGAAAATATTCAAATAAATTCTTCCGATTCCAATTTGGTACCAATTTTAATAATTTTCCTCAGTGCAAAAAATCAAATACTGGCATTAAGATCGAACCACGATCCATGCTGTGTGGCTCACGTTCGGCTCATAAGTTCCTCCCCAGCCTGGACTTACAAATTCCACATCCCAGAGTCCAAATCCCAGACGCAGGCGCTCCCTTCCCCAAGAATCAGCAGCAGGTTAATGAAATGCGTTTCGGCCAGAGTTTCGGCCAATGATGTTGTTCTTGGCCCTCTCAGAGTTCGCAGAGCCATCCTTTGGCTTTATTGCATTCGCTTTCGAGTTTTCGGCTGGCTTAATGTTTCAATATTGTCGAAAGCCGGGCCAAAGGATGATGATCAATGATTGTTAGCTTAGCGTGTGGCCATGCACGGGTAATAAGTTAAAGTCAGCGCAGAGGTAATATTTCTGCGGTGAGGCTTAGGATACAAATTGTTTCGGATCGAACGGGCTACGGCAGGTTCAAAAGGTACGGGTATTTGGCCAAAAAGGAAAGCAACGTGAGAGGTCTCGCAAAGGTCGCGAATAGCTTCATTAGTGGTCAGGTGTCCTAGCTGGGAATTTTCCTTAAGTGATTATTCAAAGTCATGAGCTGGTCTTCAAAGTCTATAAATTGATTTTATAAAGGATAGAGTGATCTTAACGTAAAATTTTAGAAAAAGATTAAGATTGCTGAAATAAAATGAAATTAAATATTTTAGTATGGGGCTGATCTTGACCCTGAATTTTGAATAGCAATAAATAATACGTTTTAATTTATGTGATAATTACCCCTAAGAAGCTCTAAACGAAAGTGTTTTATCTCTTAGATAATTAAACCCTTTGAGGTTTTTAAGGAAACCCAAATGAATAAGCCACTTTCCCCTCTTCGAAACAAGTTCCCTCCCACAAAAAAAATTAAAAAATCCAAGAGCAATTCCTGGAAGCGAATGCCTTTGGCTGCGAAAGCAACCACTACCATATCCTGCCTATCTATGACTCATCAGCACCAGGCAAGTCCAAATTCAGGCCCAAATACGAACGAATCTCGGCCTGCGGGCAATCTGTCAACTGGCGTCAGACGATCTTAGACAACATTGGCCCCGGCCAAAAGCGAATCAGAAACTACAACTCAACTGGGCGACTGAGTGGTGAGGATTGTGGGTTCCGGTGGGGTATGAGTGTGGAAAGAGCCGGGGCCCAGGGCGATTTACACCGCGTTACGCGTCCAACTCGGGGACTGGGACTCGAACTCGGATAGTAGGATAGGATAGTCTTGTCTGGTGACGATGAACTGCAAAAGTGGGATTGGGATTGGCACTGGGCTGCTGCTTCTGTTCGTGATTTTGCTCTTTTGGCTTTTCGCTTTGCTCGCGGCGGCTATCAATTGCCCAAAAACGTTGCACAAATTGAAACGTTTGACTATATTTGGGTCAGCTAAAGTGATCACATTAACAAGTCAATAGGAGTGCAGCATCCTTTTAGGGCATTGCACGTCAGCGAGTCAGGATGGTGGCCGTACAGCCTCCAGATACATTTATATATACCATGGATGTGGCTGTGCCTTCAGCTGGACGATGTCGCCGTAGTCGGGGTGTTGACACAAGCAGATTGATGTGTACTGGTTTCCCCGGCTCTGGACTGGACTGGCCAACTGGTCAAGCCCAAAGGTGAGCGCAGCGTGAGAACTGGGATGGCTGTGGATGGGTGTGGGCCCAAGGGAGCTGCCCTGAAAATCCTGTCCAAGATGACTGAAGAGAGAGTTCGCTGAAAGGGAGTTCGTCCGAAGTGCACTTGATGGAATTAGAAGATATGAGTGCCGGGCCCCAAGCGATGCTAATTGGATGTCCTACGATAGGGATTATAGTGTCTTCAAGATGTTAGATTATGAATAAGAACTGTGCTAAACGTGTTTACTAACTGGATTTTTTACCTTTCTGAGTTAAGAAGTTCTATAAGATATTTTACATTTGGCTTTTACAAGGAGTAATTCTGAATTGTATTACAACCGATTTAGAAAGTTACACGAAGACGATGAAAGTCTTATATAATTAAGAATGCTCTTCAAAACATTTTTTACTAGTACCATTTTTAATTGGAGTGTTATTGGATCTTTGTAATAAAAAATACAATTTATAATCAGTAACCTCTTCAAAATATCTTTTATCTGATCCTCTTTGAGTTGGTTTTAATTTAGGCTGTTTTATAAGAATTTTATAAGAATAATAAAAACATCGAATTCTTGGTATTTATTTAAACACATCTGGATAATTTTTGATTTCACAACAAAATGAAACCTCGCAACCTACTAGACCATAATTCAGGATTCCTCTACCCGAACCCCCATATTAAATATGTGAAATCTTGCCGAGCAGTGATGGCTGGCAATGTAACCTTTAAACCGTTTAATCTGACAAAGGAAATAAATAAAAGAATTAACATTTATTTTTAAGTACGCACACAAGTATGTGGCCCACCTCCAGCTTCTTTCCTTGGTGCAACCACCACGATGACGGCGAGATGAACCGCCAGAAGAAGTCAGAGGAACAGCCAACCGAAAAGGCAGATACACAGACCCACTGCCGCAGAAAGAGCCATGTCCGAAGCATTTTTGAAACATGCGAATTGCTTGTACGTGACACGCAACTGCAAAAGGAACAACCGGCCACAAGGAGTGGATAGGATTCGGGATCGGCATCGGTATAGGGATGTGGTTGTGGATGTGGATGTGGATGTGGATCGGAGGATGCACCATGCGAGGCCGCAAAAAGAGACGAAGACGACGACGACGAAGACGACCATGTCCAGTCAACCACTTAGCCATGAAAGCGGTAACTACATGCAACAGATGAAGCATGCGCTGGGGCATGCAGCATCATCGGCAGCAGCCTGGTCAAAAGCAAAAAGTTAAGGCAAGGCATGGCAAGGCCCAACCTGGCCAAGGTGAAGGTAAAAAGGTAAACTTAAATGCAAAGGCAAAGGCAAAAGGTAAAGTACTTGGAATGTGATCGAGCTGCAGCAAGGAGCAGAAGCTGCGGCAGACGCGGCACGTCGCCTTGGATCACACAGAGTGAACTGCGTCGGGAACAATGACCACAGTGGGTTAGATTTGACCACCTAATATATAGGTATGTACAACATATTACTGAATAAAATAATTTCATAAAAATTAAAAGTTATAATTTAGACCAGAAGGACCAAAACCCATTTTTGTTTATTTTTTTTTAAATGTATCCTTAAGACAATGTGTTCGTTATTTCAAGAGTTAAGAAAGATGTACTTAAGGAATTTTTGGAATCACAGCTTTTATAAATATTTTTTATAAGGATTATTCTATTTAGGCCTTTTTTATTAATATTTATTATATCATCCCACTGTGCAGCGATGCTCAATGAAATTTATTTGGTGATGGTTGAGCGAAGCGTGAAGTTGACTGCCGCAGAAGCCCCGCCAAACCAGACGCTCGCACACCAAAGAGACTCCTCTTCCTCCTCCGGATCCCTCGACCCCTCCACTCCTCCGGTGAACTCCTCCGCCTCCTAAGATTGCCCCATTCGCGATCAATTTAATCGCGCAAATAATATGCCTCGGCCTTAGCCGGAGTTGGCTTTGGCTTTCGAGCGGCGAGTAAAAATAAGTAAATATGGAATAATCGTTATGTGTGTTCCATATGCATTCCCGTAAAAAAAGAGTATCATATAGGATGGATTCAAAAAATACCCATTGAATTATTCAGCGTAAAAAAATTTGACTTAAATTTGCCTCACAAATTTGTGTATTCATTGCAGTAAATTTATGGCATAATCTTATTATTAAATTATCATAATGATTCTCAAATTATGTCATTATTATTCTTAGGGAGTGTTGTAGACTAATTAATTTTTTAGGTGTTGCTTAAGAAAAACATGTCAATGATAGTATCCAGTTAAGAAATGTTTAGTATATTTTTAAAAAGTATTGTGACCTTTACAGGCTGGTTGCTGGGAATATTACGAACCCATGTACCCTTCCAGATTTCTGCGATTGCGGGTCCAGAAAAGAGGGCGAGAGAGCTCCCACCTTATCAGCAGACAGAGATCAGAAAGTGTGTGACCGAGCGATCGTCTTGGGTCCGGGAATACGAGTGCGAGTACGATTATTTGCGACTGCTTTGCATTTCTCGGGAATTTCTTTGGCTGGTCAACCTGTGCACTCAGAAACAAGGGTCTGGTGACCCCAATCGCCTTCTCTTTCACTTTGACACTTGTCCGCGTCTTCTGCGTCGGCGGTGATCCCAAGGAAATTACGCTAATTTCGCGAGCCACTTACGTATTGAATGCCATGGCTGGACTCGGACTCGAACTCGGACTCGGACTTGGAACAGCATCTGGGATAATCGGCAGAGTTGAAAAGGCAATTACATGGCCTCAGACGAGGCACTGTCGACTGAGGTGCTCCAATTTTCCTCCAATTTAATTGGCCTTTACACCAAACGCTTCTGCAGCAGGAGCAGCACGTCGCTCGAATCACTCAAATGTCACCATAAATTCCGCGCATGCGCACACATTGGTATGCCTATTTTTGGGATCTCTCTCCTCTTTCACTCGATCTTTCCCAGCGCGGTGACTCGGTCTTGTTACCACATCCACAGTATCCACATCATCCACATCCACATCCACATCCTCAGTGCCTGGATTGGTGATCTTTTGTTACCATTTTACCATGTGGTTGGCTGGTTGGCGCTTACAAGATGCCTATTTTGGGAGTGGCGCCTTTTTACGCGCACCACTTCCACAGGCGGCTCTCATTTACGCAGCCCCAAAATGTGGCCAAGTGTGAATATCCAATTAGCGGGCTTCGGCCACAAATGGTCAGCGGACTCCCAAGTGGGTGGCAGCCAAGCGGTGGACTGCCACTCACCGAATCCGGATGGGAATGCTAAATTTAAGTCGGTTCATTTTGGGTTTTATGGTTAGGTATTTTTTGAGACCCTTTTTAGTGCTACTCAATACCAAAAAATGAAAGTGATGTTAAAAATACAATTTTTAAATAAAGCTTGTATCTGATATTTTGTTAAATTTAATAATTATAAGTTGTTTTACTAACATTATGTAATTTCAAAGGACATTGGAAAGTGAAAATAAAGTTCAGTTTAGTTTTTAATCGATTTTTATAAATAAATATTATAATTTATAGAGTCGTGTATTTAAATAATTATAACATTTTGCTTTTTTGTTACATTTATATCATTTATTAAAAATGTATATTTTTAACCTCGGGATAAGTTCTTTCCGCTGCTGATAGTTCTTCTCTTAGTGAAGATTCTTTCTTTAGCCCTTTGATTCTAACCCTTCTTTAGACACTTCGTGTAAGGAGTCTCCGCTAAATGGTGGAAGACTCCTTCAAAATCTCTTCCGGTACTTAAATCATTTCGAATAATTTCCTTTAAAAACATATGCCCCCAAAAATCTTTCTTGGCTCTTTACCTCAATATTTATGTCCCGCAACTAGCAACAGTTTAAGTCAAAATTACGCTTATTAGTGGCAATCAAAACGGCGCTGCTTGAGTTCAATATGGATTTCGATCAATCACCCAGCCGGAGATGGAGATGGAGACTGGGAGACCGAGAGACCTAGAGACAGAAACCGATCCAGAGACAGGGACACACATTTCGAACACGCCTCCGTTCGAAGGAGTGCGATTATATCATACAAATTAATAGGCGAGGAGTCGAACGGACACGTACCGCTGGCAATCATGTTTGGCAACGTAAACGGCAACTGCTGCCGTTTCCATGGGAGAGGAGAATCGAAAGTAGACCCAACAAATTTGCACGCACCAAATGCAGGTGCAAAAAACTATGCGAGCCTATTAATTAGATCAGCGGTTTTATGGGCATGCCTGCGCCATATATCTTGTTCCCAACGTCATCATAACGCTAACTATGAGCGCCGCGCAAAAACAGAACCCGCATCATCGATGCGATGAGGTCCCAGGTACCAGGTCCACATCCCAGATCCCCTCCACTCACGTGCTCGACAACGGACCCCGTTTGATCTTTTGCCATGTAGTGTGTATGTAGTTGCACCACCGAAACCGAAACCGTACTCGGGAAGCCCAAGCCCAAAGTCGCACCACAAAAACCCCGAGATGGAGCCACCACTACCACTTGCACCATGTGGCGCCTGGCTGGAGACGGCCAAAACGATGGCGTTAGATGGCGCCTGTTCGGACCACAAACCGAACCGATTCGTTAATACCAAATGGGTTTCCAAGGCGGTTGTAAAGCTGCTTTATATACAGCGGATACTTTGCCTCATATACACAATATATCTTTATCTTTTTCGGGCTGGCTAATTGAGTTATCCCCTCAGCTAGGACAGCTGGGCGGAGATGCTCCCGGAAAATGTGTTTATTTCTATGAGAATTTATTTTAACAACCAAAAATATGTAAATTTATTATGTAAACGATAAAAAGTTGACCTTGAATATTTATTATATTGGAATAGTTTAAATATCTGTAACTTGAAAAGGTAATACCTTTTTTTAGGATATATTATAATGTTTTATATTTAATTATAATAGCTTTGTTTTCCTTTAACTACTTTTGACTTTATTGCTATTTGACTCAATTGTAGGCCTAGTTTTAAATCTCTATTGACAACCTGCTGCGACTTCACGATATACACAAACAAAGTAATGCGATCGTGGTGGGGTAATTATTTAGTTCGTGGGATATCGACGAAACCTCCTTAGAAGCTTTTTTACCACACAAATAGAGGCAAAATCCTTGCTGAGAATACACAAAATAAAGTAAAAGCCCGGGGTTTATAGACATTTAATTGATCTTCTCAGGCAGTTGGAGGCCTGGCTTGTGTAAGTTGCAAACTCAACTTTACTTGCTACAGACTCACAAATAAACTTCAGAAACGAACTTTATGAGCTCAAAGATGTATAGTGCTCAAATTAAAGTAGCCTTAAAAAGCTAAACATATGTTTTGTAAACTAAAGAAGTTTATGGTTTTTGAACTTCAAGCAATTGTTATTTAATTTAATCAGTTGCAAAGTTGTAAGACATAAGCGAATTAACTGCTAATTTATGGCTTTATTTTGTGCAATACCTCACCCACTTCCAGGCCAACAAATAATTGTATAATTCCTTTCCTTTTCCAGTCTCATTACGGCGAACAAAATGCCAATAATGCAGCAGCAATTGTCATTAAATGAAAATCGGTTAATAACATTAAAATATTTCGGTGGATATCAAACAGAATAAGGAGGAGTGGGATGCCCAGATCGAGGGGAAATGAAAGGAGGACAAGGCATTATAATGACGAACGCTTCATGTTTGTATCTCCGAGATTTCCAATTTCGAGGGCCGAGATTTCCAATTGATATTTGTCTGCCAAAGCCAAAGCCAAAGCCAGCGACTGGGGGAATCTCCCAGGCCCAGACGATCGGCTCATAAATTGAAAAAATAATATTTGCACAAAGTAAACGCATTGAAAACAGTTTAAACAATAATCGGTAAGCGGCGATCAATAAATGCAACGACCGAACGGATGGCTCTCCATCTTCAGCCAGCTCCTTTTCCCCATCTGCGGGTCTTTCAGTCATCTTGCTCTTGGCAGCGGCAACTTCTCACGCAGTTGTGTGGAATTTTTTTTGCCTTGACTTGACTCATTTAAGTTTTTCTTAATTTTTCTCCTCGACAACACCAACGAACCACGCACCGCGCTCGTCGATATTTACTTCTGGTTAACTTCTGCGTCGCTTTTCGAAAGTTCAACGTTTACAAATCTTTCAAGAAATCAGCCAGTGCTTCTCCCCACCGACTTAGTCTTTCACCTACTTGAGGTGGGAAGAACTGCGATCGGAGTTCCATTCACTCAGAAAAACACTGGCAATATGTTTCAGTTAAGTAACTTAATCTAGGTAGTTCTTATAATTTTTAAAAACATTAAGCTATTCCAAATATTAATCATAAAGTTTTCTAGATCCTAAAAATCATATTAAGGCCAAGCCCACATTTTTTTCTTTTTTTACGCAGAATGGTTTTTTAGAATAACTATAGATCTGTGATCTTAATCCCATCAAAGAAATTTTTTTTACATATTTGAATACATCAAATCTTTATTTAATAGTCTTTAAACCTGTAAATGTGTTATACATTTTATTATTTTATAGAAGACATGTTTACGTTGTCTGTTTATTTTAATATTAAATGTAGTAGTTACCTATAAATTTGCCTTTAATTACATTACATTAAATTTATCAGCGTATTTTTTCAGAAATAGGTATCTAAAATGTACAACATTTTTATTTAGTATTGATTTCTGTTAGTGTTTTCAGTTCACTAAACTTGTCTCTCTTGGACAAGTTTGCGTTTTAATTACACGCAACGTTGTAGCCGGGCCGAGACCATTGGCCAGGGGTTCCACCGATTCCGATTCTCTCCCAGGGTCCACCGATCCAATCCCCCATCAATTCACTTGCACTTGCCGAGGAGAAGCGACCCGCCGACCACGACAACCCAGCGACGGTTGTCATCTTCTCCTCGAGTGTTGTCCCTCTTTCTTTGCGTTTAGCAATTAGAGTCCAATGAAGCGTATTCCTTATTTTTATGCATTATCGACTTAATGCCATCAGGGAGGTTGCGGGTGTGCAATGCCAGAATCTCAGAAGGGCCTCGATCCCAGGCGCTTAAATTGCAGTTGACTTTGGTGAGTCGCTCTTTCCGGTTACCGCCAAAAGCTGATCGCAAACATTGATCACTTGCACGCCAGTTGGATTCTTCACATCAGCGGAATACAGTCGTCCTTCTTTACCTGGTACTCATATTAAGTATATAATAATATACTTATGTTCTTATTAAATTACACACCTGTACGTTTTTATAAAAAGTGGGCACAGTTCTACCAAATATCCTAAGAGTCTGGTCACACTGCTTGTTGTTTACGCAGCATCGGTCACACTGCACGATTTTTATGAAACGGCTAGCGGACCAAAATCTTAAGGGATAACAAACAACTTTGACAGATAGAAAAATTTTGATACCATCCAAAGTCTTTAGATATCCATCTCCTTATAAGGCCTATAAAAGTTTGAGGTACCGATGCTTGACTGTATTTACGAACAGAAACTTGTTGACATTATTGTCGTTAATTTTAACTGGCAATACCGACAATGGCAATGGCAAAAAGCCAATGCCAGGGCTTGTAAATCCTATAAACAAATGAAAGACAAACACAAGCGGAGACGAGACAAAGCCTATCAGTCGGTGAAGTGAAGGCCCGGATCGGATCGGAACGGATTGTATTGGATCGCATTGGATCCTTCTCAGCCGCTCTCCCGTTGTCTCGGCAAATGTTAATTTTGTCTTTTGCCAGTTAAGCGTGTCGATTTTTTAATTAGTCGCATCGTCGTCGCAAGTGATTTATGGTCCAGCCAAGATGGCCCAGCCGTTCAGTCGCAGTCGCAGCAGCCACATTCTGCACTTTGAAGTATTGGCTAAGCTAATAGGCGCTAAGGAGAAGATGGCTAAGGAGATGGAGCCGGAGCTGGGGTTTGAGATGGAGAGATGGATATGGCCGTGGAGGAGCCGAGCTGTAGGTGCTGCCGGCGGGTTATGAGAGAATGTGATGTCGCTTATGGAATTTCTGCATAACTGCCGGCCCGGTTGATATAGTCAACGCGCTTTTATGGCCGAAAGCTGAGAGTTAAGAGCCACAAAGCCAAAAGCTAACAGCGAGCAAGTGCAGGTCCGGGTAATGAGCTGACATTGAACATGTTAGGCATGTTAGAATTTTCCGTTTGATGGCAGCTCAGAAATAAGCCATATCTTGTACGATTTATGCCCCAAGTTACAGGGGTCAACTATGCGTGAGCCGCCAATTAAAAAATGCGGCGCACTTAAAAAAAATGTCTTTCAAAGTTTATAACTTCTCTGAAGATATAACTGCTCTACAAGAAATGCTAGCTGAAAATTGAATAAATTGTTGAAACAAGTGTAGGGAAACCCTTTAGATGGTTTACCATCCAGAATTCGGTTTTCCTAATTATAAGCGATTAAGATCAACAAGTGTTGATCACAAATTCAGCTTAGTAAAAAATTTTGCAGCTATAAAAAATGAATGATACACAATTTCATTAGTGTTATTTAAGTGCAAATCGATGTGTGTTGATTCTTAGTTTGGAGTGACTAACTACTACTACTACTACTATAAAACTTCTTAAACCTTTTTAAATACAAATTTTAAATTTATTTTTCGAGTGCAAGGATTGACGAGTAAGAGAATGCAGAGATGCAGAAAGGCGACCAGCAATGACCCCCGTTTTAGTGAGGCCAAAAAACGGTGTTCTAATTAAGCCTAACAAAATTCTGGCCATTCCAAGTTGAAACTAACACAGCAGGAGCTCAGCCAGTGGATCATGTTCGAAAACACAACTCCATCGCATAGCACCCAAGCTCACAACTTCACAACTGGCAAAAAGAATCCGCAAATCAGAGCTCCTAACCATATTTGCCGAACTTAACGATTGCATCAACATTTTTGCGCTCACTTGTTATAGTTTTCGTCGGGGGTCTTATGACAATGTCTAGTCTTCGGAATGCTTTAAATACACTCACGCAGTCGTTCGAGCGATTTTAATGCAGTGAAAACCATTTGATGGAATTCCATGGACAGGGAATTTGGAATGGCCAAACACCTTTTGGCTCAAAGTTAACACATCGTAAACAATCCGCCGTGAAGCTATTGGGGACATAAATCAAACTGCAGCTGCTGACCCCGGGCCAAGACCTTTACTCTCACTTTTCACCCATTTCCAGCTTTAAGATGAAGAAAAGGCGGAAACAAGAAGCGCGGGCGTATCTAAACATGTCCAGCATTAATATGCAAATCGATGGACCCATCATAAAACGAAATGGAAAACACACAAAAACATCTCCGATATGTGTCACTGTGCCGATGTGCGTGAGTGTGTCCGTCCACCTGGGCCAACAAAGTGGTAAGATCGTGTTCCGGGATCCAAGAAGCCGCTTAGAGAGGAGTCCGTGATGGCAGTAAAAGATAATTGGGTTTGCTAGACGTTTTTAGAAAGCTCAGGTACCAAATAATAATATATTGGATAATTGAATTTGCATACCAAAGGTTATACCATTTGCCTAAATCGAATAAAGATTACTTTTAAATTGCTGACACTCATTTTGGTTTCTAGAAGTACGGTTTTAATATAATATTAATTTAGGGACATTATAAACAGAGTTTTCCAGTAATAGATTTATCAGAAAAAAGGCGAAAGGTAATACAATTTGCCTTTATCGAGTAAATATTGTATTTTATTTGCTAACTTGCTAACAGATATAGGGGATAGATTCCGAATGGGGGGTTAAAAAGTATATGTTATATGTATTTTATTCCAAATTTTCGATTTTTTCATTTCTTAATTTTCATTTTTTTTCGCCCCCCCACAGCCAAATTTTGGATCTGCCACTCAAAAGAGAACTCTAATATTATCCATCAAGACAAAGTATTTTTGAAACTTCATAGCAATTATACATTTTCCAGTTCCTTAATATTTTGTCCTTTACTTTATTGTCCTCAAATGGAACAGTACAGTATTATAATGGACTAAGCCACAACCAAGTTAAGAAAACTCAAAGAAATTTTAACCAGGGCTTAAACTTGTAATATTAAAATGGTATGGCTATGGAATATGTTAAGCCCAAGACTATATGTTTCGAATCACGTTATCATCTCTAGACCAAAACCAGCAAGCAGACGAAATACTAAACGAAAAGCGAAGCGAACCGAGCCGAGCCAAACCAAACCGAACTGCCCCATCAGCGACAGCATCTTAAGCTCATTTGTCACATAAAAATCATATATGTAATTTGCTTGACAACCAAAAGTGGACACCGAACGTCACGCGCCGGTGCAGCAAACGCCTCCATATTGGTGTAGGCTTTTGGCCAGGAGAAAGGTTGGGGATCGGATCGGGAAGTTGGGGATGGGATCACAAAGCTGGATGCTGAATGCTGGATGCTGGGAGCTTCGGTGATGAGCGGCGATGATGGCATCCAGAGTTGCGGCTTCAATCTCGGCGGCGCATGCGTTTTGGTGTCGCGTTGAGTGAGCGTTTCCTTAAATTAGCTGCACTTTGGATGCACCATTATATGCCGCTCGGCCAGGCACTTGATGTGGTGTCGTTGTCGTTGTCGCTGCCATGGTCTTGCTCTTGCTCTTGGACTTCCCTCTTCGGAGTCCGTCATCATCATGGCCATTTTTGGGTGGGCATTAAGTGCCGGGCTCTCTGATGGAGTGTTGATGCCAGCCGAGGTCAGTTGGTAAGAAATTTATGGCCCCGCAATGTTTGCATGATGCATGATACTGCTGCCCCAGCATTCAGGTGGGCGCAATTGAGTTGGATCATAAAGTGCCACAAAAGAGAAATTACAACAGCCATCGCATAACTAGCTTTCTGTCAAAAGCAATTTACGGCGCTGATGGAATGAGCATATTTCGGGCGAGAGGCAAACAAATGAATCAGTTTTACAGTGCTCTCAGAACGCTTCCCATATAACATAGAAGACTTACCGAATTAACGATCTATTGTAAGGGCGTACAATACAGTATTACGGCTATTTAAACTCTTTAGTTGTTAAAACTCTTGAGCTCATACAGAGTTCACAAAATATGCGTTTTTCAAGCGCCTTTTGGGAGTTTCATTTTATATTGCATACTTTTATGTTCGTAACGCCTACAAGTTTTGATGGAAAGAAATTTTTTACGATCTTTAAAGAATTATGGAGAGACCTAAATAATTAGGATTTATTTTATTTTCTTAATGTAAAGTAATATACTAATATTTAATATTTACTGGGGGAGAACGTCAAAAATGTGTTATATTAATTATAATATTTGTTTTATATATAGTTAACATTTGCTTAACATTCTATTAGAATTTAAGAAATTTCTATATCCACGTTGATAAACCAAATGGCTAGAGTACTCACATTTTGTAATTAATGATATTCTATCGAATCATTTAATACTTTCAGATTTTTGACAGTAATAAGTTGAAAGATATTTAAAGTTCAAAGTCCCAGGTTACAAATCAAATTGTATGAAGAATTTTTTTAATTAAAGATATTCTCTCAAAGCCTTTTATACTTTCAGAATTTCGACAGTAATAAGTTTAAAGATATTTCAGTGTCAGAACAAAGATGCTCAATCAATTACCAACCAATTTCCAACTTGACTTGCATCTTGGAACCGCGCAACTTGTTGCTACTTCCTTGTTGCACCTGGGAAGAGTGGAGTGAAGATATAGAAAAAGCAACTCTTACTCTCGCATCCGGTTCTCAGCGAGGGGAATACCTTCGGTAGAACCGTTTAAGCAATCCATTTAAACAACGAGACACTTCAAAGCGAAGCTGCTGAATGTCTATCTGCGCTAAATGGAAAAGCCCTCAACGGCTTAGGCAAACATTTGCAATTACAATTTTAGCATATAATTGCAAACATGATAAACACTTTTATCTGCTGCTGCTGTTCACTCTCAGCGAATGCGATGCAATGTGATGTGATGGGAGGCCGAGTCGAGGCAAACCCGGTCTGAAGTTGGGCCACCAGTTGGGCCGGGAGAGGACCAGGAGGACCTGGACCTGGACCTGGACCAGTCTGGGCACAACTCACGCAGCATCAGCAGGTTAGCCCGAGCTGCCAAGAAGAAGCGTGTCGCCAATTCGTGAGGTTTACCTAGAAAAATGTCGCGACAATTGTGCCCGCAAAAAGGAAAACTAAACGAAACGAACAAAGCAGAAGCTATCCAGAGATGAGTATTTAGCTAAGGCCAGTAAGGGATTAAAAATATAAAAATGCTAAATATATGTAAAACTCCTAAAATTGGAAGGGTTAGTTACAGAATTCAAGCTTTGACTTCATATCCTTACTGTCGTTTAGGTTTATGAAAAGAATAAATTTTTTCTAAGAACCGGAATTTTTTTTATATTAATATATTCAAAAATTAATAAAAACTTAAATAAAACTTAAACTTTTGGCAACAGAGTACAATAAATAAAGAAAAACTTAAAAATGAATGAAATGAAACCTTTGAAAATGTAAGCTTTACAGTCAAATACTTTTAAGAGTTGTATGTTAAAATGTTTAACTTATACATAGTCGCGTTTCTTTTGAGTTTTGTTATATTTTAAAAAGTTGTATCCTTTCTTTTTCTCGATATTTTCCTTAGATATTTTTTGTATCTTTTGGAACCAACTTTTCCAGCTACTTTAAGCAGCTCCGTCAGCGGTAGCGGGGCAAGCTGAAGCTGAAGCTTTGGAGCAGAGCTGATGGAACTAGCGGAGTATGCAATTGAAATTGAAGAATTACGCGATGAATGTCAGCGAACATAGTAAATGTTGTACACATGGCCCAGCCCGCTGGCAGTGGATCCCGATCTGGCCAGAGGGTCGCATACATTAAGGCCGGTTTTCAGGGGACCAGGACAGAGATGGGATGGGGTTCCCAGATAGATGCTCTCAGCACGGGGAATTGTCACAAGCGGTTAATGGATCCACAGCTGATCGGAGGAGTCGCTGAAGTCGCTGGAGTAGCAGCCCCCGCCATCATCTTTTTTTCAGCTCCGACTTTGAGTCCGCGGCGGCATCTAAATGAACTAGAGATCAACTTCGTTTTAGTAGCCTTAGCCTCATTACGAATGGAAATGATGATGGACAATAATGACGCGACAACAGGAAGTCCAAGTCGTCGCTGCAATGCCGACGACAAGTCGTCAGCTCCGCTCGAGTCCCCATCCCGTCCCCATGGCGATACCAGCTGAATGAAAACCCCAATCGCAGAGAAGTCGAACGCGAACTCAAACTGGAACTGGGCTAGTGCATCGTTAAATTGATTTGTGTGTGATCCGATCCGCACAACTAGTTTCCGATGCCTGAGAAAGCACTGCGCGTTCTTCAGGCCTCAAAACAAAAAAAGAACCAAATAGTTTCTGTTTCAATATTTGTTTGAACATTTCAAAAATGCCACTTAAATGCCGGACTGCAGACTGCAGCACTGGGCTTCCGTTTATGGTAAGTTCTTGGCCTTATCATTGTCATAAGAGAGTTGTAAAGAATCCGGCGAATGTTAATGAGATGGGAATAAATCAACCTTTGTGGCAACCTGAGGGGCCACAGAAATAATCTCCTTTAACCGCCACTGCCGTCCAGCAAATTGAGAAACAAATTTACGACAATTCGAGAATTGGCAGCCGTGGGGAACGGTTCAAAGCCCATTGCCAATTGCCAGGATTGTCATAATTTCGACAGGCCGACAATGGGAAAATGCAGCCAACACCCGCAACTTTCATGGGCTGGTACCGTTTTCAGCCCGGCTGCCCTGTCCGCCTGGCAATAGAAATTAAAGTTAACAAATTTCCGACAATGTTTGGACAGTTTTGCAACAAAAAGAAGTTAGAAACCAGCCAACTAAACACAGAACAAAACGGCAACAACTGCAAATGACGCCGAGTACCGTAATTGTGGCTCTTTCGGGTTCTTTTGTCCGCATTCAAAGTTGTCAGATAAATGGGGAAAAACCAGGAGAGATCGAGTGACTGGGCGGCAGGAGGATAAATGCGCTAAAAAAAATATTTGAGAATATATTTGACCAGAAAATTTAAGGAAGTATATATAAAGAGTGTCAAATGAGCTAGAATTGGTCATAAACTAAAGACATTCCAGCAAAAGATCTATTCCTAAAGGCCTTACTTTAATCCTTCTAATATATTGAATTATAAAAGCGATTCTAGTGCTTTACAAAAATGAAAGAGAATACTTTCACAAAAAATAAATATATTATAAATATATAATAATGAATAATGTCAATTTCACTAATGAACAACAAACTCTCAGAACAACAAAATGCATACACGTACTATTTTATGGTATCTTTACTGCAACCCAAGCATCAAAAAAATACATTTTACTATTTTTAAAGACCCTAAACCAATCATATTTATTTTTGTGTATGTGTTAAGTGCAAAATTGTTTGCATTTTTAAGTTGCATACAATATATGTATAACGAAGAACTTCTTTAAAAGTAATTTTTAAATGTTAGACATCTTTTACCCAAATATTTTCTGAGTGTAGACCTATTGCAGATCGCTTAGCTGACAATGCAACTCGTAGGTAGCCGGGCCGGCTTCCTTCCATCAGCCAACGCAGACGCCCCAAAGGCCTAAAAGTTGCCGCCAACTTCCAATTGCCAAACATTTCTCCACCGCCCCTCCCACTTCGGATCCTTCTTTTTCCAGCGGATTTCTTTGGGATTTGCCGGATTGGGATTGCAGGAGGAGTCTTGGGCTCCGAGCTGCGAATGTGTGTAAAGTTAAGTTGTCGTCGCCGTTGTTCGATGAATCGTGATTTTGTCAATTGGAGCTCAAATTTTTTTGTGCTTGGTCTCCTTTGTGAATGTGAAAATGTGGCATGGTGGCTTGGTAATGGGAAACGTAGAGTGGGTGTGGGAAAGGCAATTAGAGCGATGGAAAGTGCCGTCTAGTTCTAAATCGAATGGGAACCGATCATGGGGAATCCAGTTACCAGTGCTGCATTAACCTCATTTTTATTAGGGTTTTTTGTAATCTTTGTTAAATAAAGAATTCATGGTGTATCACAGCTTTTTATTTAGTTTTACCAAAGATTTTTCTATATTTTTATAAATCCTTAAGTAAATTCATCGATTTTCTGACACACAAAAACCTTCAGTAAGTAAACAAAATAGTGACTGTCGGAAGGCAAGATCAGAAATCAAATATTGATGAGTTATGGTTAAAGTGAAGAGACCGAGACATAAGTTAACACTTTTAGGAGGAACTCAGAAATTAAGCAGCGATCTCAGCTGGCACTTGGCCAGAATGATCACTGATCACACAAACAGAACGGTTTTCGGTTTGTTTGCCTTTGACAAACAGAAAGGCAAAAGGGAGAACAGAAACGAATCTCAAATAAATCAACACATGCCACAAATGTATAAAAGATGTGAAGGCACCTCTACCCGACTCCACTGCGGCTGCAGGCCTCATAATCATATTGATGTATTACAATAGTTTGTGGAAGTGCCGAGCCAACTCAACCCAACTCGACTCGACTCTTTCAGTTGTAAAAAGCGCTCGTAAAACCTACAAAAACATGGCTGAGAACGCGCCCAACAGTTACAAAAGCCAAATGAGTTGGGGCATAAGCCAAGAAAACAAGCCAAGAATGCCTTGGCCGACAGATAAATAATGGAAATGCATACTAATTAAATGGTGAGAACTGTGTGAGGCTTTTCCTAATTATTTGCACTCCAGAGATCTAAGATTTCATCTCTCGTAGCTTATTATCATCAGTATATCATTCAGTATCATCGCTATCAGCATCTCAACGAGATGTTAATTATGAAAGAGCATAGTTTGTCGAGTCTAATTGCGTATGTCAATAGATTCGGTGTGGCTTTCAGCTTCGTTTTCTAACGTTTCCCCTTTAATTGATTCCAATGAGACGATAATTACCCAAGAAAAGGCAATTAATGCAAGAGGTTCACATGGGCAAAATGAGAAACAACGAAACCGATATTAATGAAATGATTTTTCATAATTAATGAAATTTAATGCAGACCCAGAAATCAACGTTCAGCTCTCAGCGCCGAACAGAAGTTCCCACATCATTAATAAAAAGTAAAACCCAAAAAAAGGAAAGAGACTGGCGGAGACACACACGATGTGGCCGGGGAGTTGGCGCTACCAAAAGCTGAAATTCAAACGAACTCGAGCAGCAGATACAGAGTTACAAATGTATCTACAAGTCGACAAATTATGCAGCGACAAGCAAGCGCAACGGCCGGAGATTCCTTCTTATCGGGCTTGTTCTTTTGGGATTGCCTTGGTTTTTGGTGAAAATAAATTATAAACAGTTGGAAATTAAGTCGAACGTTTTGTCCGCTGTCCGTTTAGTGGAAATTTATTGGCCGGGAATCTCCGGCTACTACCTGAACGAAGACTTTGATCTGCGGCCAGATTAAGCTCCCCAATTCCCGCTCAGCGGCTTCACACTCTATTAGCCATTAGCTGCAGCTGATCAGGCTTTCCTATCGATCGGTTGCATCTGTAAGCGTTTACTCAAATACTTTATCGATCTCATTTGCATAGTCCACAAAATAGATAAAGCTTATGAGTATATACTTGGCTTCTTCAGTTGCGGTGCCTCAAAATGTTCTCAGCTCATAAAATTCCACAGTGAATCATTGTCCCCCTCCTCGGGTTTCCAAATCCGAATCTGAATCCAAGTCCGAAGACTCACAACCCCAGACTCGGAGCTCTGATCTCTGGGGCCTGCATTTCATTTATTGTGTAATTCCCTGCAATGTACTTTTCGTTGCCACGGATTTCTTGTCTTCGCTTTTGAATTTGATTCTTGATTTTATGTCAGTTTATTTATGATAAGATGACCTTTTTTCTCCTTTTATCCGCTGGCTTCGTCTTACCCTCTCTTTTATTATTTATTTTTTTGGCCGTCCAGAAAGAAGGAGTTTCGCCTCTCTAGTTCTCACTCGATCTTCAGTCTTGCTGCATGAATGAATGGATGAATGAAGCTCATTAAATTGTGGATCACTTATGTGAGGGGCTGGGAATCTGCCTCGAGAAAATATTGAAATATGAGTAGGATGCACTGGAAGATAAAGATTTCGAGGGGAAACCAAGTGATATTATTAGGCCCATTAAAAAGCTGATAAATCTACAAATGGATATGTCTTATAACTATTTTAATAAACATTGGTATCTCCCTTTTAACTTGATAAGCTTGGCTAAATAATTTTAGCTCGTTTATTACATTAGTTTTCTTGCAATACACGATTTATACTATCTATCCCCGAGTAAAACCCTTCTTCAAACAAGTACATAGCTACAATTTCCGATCATGAGACGGCCAAGACCATTCAAATCCTCGCGTAGCCTCGGCTTACTATTTTGGATTTCGAATCGGAGCGGAGATTTGAGCGCTGTTGTTTTGGCTTCTTTTTTACAGCAGATTTTCAAGATCAACAACGCAGCGTCACGAGAAGAGATGAAAAGCGAGATCTTTTATGGCGATTAGTGCAAGACAATGAATGCACGATGGATTCGAAAAAAAGAACACAGAAACAGACAAAAATACAAATACTAAAAAAAGAACATTTTCAAACCCGAGTGACAGAGACGGAGACAAGGCAACCAGAATGAGAACAAGAACACTGAGTTGTTGATCTTTTTCTTACTTTGGTTTTATTCGTTTTATGAGAATAGAGCCAAACAATTTTCAACGCGCTCAGACAAAAGCATAAATGCGGAATGAGTCTGGCCTGGGACACTTCACTTTGTCTTTTATATTTTTTTTTTGTTCTTCTGACGGTCTTTTTGGGGCGATATTACTGTCAACGAATGTTCCCATTGCTTATGTTTATCCAAACATAATTGAAATGCCTCCTCAATGGGTTAATTTGGTGTGGAGCAAGGGGCTAACGTAAACACAATTAGGTGCCAAAAAAAGGGAGGAGTACGAGTGGAGATCTCCACTCGCGAGCATCTCCACACGGGCCAAGATGAAATGACAAAATCTAGAGTAAACCAACTTGATAAACAAACAAAGTGGACGATCATTGATGATGGTCTGTTTGGGACCCAAGTGCGTGCGACGACCTAACAAAATATTGTCTTAGTGCATTTTAATGGTTTAACCCCTTGAGATCATCGGTGCGATGCATCTTTGCCGCAATTGTCTCTGGTAAGCGATACGGCGGCCATCTCCCATTGCAGTGCACCTTGGAGTCCACTTCCCCTCCTGCTGGCTTTAATGACTCGCCAGTTTGGATGCAAAGCTTACACTCGGGTGAAAAACTATTTCTATCGGCGGGAAGACTCTCTATTTAGCTGATCTTGTTCCTCGATTTTGGATCCTAACTAAGATTAAGTCAGGAATTATTTGGAATTATTTAAAACTTAGCAGATTTCAGCACTTTTCACATTTTACACTTATATTATTATATATTAAGAGATTTTTGATCATTTTCATCGAGATTGCTTCTTCTAATTTGGATCTTAAACTAGGAAAGCTAGTTTTGAGTTTAAGATACTTCTCCCAGTTATTTAATATTTAGAACTTATCCTGTTCCTTGAATTCAGATCCTAACTAACCAACTAATCCTTAAGCCACGATTAAAACACCTTTTTATTATTATATATTAAGAGTTTTTGGATCATTATCATCGTGACTGCTTTTACTAATTTGGATCCTATACTAGGAAAGATAGTTTTAAATTTAAAGATACTTTTATACATTATTTATTATGATACTAAGTTCTTCATATCATTCTCTTCAAGAGTGTTCTTTCTATAAATACTATTTTTCGCTGTGCAGAGTTGCTTAATTAGGCAGCATCAGCGACAGAATCTCGACCTGGACGCCGTCTCGTCGCTTCATTCTCCTTTAGTACCGCCGCACCGCTCAGTTAGTAAATCAGACAGATACGCACTCGGCGGGCAGGCAACTTCATTAACAGCCTCTCGGCCAGGCCGTTTAAAAAGTAGAAATAAACTATTATTTATGATTATTGTGAGAATTTCACAATGGCATGCGAGAATTTATTGTTAATGCTCTGCAGCTCTACCCGCCACTCTGCGGTGCGTTGAGTATGGTGTGTGATTTGTTGTAATTTCTAAAAAGATGCAGCACAGTGGTTGTATTCTATGCATGTTATTTTCTTCTAACAATGTCGCAAAATTACTGAATAGGAAGTTATTTTTTCTAATATAAAACTCTGGTTTCTGTAGCCCTTTTATTCTGTAAAATATTACTTCAGATACAAATTAAAATCTCGATATCGAGACCGCTAAAATCCGACAAAATGCTTTTTTTAGTAATTTTAATTTGTTAAAGTAGATACAATACTTACACACCATGATCACTCTATAGACCGATATTTAACTGATTGGTTCCACTGTACTTTACCACGTAACAGGCTCCAACAACAACAATAACAAGGTAAAGCCGGCGGAGACAACTAAGACACCAACTTTGATGTTTTCTGGCTTTACATATTCCGCTTAATTTTGTTGTTTCTCTGCCGTTAATACTTTGGCTTTCTTTCCTGTCTGATTATTGTTTGTCTATTTTGTTGCACTCTTGCGATTTAAAAATGCAATTAAAATAGCATTTTGACGCCGAGATGAATTCCTTGATTTGCAGCCAGACAGCTTTTCTCGATTTGCTTTTGTTGAACTGGTATACATTTGTTGGAACACAAAGGAAAAGCCACTTTCAGACTGTTTAATCCATTTTTAATTAACTTTTAATTTGCGAAAACACTAGCTATCTGTGTTGCCGTCATTATTCTGCACACTAAAATGTCTAGGATCAGTTGTGAGATGATGTCGTGGAAATATTTTCATGAACTAATTACTCAGAAAACATTTAAGTCCCTTCCAACACCCGTTCCCAAATCTCTTTTCAAATAAGAAAACATTTGTGTTTATAATTCATTCATAAAAATTTTTTATTGTTTTTTTTCATATTTTTTTCTTTGCATTTTTTGTTTGTTCGTTTTTTTGTGGCTTTTTTGTTTGCTTCCTTTTTTTTAATTCATTTTTTTAATTACTAAAAAATTTCATAAAATTGTTTAGACTAAATCGTAAGTACAACACTAAATTACAATTGTATGCAAGTAACTACTATTTTTATGGGTTTTTCATTTTTGTTTTCTTCTGGTATAAATATTTGTTTGTTTAAGGTCTTATCAACTTTTTACAATTTTCTCTCGAGTGTTTCTCTAATTTTTTTGTTTTCTTTTTCGGTTTTTCATTTGCAATAAAAATATAAATTACTAAAAACGACTATTTAAAAATTAGATATTTATAAAAAATATATGTGTGTGGCTATAGGCTGTAAAAGCGTATATCCCATATGAGCGCAGTTAACAGGATCGGAGAACTTTATGTACAAAATTGGATGAGAGAGCTGCGTTAGCAAACGTATAAAAATATATATACTGTGTAGGATTTATCAGATAAGTTGCTGCACAGTTTATTTCTAGCACTTTTACAACTAGTTTTCATTTCTTTACACTAACGAGGAACCATTTGCAATTTAACTGTAGTTTTGTTGATTTAATTTTGACGTTTTGGAATTTCGCAAACAGTTTTTGCGTCTTTCGTGCTGCACATTGTCTGGTTGTCTTCGGTTTTGAGATCAAAATTAAATTGTATAAACCTTTTTTGCGTTGATAACAAAAAATAATAATAATAAGACTATTTGGAGACTTTGAAAAAACACGAATTTTCATTTGTTTGTGTTTGTATAAATTGTTTGTATATTTCATTCACTTTTTGCTTATCGTTTTTGTTTCTATTTTCTTTGTTCCAATTCAGTGTTCGAGTTTCCATGAAATTTGTTTGCTTTTCGACTTACAATTTATAAATTCAATACATTTCGTTTACAGTTAGGCGCTAACTACAAATATTATTGACTTCATCGCTGATAAATGCTCCAAATCGGAATAGGCCAAAAAATAATATAGATGGACAAGTATAAAAAATAAAGATTAAAATAATAAGTTTAAAAATCGAAAAAAAATAATTGGTTGGTAGGGTAGGTATATTAGAAGTACTTAAAATAGAATCACTAAATGTTTTGCTTGTCTTCGCATGTTTGTTTGTTTGTTTGTTTGTGTGGGGTCTTTAAATTAACATTAAGCTAGAGTCGATTTAAGTTTAGTTTTCTCTTCGTTCGCTACATTTACATATACATAGTTAGAAACTAAATAGTCGAGATAGTGTCAATTTATGTAGTTTTTTTGTGTGGCTTTTCATCTTTTTCTCTTATCCATGTCGTATATCGATGTGACCTATGAATACTATATACAATCGCCCGATTCGACCGACTGCCTTGCATAGAAAAGCAGCCCCGATTCGGGCGGCGTCAATGAGGAGGTTTCTTTTCAATCGTTTTATCATTAGTATACATTTACGCGTAGGCTACGGCTACCATTAATATTTACAATTTAAACTGAACTAAGTGAAAAAATAGATTAAATTGAAGCAGATTTTTCAGTAACATGCAAAACGTCAAAACGTGTGGAGAGTCGTCTCTTCGACTCTGTCGTCCAGTGGTTCTTGGTCTTGGTCTAAATTCTAGCAAGCAATTGGTCAAGTAATTTTTCTTTTGAGGGCTACGGGGGTGTCAAAAACAAAGGGTTTTGAATTTTGAAAGGTTGACTTTATGGTATACAACTTTAGGCTTAGGTCAGTCCATTGGATTAATCAAGGGTGCAAAAACTGTTCCCCGTTAGCTGTGTCGATCGAGTGCTTCTCGTATGCTTTACTAATTTTCAATATTTTAAAATTTAGGCTCAAAATGTATAGTTTTCAATTTAATAATTCCTAGGATTGCATTTTATAAAATCTATAAAAAAATGTTCCAGCTGGAAACAATGATATCTTAAACGATCGAAATGGCTACGGGACAGCTTTGCTAATTACTATAAAAAAATTTAAGGGAGTTTACGAGTTATGCCTGTTACAGATTTTTCAATTTTTCGTGACGACTAAGCTGCTTCAATCAACAACAACATTTTGGCGTCTCTCTCACATTTCGAACCCAACCCAGTCTTTTCTTTGTGTGTGTGCTGTTAGCTCCTCCATGCGGATTTCTCCGGATTTCCCAGGAACCCAAACGGATTTTTGGAGTTACATATGCGGAGTGCCGCAGACCACGGACCGCTGCTGTTGCGCCGTCCCCGCTCCGCTGCCCGCTGCCGAGGCGGCGGCCATAAGTTGAGATGAGCAGGCTCCCGCCACGCCCGCCGCCGCCAACGAAGGCCAGCGCTGGCTGCAGTAGGATCCCTCGCCGAGGACGGAGATCCTCTTGCCCTCCACCGCACCCGGTGCTCCTCCTGACGCTCCCTTGGAGGAGCTGCCTGCCGGTGAGCCGCGGTGCATGAGCGTGGGATCGGTGTTCAGTTGCTTCTGCGACTTGGCTCGCTGCAGCGGAGCCACACAAAAGTCTGAGTTGGCATTGTTGTTATCCGCCACCGAGGCCACATATCCGCCGTACATGAGACACTCGTCCGCCGCTGCTGCCGCCGCCGCTGCCGCTGCTGCTGAGGCGCAAATGTTGTTGACCGACTTGTCCCAGGTGTTTTTGATTATGTTCGGGTTGCCGCCATCGAAGGTGAGTCCGCTGTTGCTGCCGGTTTTGCCGCCCAGAGAGGCCGAAGCCAATGCCACGCCCACAGCACTGCCATTGTGATGCATGGTGGCCACCGCATTCTGTTCGTTCTGCTTCCTGGCCTCCGCATCGTCCTTTTCCTGGGCACGCTTACGCTTCCGCTTCATGCAGAACACCACACAGGCCGCAATCACTGCCACCAAAGGCATCGCCACCGAGAAGACAGCTATGAGCACCACCTGGGCATTGGTCAGACCATCGGCCTGCGTGGTGGCTCCATATTGATGGGCATCGAAGGTCACCGAAGCATAGGACTCCTCATCGCATTGCTTGCCCCTAAAGCCATTGGCGCAGACGCATTCGAAGGAGTTGACACGGTTCATGCAGGTGCCTCCATTATGACATGGTGT
The DNA here is from genome assembly GCF_014743375.2 of Drosophila subpulchrella. NCBI lineage: Eukaryota > Metazoa > Arthropoda > Insecta > Diptera > Drosophilidae > Drosophila > Drosophila subpulchrella. The sequence continues at coordinate 4,209,286 of NW_023665577.1, forward strand.
ACTGCTGCACTCATCGATGTCCACGGAGCAATCCTTGCCTGTGAATCCCGCCCGACAGGTGCACTGATAGTCGTTGTTGAGATTCAAGCAGGTTCCTCCATTGGCACACGGTCTGATGAGGCACAAGTCCACTTTGCTGCCGCAGTGAGTGCCATGGAATCCGGGAACACATTGGCAGCGATATTGATTAATCTGATCTATGCAGGTGCCTCCATTTTCGCACTGGTGACCCAGGCAGTCGTCAATGTTCGTCTCGCACTTCGATCCCGAGAATCCGGCTGGGCAAATACACCTTCCGTTGGGCTGACAGCTTCCTCCGTTTATGCAGGGATTCGGGCTGCAGTTGTCCAGCTGGAGTTCGCAGGTGGGTCCACTGTAGCCGATGGGGCACTCGCACTGGTAGCCCTGACCTTTGCTGCCCAAACCGGGACGAACGTTGCGGCAGATGCCCTGATGGCATGGCTTATCCGTACAGGTGAGCACTTTCTCCTCGCACATCTTTCCACTCCAGCCGCTGGGACAATGGCACTTGTAGCCCGTTTTCGTGGGTGGTTCATCGATGCAGGTACCGCCATTCTGGCAGGGATTGACATCGGCATCGCAGGAGTAAATCTCAGTTTCGCAATCATCGCCACTGAAGCCGGGAGCGCACTTGCAGGTGTACAATCCTTCGCCGGTATTGAAGCAGGTTCCGCCATTCTTGCAGGGTCGGTGGTTGGTGCAGTAGTTCAGATCCTGGTTGCAGTACAGGCCACCCCATCCCTCGTTGCAGATGCAAGTCCAGGGTTTGTTGCAGGTGCCATGGATGCAGTTTGGTTCCAGAACACACTCGTTGCACAAAGCTCCCTTCCAACCCAGTTGACAACTGTAAAAAGAGATAAAAGGAGAAATGGGGGTGGTTAGTGTGACCGTAGGATGATGTGTGAATGAAACAACGGTGGAAGGGCAAATGTGACCATGCTTATGTATGAGTTTTCTGTTTATATTTCTTTTTTTGGGTTCTACAACTGCAGTTGAAACTTATTCTTTCGCAAAACACATCCCATAACGTTAAGTACCGCTCTTTTCGTTTCTTTTTCAACACGCTAAAAGAAATCGGCAAATACACTTAAAGATCTTTGACTCTGTTTATTGAAGCGCCGCGAGCGCTGGTTTACTTTTGACTTTTAAATGCGAGTGAGGAGGACGGAAGGCTGGTGCTCCATCACCTGTTCCACGCATCCCTGCATCCCGCTCCCTCCCCCACATACACTTGTTTGCATGCCACGCTTGATTGCAGTCCAAAAAGAGGGGCAAAAGATGGGCAAGAAAAGAGCAATGAAGACAAAGAGAGACGGGGAAAGGAAGATGGCTTGTCAACTTGAAAAAGTCTCGTTCGCAATTGAAATAAAACGAATGTCTCTGCAAGAAGTCATATCCGCACACTTGAAAGTGAAGAAGAAAAAGCGAGAGAGAGAGAGGGCAACAAAATTGTTGCATTTCTCACGATCATAAATTGATTTCGAGCCAAAAAAAAGTGTTTCCTATGCAACAAATAAAGCAAGCACGCACGCACATGCACGCATTGCCAGATGCAAGTGTGGCCAACTGTATGGCGAAAAAAGCCTTCACCCACAAAGATTTCAATAGTTAATAATTCAAACCGAGACAGCTAACCTGTTGAAAGAGGGGGCGGAGTGGGCGGCTGAGGCGGTGGAGTACGAAAGACAAGTAACAGACACACAGACAGACTGGGAGACAAGTAGTAATTGATATGCGTCAGCCAGTGTGTACACAAAGAAATGTCAAAAAAGCAACCGTCGCGTTGCCAACTAGCAAATGTGTGCTGTATGCGCTTAGAATTATTAAAATATTCCCACCATCAAACAAGCTGGCTAAGTGGCACGCATACCCGGGCGTATCTGCGGTTTCCAGCTAACAATTCGATTCACAAAACGGTTCCACCAATCACTTACTCCACTCCAATCCACTCCGCACAATGATGTGTTGATTTTGGTGCTCTTTTTTATTTGGCACAATTATCGGCGGACCACAAAATGTTTGATTTCCGCCTGGCAGTGAGAGATGTTTATTGGCCAACATAATGCATAAATAATGAGCAACATCCTCTACTCTCGGCTTTTGAAAATCAATTCAGCAGATCGCCGTTAGTGTGGCAACATCGGCGCACAAGTAATTCCAAGAAAAAGGTAATATTTTCACGAAATAGTATTAGAAAATAAACATATGGTTATGGAAAAAACATAAAGTCTAGCCATATTGAACTTTAGATTCTCGTGCAGCTGTTTTTTGTTGAAATTGTATGCTGCAAATATCTGAAAATATTTGCCAGCGTCGTCAAAAGTGTACGCTTACACCTTGATGGGCAAAAATGTGGGAAAACTTCGGTACTTGTATTTCAATTTGGCCGCCTTGGCTTTTACTTCGCCTCAAAATTGTAATGCAAAACCCTGGCCAAATCAAATGACATCGCGCCGAACCGAAAGAATTTCTGCGGTCGCCGAACGAACAAACGAGCGAATTAAAAACGTGCATTAAAATCCAAGCAAAAAAAAGAAAAACAAAAAATAATAAAAATAAAATAAAAGAGCAGCAAAGTGTTTTCTGCCCTTTTCGCAAAGCTCACGGTAGCAGTCAAACATTCAGCATTACATTGAAAAGGTGTGCCCCATCATGATAGTTGTTGCTGTTTTTCCTGCCGTTTTTTTACTGATGGGCAGGTAAAATACAAAGGCAAAAAAGCAAACAACCAAAGACAAACAAATAAAACGTGCAAACACAAGGAGGACAAGAATCATCATTAAATTGAAGGCAAAGTAACCCGTTAGGCGCAGTTGGCAACAGAAGTTGGCTAATTGAATGCATTTTCTTTTAAACTTGGGATGATGTTTTATATGATGCTTTTAAAAATGTAAATATTTTAATAAATTAAACTAAATGAGCCTGCTGTTACAGATATGCCCAACATTGGTTCACAAAGGCCTAATCAAAGAAATACAATCAAATTAAATACTTACACGCATTGATTGGGTTTCTCGCAGTGTCCATGCTCACAGCCTTTGGCGCATTTGGCTGCAAATAAAAAAGAAGAGGGAAAATTTAAATATAAATTAATTGAAATGTAAACAATACGGGTAAAACACTTTCCCAAAAAGCGACTTAAATGGCTATGAAATGGACTCCCCACCTGTCCGGACAAAAAGACAAAAACATAAACCCGGGGGACACCCACTCGACGAGCTGCTCAACCCACTCACAGACATCGAGATCCATCAAATTGAGGCAATTTCGAGGCAGAAGTGCCGAAAAAACTTTCTTTTTCACGCGTCTGGCAATGAAAAAAAACCAAAAAAGATGTCTCTGGGAAATAAAACAAAAGCCGCTTGCTAAACAATAGGAAAACGTTTAAAACGTTTTAGCACAGACTAGAAAAAATACAAAAAAAAAAACCAAAAAACTATAAAAAATGAATCATGGCCAGTGGCTCTCAAACTCTCCGAGTTCGGCATTCAGCATTCGGCGTTCGGCACTGTGTGAGTGCTTTAAGTTTTAAGCCAAGCAGGAATAACTTGTTTCTAAGGCCAAAAAGGAAACACACAAAATGAAATAATCCCATGGCCAGGAGAAGAAGCAGCTTGAGCCTAAGAGCCTGAGCAGCTGAGGCGGAGGCCGTGGCCCAAAACAGAAAACAGATTCCCAAGCTCAAAAGGTTCGACGAAAACTTCGATTGGAAGCTGGGCTGGATGGCTGGCTGGATGGAGTTGGGATCTCTCCGAAGAATGTGGCAAACATGTTTCGGCCGGCGAGAGAAGCAGCAGGAAGTTGGGGAGTTGCCACAAGGGCCTAGAGAAGGGGTAAAGTCGTGAACAAAACTAAAAAAGGCAATGCCAAAAGGAGCCCAGAACGTGGAAGGAGCCGCCGCCACCGCCGCTGCCGAAGATGATGATGCTCCTCTTTAAACCGAGTGAGTTTCATTCAGAAGCGGCAGCGGCGGCGACGGCAGCAGGAAAATTGCTAGAAAATCACAAAAACGTGTTCTCAACCGAAGGGGGCCGCCTGCTCTGCCCCCTTTTAATATATATAGTAGAGAAAAAGCGTAATATTGGCAATTGGCAATGATTTTTATTACCAATCGCCTGCGGACGATGGCAGGCTGGCTTGAAATAGATTTTCCTGAAAGTGAAAAAGAAGTTCACACGCCTTGGGGCAGAGATAATCCTCGCTAATCGAATGATATATGGATATGTGCGGTTCTTCCGCTTGCTTTCACTTTTGGCCAACGGGGTTCTTTCATCTCGCAGATGCATCTTTTTTAGCACCCACTGACCATCTGCCCCTGTCGTCATTCATGAACCTTAGTCAAAATAGCTAATTTCCTTAAAAAATTAACTTCATTCATATACGCATACGCACTCTTGTCCAAAAAAAAAAGGGAAGAACAAAAACCTTTTGGGCCAATTTACTCAGCGTTTCGGTTGTTGTTTTGTTTTTGCAGCCTGCACGTTTGGGCTTTTTATTTGCTGCTCCTGCTGCTGGAAAATAATTTTCGCACATGTGTGTGTGCCTTAATTTAAGCTCATTTCTGCGCATTTAAGTTGAAAATAAAATATAGCAGGCAGGAGCAGCTGCCTCTTCCGCTGGCAACTTGCTAAACCGGCAGCAGGTCACAAAAATTATCTGCCCCGAAAAAAGAGGCAGCAGAAGAAACAACAACGAACAAAAAAAATACAACAAGAAACACAGAGACGAGAAGAATCGAACCGAACCGAAGAAGAAGCTCGTCGTCTTCAGGAGACTACGACATTTAAGGTGTAATCAGACGTTGCCACAACAGCCCTAAAGGAAGTTTGTTCTTGGGTCGACTCTTCTCGGGTCCTCAGAAATGCTCGGCATGCAGACATCCAAACTCAAACCCAAACCGAAACCCTGATCATCATCTGTATCTGTATCTGTGCGAGTGGACCCCTTACGCAGACACAGATACAGGTACACACCACCACCGATACAGATACAGATACACCGGCACCACACCTTTTTGGTCCAAAAACCCGGGCCCTTGCACTTGGCGTGGGAAGATTTTTGTATGCCCTGCTCCTCATCATCATCATCATCATCATGGCTATGGTATGGTATGGAATGGTATATGGTGTGTGTCTGCTCTGATTCACAGTTTAAAATGTTGGTAAAGCGGAGGTAGCCGAACAACGATCGACTACCAACCAACTACAAAGGGCTGCCCGAATTTCTGCTCTCGGCAGTTCGTTAGACGTTTTGTTCTTCCAATGACAAATGACTTTTCCCCACATCTCCATGCATTTGGTTTTTCGTTTCCCGAACTTCATTGATTTTTAATTTATTTGTTTGACTTTGATTTCTTTCCCCCCTCCCCCCACTTGATGGCCATTTGTGGTATTCAAATTTTTAGTTTCATTTTTTGTCAACTCATTGCCGTACGCATTCGAAAATAATTATACTTTAATTCGTTTGGGGCAGCAGCTCTGTCAGTCTGTTTTTGGGCATTGTGTACAATCATCTCATTTGATTTGACAAGCAAGTGATTTTCAATAATAATGAGAGCTGGCAGGCAAAAAAAAGAAGAAGGAAACTTAAGTTTTGAGCCACTTGAGGCGCTGGAGATCAGCAGAAGCAACAACAAACAGAACGGGCCAAGTGTTTTCGGCGTAAAGAATGCGTGGAGGGGTCACAAAGGCTATTGATCCGTGTGGATATCTAAGGCTGAGATGCCAAATGAGTGTATCTTGGGGTTAAGCTTTGGTGAATGTTTCAACAAATCACGAAATAATAGAAATCTCCTTGGTATAAATATGATATATCATACATTTATTATATCATATCATATTTCATATCTTATCATACCATGTTTCATATAATATTATACCATACATATATCATATAATATCACATTAATTTGGGTCTATTTAAGTTAATATGGTCCATTTCTAACTCCTAGTAGAACTGTATATTCTTTAAGAACACCCTTTAACCTTTTGGAATAGATCCCCTCCCACATAGTATCATTTTCTACTTACGTATGTGACAGTAATCGCCCTGCCATCCGGTCAAACAGATAATTTCGCCCGTCTCCGAGCAGGTGGAGTGTCCAAACGAATCGTCTCGGGGACGGCAGAACTTGGCACAGCCGGATCCGTAGTAGTTGGCATCGCAGGTGACACGGAAATCGTACTCCAGCGAGGTGTACTGCGACTCCGACTTGTTCGTCTTCCACTCGGAGGACACCTCCAGTACCTGCTGCACCAAAAGTCGCTGGATGAGGAGATCTGCAAGTGGAGAGGGGAAGAGAGATTGAGACCATGATAAGTGTGTGAGAACAAGTCGAGTTCGGCGATAGACTAATGAAGATTAATTGGGTTAAAGATGATCCGATGAGATGGCGCTCGGGGCAATACCAGAAAATAATATAGAAAAACCTCTGTTTGGAATGCAGCAAATGGGAAATGGAAATGGAAAATGGAAAACCAAAAATCGAAATCGAACGAAACAAAGCGAGGCGAAACGAAGCAACTTGAAAACCCCGAAATGCAATTGCTTGTCACAGAGTCAAGTGCTCAAGCCGAGGTATGCAGTTTGGTAAGGGTACTGAGTACGGAGTACGGAGTACTACTTGGTATTTGGCGATGAGAGAGGCAAACTGGCAGACAGACACGGGGCATGGCTAAAATACAGCACAAAATACAAAATACAACAAAAAAATAAGTAAAGAAAAAATAAAAGAAGGCAGCAGGCAGACCGCCAGCCAAGCTCGTCGAGGCATTTTTCAGCTGTTCGCCGACCGGTCTCGACTTTGGGATGGCTGGCAACTCGTTTGTGTGCGTCGCATATCTACAGGCTCGGTGCTACACAGATGCAGATACTCTGGCACCGATGCAGATACAGATACATGTGCAGCCACATTATGCCATGGTCTATAAAGTAAATTGCAGGTGCATGACTATTCGAATTGCTAAAGCTAAAGTTAAAGCCAAAGCTAAAGCTAAGCCAGAGTCAAGTTTTCTGTTTGAAAATCCTACACATATCTCTCTGGAATTTGTTGTATTTTCAACTAAGAGCACTCAAGAACAAAACAAAACAGAGGAGACCCCCATTTAAATATCGCCTGAAAAATTAGAGCAGTGAAAGTGAAATTAAGAGCAGAGCCATGTAGAGGAATGCAGTTCACTTTTCCCCACCATTGGGCAACCCACAAAAATATCTGCCCAAATATATCAAAGCATATTGTCAAAGCTATATATTACAACAGGCACACATATGGAGCTATGGAGCTTGTCCATTGACAAGCGGCCCAACTGGTTGGCCAATAAAAATATTAAATAAAAAATTCGGCAACTCCAAAAACTCACTAATTAATTACCAAAAATATGCACAACTCAAATGCGGCAACAAGAATTCTTAGCCAGTTGCTCGAGCCACTACTAGAGCTGTTGGCAATTGCATTTTTTGGCCAAAAACCCGTGTGCTTCACCTGCCGACGAACGGGGCCGACAACATGGAAAAGCATTCAATGCAAAAATCGCACCAGCCAACAGCATTCCCAAAAACAAAAAAATTGAATTGTACTTTGTGGTTTTATTTACATTTGCAACAACGAGGCACACACACGATAAAGCCCATAGGATTTGTGGCATGACAGGTTATTAGACAAGCCGGCAAGAGACGCACAATTTCTGGCCAGTTTGGCCAGTTTGCGAAAAAGAAAAACGTGCAATAAAATATATCAGGCAAATTTTGTGAAAATATTTACGCAAAGCTGCATTTTCATAATTATCTGTGGAAACGCGGCGTGTGACAACTTTCGCAACTTTGGCTGGGAAAAAGTGACTGACGATCGCGGAAATGTTCAGATTTTTGTGGGAATTTCTCTAGAGAGGTAATTAGACAAACATCTATCCTATTTGACTGGTAAATATACTCCATCGCTTTGTCAACAAATGAGTGAAATTTGTGTGCAACAAATTTGCAACAAGAAATCCAAACTTGACTCTGACTCCCGATCCGATCCGATCCATACCCCCAAACCGCATGCCCCATCTTATTTTTTATTTTCAGCATCCGCCTCCCCAAGTATCGCTGACTTGGACTTGAGGAATTTTTTCGAAAATACCATTTTATCAAGACACACGACGAGGACAACAAAAACGAAAACAACAACGACAAGTTTTGTGGCAGACAGACGGACCAAAAAGACAGAAAGACAGCCGAGATCGAAGGAAGCCAAGTCGAAAAAAAGAGAAGTTGGGCTCTTGTTGCCGGGCTGCCGCTTCTTGATCCAATGAGTTAAAATTAAAAGATAAGCATTTTAACAACATCGAACCAGGAGAGCAGCGGAGCACCCCAACAACGTGCAACTAACAACTTTGGCATTGGCAGAGATTAATTGGTAGGTAGGGATAGGTGAGGAAACCGAAGAGGCCGACCGCCAGGGACCGGAGAATCTCGAGAGCCAGAGAATCACCTTGCAATGCCTTCTACACAGTGCGAAAAGGGTCAAAAAATTATGAAAATCACTAGTTATTGATCTGAAAATTGTAGTTCTAGTTCTTCATCTAAAATCAAGTTTCTATCCCAAAATTAAACGCCGAACCCCCAAAGACCTCCTTAATATGCTAATGTCATGGTAAAACTTGAGTTTTTCACAGTGCCTTTTGCCTTCGAACTGGGATTCAGATTCTTTTTGCCCAGCAGGTCCGGTTCCTTTGGCTGTTGGCCGTTTTGCTGGCCTCAGGCTTTGGGCGAAAACCTGGCGAAAAGGTCGCCATGTGCGTTGCACCTCCCGCCGAACCCCTTCCCCCTGCTTTATGTAATTTATGTTAAATGAATATAACAAAAAAGAGCTAAACTCGTTGGCAAACTTGCTATGCAAGTCCAAGTATGCGGGAGATCGTCATTCAGCGCAGCGAAAAGAAAAAGGAGGAAAAAACTATGTTGCATACTTTTAAATAATGAAATTAATCCTTGACAGGCGGCGAGACTAGGAAATCTCGGTGTGCAGAAATTGAAATTGCAATTGCTGGGGGAGTTGGGGAGTCGAGGAGGAGGAGGAGGAGTGGTACCGATAAAGATCTATTAGCCTGGGACCGCCTCGGAAATTAGCCTTGCAGCCCGGCACAGCGGGACGTCAAGTGAAAATCGGTTAAGGAGCTCCCAGCAAAACAATTAAAATTCCTTCAAGGAATAGGCCAAGCTAAATATAGAAAAATCTAAAAAGGGCCAGAGAAAAGGGCGAGACGAAAAACAAAGCGAACAACATGCTAGTAATTCCTATGAAAACTCCATAAATCCCGAGCCAAAAGAAAGTGCAGGTAGCTAAGCCCAAGCAGGTAGCTTCTCCTCCGCTCTTTCATCAAATTGTGTGGGAAAATCAGCCACAAAAAAGTGTTTTTAAAAATCCAAACTGAGGAATTCTTTTTTCTCCTGAAGAAAGAAAAATCGGGTTCGCTTTGTCAAGGATTTCTTCGCGCTGCCTAGAGATCCTTGTGTGGTCCTTATCGCTGAAAGACAATCAGTTACTACACAGAGATTCATGTAGCATTGTTTCCAAGATGGATTACACACGATCTCGGCGATGATCTTGGTTCTCGATCCAGAGACAATCGCAATTGCCTTGGACTAGCACACAGCGTTTAGTTCGTGAGCTCGGGGGCTTAATTGCATTTTAAGCAAATGAGAGGGATGGGCAAACCTCAACTTCGAGCACACTTCCGTTCCAAACAGGCAGACAACAAAAGGCGACAAAGTCTGGCCCTCATGAGTGTGTGTGTTGTTGGTTATTTAAAACCACTCAATACCCCGGAAATCTTACACTGAGCGAAAAGAGGAGCAAAAGCTAGAGCTTGCCTGGCAGAGGTATCAAATTGCAGGTTGTGCGATCGCTGGCAGCTCTTTTTTGACAGCTTTCGATCACAGGAAGCAGGATGATGAGCTCATAACTTTTGGCCATGTTTCAAGGAAGTAATTTCATGGCCTAAAAAATAGGTATATATTATTTTTACTTACTGTTGGTGCGCGCATTGCCGCTGTTATTCGTATCATGCCAGGCCTCGACGATCAGCGAGAAGGTGCCCTGTAAATCGGAAAGAGAAAAGGAAATGGTTAAAGAAAGTTCACATCTAAACGGGAAATGACAGGCACTAATACTATATGTACAAACTTATCAATTCAAACAGTCCATAACTAATTCCAAGCTAATGGGAAGCTCCGCCATCGCCCCCACAGTGAGCACTCATTATAAAGAGATTATGACAGGCGGCTAAGCAAGTTGGCCGCCCACACAAGCCCCAAAATCCCCCCAGGCCACCGAATCTAATGCAATGCGAATGCATTTCAAATGCAAATCGGCAGTATGCAACCAACTTCGAATGCAACCGGCAGGCAGCGCCCTCAATTCACACTTGATTTCGAATGCAGCGCTGCTGGAAAAACCGGCAGAGATGACACAAAATCCGATTCCGAATCTCGAACCGAAGCAAAGCGAAAACCAGCCGATGGAAACTTTTGCAGAGGTGTCTACTGCAGCTCTTTTCGATGTTTTCCATGGGCGTGTTTTTTTTTTTGATTGCGTAGAGCTACGGAGCTACGGAGCTCCAAACTCCGAGTTTCAATTCGCATGTAAATGACTAATTTTTCGACCAACTTTCGATTTTGCGTGGGCCCGGGACAACCGGAGATGTAGAATTAATTTGGTTGATAAGCCACCGTTGCCGATTGATTGCATAACGATTGCATTGCCATTTGGTGTTTGTCACAACAGAGTCAGACATTGAAATTGCACTTTTCGCGGATCTCTTCTATGAACGTAAAATTTATATGGGCACGACAGGAAGCAAATCAGACATAGATGATCAGCTTTTAACCAGCGGCACACAATGGGAAATGAGCAGGAAAGGTAATAACAAACGAATGGCTAAAATGAAATGAAGCGCTGCGATGGTTTATTGGTTTTATTGTGCAGAGAAATAAAGTTTTCAACAGTGGCTACGTGATTGCTGGTCGTCTGCATAAAATTTCCCATTGTGGGAAATTTTTACAAGTCGGGGATTTTGAGTTAGTGCCAAGGGAAGTTATTGTATAGCATTCTTTATCTATTAAATTTGATATTTCTGACATTTTAAAGGAATTCATATTTTCAATAGTGGCTACGTGATTGCTGGTCGTCTGCATAAAATTACCCATTATGGGAAATTTGTACATGTCGGGGATTTTTAGTTGATGCAAAGGGAAGTTTTGATATATCATTCTTGATCTATTATATTTGATATTTCTGGACATTTAAGGGGTTTCTTATTGGGAAACTCGGGAAATTCCACCTTAAGTTAAGTATATAAATTGCGAGTACCTATAGACAACACTCGTGCACTGGCGTATGCCAGAGATCCAAAAATAAATGAGGCAACATGCATCAGCGGCCGCTTAGCGAATATCGCGTGCGTCGGTGCTGTATATCAACGTCAATATCCAGCATATAGCATATAGCACCCAGCATAGGGATCTGGATAGGGTGAAGTGCCCTGCGGCAGGAGTAGGAGTGGTAGCCAGACACGTAGCAACAGCCACAGGGGGACTGACTCTCCGAAGACACAGCCCGAAGACAGAAGACACAAGACAGAAGACACAAGACAAGACAAGACCGTCTGACGGGGTACAAAAGTAGCAAAGTTCAATACGAACAAGAGGAGCATGAATGCTGCCTGCCATTGCTTGACTATTTTTAGTCGCTGGGGTGGAGGGCGGAAAAGGGGGAGTGGCTACGCCCCACCCCAACCCTTCATGCAACATCGGTTGCCATATCTTTGCTGGCGTGTCGTCGGGCATGCGTGGCTCGTCTTTCGTTGTTTTAATTAAGTGCAACATTAAATTAGTTGATGCAGCAGCGGCTGCAGACAGAGTCATACTATAATTAAATTTATAGTTTGACCTAGAAATATTTTGAAGTTGAAAGTGCGCGGAAACAGACCGAAATAAAGTCTAGAATGTGTTAGAATCCCAAATAGAATACTAATTTTAGAGAGCAAAACAAAGATCTCTTGTCCCACTAAAAATAAATTGATTACCCAAGAGCCAAGACCAAAGAGACTTCTGGGAAACTTCTCTTTTACTATATTTAAATTAGTCCCGAGATCAACAATTTGGCGCGTGCTTTTCGAGACTCCCCGTTTTAACTTAATTATGGTAGCCCACAGTTCGCTAATTGTTTATTTATGCCAGCCCGCAGTTTAACCGCTAAAAATTTATGCAGCTTACACATTTCACGTGCCAAACATCTTTCGCTACCTGGGTCCGGTGGTAATAGTCCCCCTCCCAACTTTCCTCCCCCTTTTTCGGACCATGACTTTGCACACTTGAGATACTTACATACATGTGTGTAATGATAATAATAGTGACGCTGCACATGCGCACAGCTCTAAACAATTAGGAAGTAAAGTGTCTACGCAAAGAGAAATAGCAAAATATACCTATGCACGGGAAGAGGGATCGAGATAGAGAATTGCCTATATGGGGAGAGAGGTAAAAACACCCCTTAAAACTGCGGGCGCACTGACACAAAAATACGTTACAAACTCCAGTTATTGCTACTGGCATAAATACTTTGAAGCTTGAGTAACTTCTCCGTTTCTAGGGTGGACCCATACCCATGCCCATCAGCATGTAGAGCCTCTTGTCGTAATAATAATTAAGAAATGCACGGCATGCCGAGCCGGGCCACAACCGCGATATACATATTTTTCTTGGCCAGTCGAGCTGAACAGAATAAAGAAGAGCGTCTGTGGCGGTATTTCAAAATTTCAGCAATTTATTGAGCACACGTGCACTTCAGAGAGGGATTAAAAAAGGGGTAGCAGTCCTAAAAAATAAATCACCAAAAAGGTGACTTCTCTGGATCGCTGAACAACCCTGAACTCAAACCACCACTATACAAAAGCTATAAAAACTTTAGTTTACGAAGACTTTCTGTTGAAAAAAAGGAATTTTTACTTTATTTGAAAATCAAGTTAAGGAAGTTTGCCTCAAATAGGGAAATATTATTATTATAATACTAACATAGAACTGCATATCTCCCGAGAAGTCAAACCGGGAAAGCGTAGGGCAAAAAGTAACGGCAACTTCAGGAGCCCAAGGGTGGGTTATAACCTTGTGTGCCAGCGATCTGGAAATTGTCGCTCGCATCGTATCGTATCGTATAGTATACTATAGTATGAGATCGGATCCCTGGTGGTGGTGCCTGAATATGGTGGTGACGGTGATATAGTGGTGGTGCGCCGTGGTGCGGTTCGCGCACGCGTTTTCAGCGCATTTTTAATAGTCGACAGATGTTTGGTGCGGCGTGTGCGCCACTGCCAACAACCCTCGACAAGGACGCTCGGCGGAAATAAGCGATACGAATGCAATGGCATCAGGGGAGTTCTTCTCCCGCGGGAGCGAGATCAGGGGCTACTATAAAAAGCCCAAACAAATTAGCAAAGATGCCGCACGAATAAGTTTTCAGGCGAAAAACTACGCGGACTGGCGAAAGAAGACAACTTGGAAATTTTTATTGACTGACTGAATGAGTGACTGGCGTCGTCGCAGGGCAAATCTAAATATAAAAGCCCGATGGCACAGCCGATTTACAGGCACAGTGACAACCAAAAGTGTTCTGTTGAGCCCTTAATTTTATGGCCATTTTGTGGGGCAATCAAAATAAATCTGAAGTTTCTTTGAGAGTTATAGGGTAGTATATGTTATATGGAGAACTTACATAGATCTATAAGTATTATAGTTATTTCCCTTACTATTTCTCTTTATAAATAAGGTATCTTATATGAAATTATATTTTATATCTATTATTATTTGATATATTGTAGTACTTACCGGCCATGAGAACGAGAAGGGGAACTGGATGGGGTTCGTGAAGCCCTTGTTCTGGAAGCGCTGGGCGTCGGTCAGGTTGACCGAGTTCTCGCCGAGAATGGGCGTGACCACGTCCCCGTAGGTGCACTGCGAGGTGGTGTCGATGGTGGCCTGGTAGTGCTTCAGGCAGACGCGAAACCGCGTCTTGCAGCTGCCGAGGCACTTGCCCGTCGCCCCGTCCGACTCCCCGCTGCAGCAGCGGCCCTCGTTGTCCCGCCCGTGATCGTTGCTGAAGTACTTCAGTCGCAACTCAAAGCTGCCGGAACTGTGAACCTGCAACGGATGCGACAAGGGGGTATTTTATTAGTCAAATCAAATTAAAAAGCAATTCATTAAGGCACACCAAAAACAACAAGAATAACTACAGCAAAAAAAGGGGCAAACATCGGAGAACAAAGAATGCAGCTCCCAACAAGACGATAAATCTTTCAGCATGGTATTTGAACAAAAACTGAAATTGCAGAGGAATTTTTAGCAGCAGCAGCATCGAGACCCATGCAAAGGACAAAACGAAAACAGGCTTATGAAATATTAAGCGAGAACCAAAACTGAATCCGAATCCGAAAACCGCACCGAAAAAGCCCGGCCACATGACAAATGCTCAGCAAGCGGTCGTTTTCTTCAGTTTCGGTCCGTTTCGGTCCGATTCGGTTTGCAATAAATTCCACTTGGCTTGGCTTTCTGCTCGGCTTTCGTTTTGAAGCGCCGACAATATTTGCATATTTGGATTTGCAAATTTGTTTGATAGCCGTCGTCTCATAAATTTCTCAATTAATTCGATGCCGCTGAGCGAGGTGCGAGGGAAATTAGCTAAATGGGTCAAGCATGTGTTCGAAAGTGTCGTTTGGTTGATTTTAATTGATTTTTCAATAATTACCATGTAGGGAAGTTGTTAATTTGCAGTGAAATAAATTGGCAAACCTGGAAATACCCTTAAAGATTGGGTTTTATTTGTTTTCTCGATTAAAAAGTCAGTCTTTTTAAAAACTTCCTCATGTGGGAAATTCGAAGGGAAATTGCCATTACACCTCATTTCGGACTTGGCACTCAAAACTTAATTATGACTTCATCATCTGGGCCCATAAATGGGCGAGACAAGCGACCAATGCCCAAAAATAGGCGCACTGCGGAGTTATTGCTCCGTTTTCTATAACTGTTCGGCAATTAACATTTCAGCCACAACAAGTGAAGCTTGTTAAAACGACAATTTAATTGTTAACAAGACATGAGCACAGCAGTGAGTCGTCGCCGCCTTCCCTCTCTTTCTCACTTCTTTATTTACAGTCGGAGTGCTCCACATGTGGCTTGGGAAGTTTTGTGGGTTTTCCTCTGCGCCTCTGTAGGAACACGGGTGTTTAATTGCTCAATTAAGCAGAAGTGCGGTCCAGAGAGGCTGTGTCGAATCGCAGGTGTAATCGTAATCCCGGCCGGAAAACTAGAGCTTAAGATGGCGCTAACATTGTTCAAAGGCTTTTCCAATTGTAATTGTGAGGGAATTTGGAGCGAAAGAGAGGGCGCATTAAACGAATGTAAGCGGCAAAACGAAAGACTTAGGCAACGAACGCGGGCGTAAAGCAAGAAAATGAACAGAAAGAAAATCTAATGTTTTATAGGGATTTCCAATATTAGTAGTAAAATAAACTGCTAAAAATATCTAATTCTTTTTTTAATTTTTAATATTCAATTACATTCTACCTATTAAAAAATCGTATAATAAAGGCAATTAAGTAACTTTTTTTCCTGTGTATGTATTAATAAGCAGCCAACAAAAACAAAACGGACGCAAAAGAGCAGCACATCGAAGAAAAAAACACAACACAGCACAACAAAAAAACTTAAATAAAAGAAGCAGCAGCAACAGGCAGCGACGTCGACGCCGACGCCAACGTCGACGTCAGAGAAAAACGATGAAAAAATGTACAAGTAAAACCGAATTGTTTCCCACGGCATACGATTTTGCCGGTCAACATTGATGGTTAAGACGAGGGAAAGAGACGGAGCGAGACGGGCCGGAGAGCGAGAGAGCAGCAGTTAAAAGGTGTAAGCGAATGAACGCCAGGTGAAGAAGAGCAGTGCATGCAGCCATATTGAAAGATCGCCAAAAGAGAGGCCCAGCCAGAGAGAGAGGCCCCAAAGCTATAACAGTTTAGCACAGAGAGAGGGAGCTAGTTGTTGTTGTCAGCTGAGCGCAAAAAGAGCAAAGCGTGACTTAAAAGTGAATTGGAGTCGCGTGTTTGCTGGTGTGTGTGTGTAAGCTTACAAGCTGCAGCTGCCAGCTGCTCCAAAGAGAGAGAGAGAGAGAGGAAGAGCGGCTCTCCCCGAGCAAAAACTTGTTTTCAACGGCGCTTTGAAGAAGAGCATAAATATGCGAAAAAAGTAAAGAAAAGAACAAGAAGCAGGCAAAAAGAATTAATAGACAATCAAGCCAAACGATGCGTCTGAATTCATAAAAGAAAAAACAATAAAAGAAAGGGGGAGAAAAAAAGCATTGAGCGGAAGGAAGGTTAGAAAGGTGCGCGGGCGGTGGGGGCATGGCCGGTGGAAAGCCAAACTAAACTAAACTAAAAACAAAAATGAGACAAACAACAAAAGCGCACACAAACAAAGGTGCAGCGGTTGACACAACATGTACACAGAAAACAAAACAACAAGCAAATCAATTTGCATAACACCGAACAAACACTCACACACACTCTAAAGATGGTGGGAAGCACAAGCAAAACAAAACAAAAAGTGCAATCGTTAAAACCACAATAGTTTTGTCCAGCATTTGACACCAATTTCGGTTATGGTTTCTCACTCTGTTTTAAGGTCCCTCGAAATATGTGGTTGATATTATAACGATCTCAAGGGAATAAAGAAAACTAAACCTTTTTTTCAAAAAGTTTTAAACTTTAAGAGTCATCTTGTAGAATGTTTGTTTTTTAACCGAATATAATGGTGTTTTTCACTAACAGATAATATTATAATAATATTTCCAGCTCACATTCAAAATTTCTTGCACCTTGCACAATCTTTTTTAAAGTGTCTTTTTTTTTAATTAATGTTTTTAATTAATATAACATATTTTAATGATATTCTAAGCTCATATCCCAAGTTCCTTGGAATTCTTTCAAGAATATTCAGTTACACCTTGCACAATCTGGCTCAAAACTTTGCCATATGTATGTAGACTTGGGAAGGTTTTTCCGCTTCTTATTTGCCTTTGCCTTCAACTCTGAACTCCACTACACCTGAAAGGTAAAAAAAGGGGGGCTACGAGGGGTTCCCCAGGTGGAACTTGAAAGCTGGAACTGCCAACCTCTCAGGTGGGAGACAGACACTTGTTAAAGTGTTAGAAAATAGTGCGTTGCATTGTTTACCTTTTGCTTGAGCCGTTCTTTGTCTCTGCTTCTCCTCTTTCTTTTTGCTGGCCACTACTCCTATTTTTACTGCGATCACTCAGGCTTGAAGCGACTAGTTAGTTAGTTCTTCGTTTCTTTTTTTATTTTGCCATTTCCACGTCAACTTGCCTTGACTGACAGACAGTTGTTGTGGAAAAAAAGAAGAGAAGGAAAAATAACACAAGGGGACATAAAAATGTATGAAAGCACGCATTTTTATTATAATTTTCCCCGACTTTTCCTCGACTTTCCTACAGGTGTTTGCCTTGATGCCCCTACACTGTACGTTGTTTATTAATCATTTAAATTCATCTCCATAATCAACCGTTAACAACGGGCTTGGGAAACAGTTACAAGCGCAAGTGAATCATCATCAGCATTGTGTGGGAGTAGTCGTCTTCCTCTTCGGCTTCTAAATTGCAATTAATTATGTTATGCGAAGAAAGAGTGGAGCCGAGAAGACTACGAGAGCTCCCCCACGAGACCCAGTCTTCTCGTTCATTCATTCATTCAGTCACTCATTTCCATTCCTTCGGCGCTCAATGTTAATATGAAAATTGCATAAATGCAAAAAGCCCAAAGACAAGGCGACTACGGTTATTTGATAGTTAAATTGAAATTTAAACGCTGCATGGGACGAGAAAGGGTCGAGAAATTGAAATTGTGAGAATAATACATTATAGAATAGGGAGAAAATTGAATCAAATTGCATTGCTAATGGCTGGCTAATTGCCTGGAATATTATTTTAAATGGCAAATTAAACTATTCCACCTTTGGTTCCAGTGGGAAATGAGTCAGAGCTTAGGGATCCACTCGGGGCAGATGTTCCTATATATGGGGGGACATTTTCAGCTGGTCGCAGCCGTCTCAAGACCCCAGGAGGTTGGCGTCGAGACACTTTTTTGGGACGTTGTTAAAATTAGCGACTAAACAAGAGAATGGAAAAAAGAAGCTGGTCGAAGAGTGAAGTTCAGGCACGCAACGTGCCAAAGTTGGGCGAAAATAAAGCGGAGTGCGGAGTGTGGAGGAGGATGAGAGCACATGCAATGTGCACGGTGAATAAATGGGTAATACCATCTAGAAGAAAACATTAAAAACTATAAAACTGCTTGAAAAGAAAAATGATCGAAACAACACAATGTTTTAGAACTACATTCATTTTATCTAAATATATACCATGAAATCATATACCATGTATCACCTATCACAAATGGAAGATACAACATATTCTTACATATTTTTTAAGATCATTAGTAGGTAGATCTTTTTATCCGTGTAACCAGGGGATGCTGGCGTTAAAGATCAATGAAAGCATGGCAGAAAAGAAGCGCAGGAGAGGAGCAAGTGGAGCTGAGCATGTGTCGCGTTGACCTACG
Source organism: Drosophila subpulchrella (assembly GCF_014743375.2). Classification (NCBI taxonomy): domain Eukaryota; kingdom Metazoa; phylum Arthropoda; class Insecta; order Diptera; family Drosophilidae; genus Drosophila; species Drosophila subpulchrella. The sequence continues at coordinate 4,227,969 of NW_023665577.1, forward strand.
CAGAGCGTAAAGTAAACCGAAAAAAGTCGCATGTAAAAAGCGCATGCAAAGCGGGGGAAAAGAGGAGGAGATGACAGCCAGAACGGCAGATGTTGCCCAGCATCATCAACTTTTTAACATCGGCTTGTAGCACCACAGCCTCATATTGAAATCGAGCAGTTTTATCATTTTTTGCTGCTGTTCAAGAGGCATACGCCGTTGGTGGTAAATTTTGATGTTGAGGCAGACTTTGATTATCTCGGTTCTTACACGGGGAAAAATAAGCTAAATCTAAATCTATACCTAAAGGGGAATAATAATTTTATTTTAGGGCTAAAATCTTTAGAAACTACTTTAGTTCTTTAAGACTAGTTCCCCTGATATTATTTGATATGCTGAACTGTTTCCAAAGCCTTACCAACTGATATTTAATATTTTTCCATTGTGTCTTAGTATTCAACAATTTTTTGGGGATGGACCTGTTTGGCCATCGGCCTCGCCTGTTTTCCAAACTAGTTTCCATCTTTGAAATATGTTCATTCCTAAAAGGGTGATATGATCTGATCCACAGTTTCCACCCCTAAAAGCCAACCCGCTTAAAATACCAGCTCAGCTGTTTCTACCCAAAAAGTTCTCAAGTTACAAGCGTTTGAAAAACGAATTTAAGGGCAGAGAGGAGTTCCAAAAATAGCTATTTTTGGATCGTTTTAAGAACGCTTCTTTTGAAGATAGGGAATTTGTAAAGTATTTAGCAACCTGGCAACCCTAAAGCTTTAATCGCTTCTTCCTTTTTGGACACACACACGACCACACGCCAGCTGCAAAAATTCAGCGGTGAGTGCACGCGTGCGCAGAAAAATAAAAATTTAAAAACTAGGAAAAAGTGCCAAATAGATTATTTTCCCTGGACTTTAACTCACCTGCACGATGACTGTGAAGCAAATGAATGCTGTTAATAAACATTTAATCCAATGCATGTTTATTGATGTTTTTGTGGCTGGTTTTTTGGATTGAGTGTCGCTTTTAGTGTAATAATCCACGGGCTGGGTGTGTGTGTGTGTGCGGCAACTACTCAAATTGTTTATTGTATTTAAGTTGTGTATTTTTTGGTTACTTGTCGCACATGGTTTTGCAATTCGCTTTAAGCATTTTCGTTGTTTAGCCGTTGTTGTTGCAAGCTACACGTGCACGCGCCACATTTTTTGTTGCAATTTCCTCGAGTGTGTTTATTTTTAAGTGTCGCGAATTTGAAGCTTTTTCGCGTGTCTTCTCCTTTTCACGCAAAAAAGCGCAAAAGGGAAAAGCGAGAGAGGGAACTAACGGTGCTGCGATTCTTGCGATTTTCTTCTTTATTTTTTGGCGGAAACACACTTTGTAATTTATCTCTTAAAAGATCATTTATTTTGATTCTTGGTTCTGGCACTATTTGAATTTTTCTTGTATTAATTTTAAGCAAGAACTGCCAAGATTCGTGGAAAACTGCAATTATTTAAGGGGAAATTATTGCATTGGCAGTTCGCGTCACACACTGAATGGCTTTAGTCGCGAACCGGGGACTTGTGTTTTTCAGTAGCTCTAGCTGCCTTCGGGAGCTGCCTTTCTTGAGTTACTTGCGCGGCCGAGTTGAAAAACGTAATGCCGTTAAGTTCCGAAACCGAAATCCAAGTCCCCTACAGTTTTACCTCGGCCCGTGGAATATACTAAAATATACCACTCTCGCAGCGCTCTCTGCTCTCCGCCGACTAGCTGCATCCCGCTCTGTTGCACGGCGAGCGCGCTGCACTTCTGCTCTCGCGCTCTCTCCGCATCGCCGTCGGCTCTCTCGCCTCTCTGGGGAAGGGAGATGGACTGCGGGCCTCTCGCTCTGACTTACGTAGTTGGTGGCGCAGCTGCTCTGTGGAACGGGTTTCGTGGCCAAAATTAGGAAATTTCTGCCACCGTCGATTGACTCGACCTTCTGCTACCCGTTAATGCAGTAAACAACTTTTAAATTTCGCGCTTTTCTATATATTAAAAATCTTTGGTTCAGATTGCGGGGTTGATTTGTTCAACAAAAATCATAAATAGGCCGCAGGAACTTTGCTGAAGAGGATTCTATGCCGCCCTTTATAATATCTAGCATTTGCATATGAAAAGGTTGATTTACTGCTGCCTATTCAGGATTTTCAACATATATTGTTGCTATTGCTGAAAAATTGTATTTCATCATCATGATTAGATAGACTAAATTTATATTTATAAAACATTTTACTGAATATGTTTGCATTAAGTTAAAGATATTTATTTTATTGTTAAGTCATTGAAAATACAGCTATAGGATAAGAAGCAAAAATTACTTTAATAAACTAGTTCATATTTCATTTAATTAGTGTCAAAATTACCTAAGACGCTTTAGTAATGGTTAATACATTTCCTTTATTTTTATGCATTTGTTTTTCGTCTTAATCATAAACCACATCAAGAAAGATCTTAAGAATCCTTGGTGGTCTCTTATCCGAACTTTCATTAAAAATTAGCCCAATCACCTTCCTAAAAGAACAAGATTAATTTTATTCAAACATTGTAAATCACTTGATAACAGCATTTCATTGAAAACGGCTGATAAATGGGGCAACAACGCAAAGGGCTAAAATAACATGGCCAGAACTCTCTTCGCGCTAAATAAAGTTGTTGAAATTTGTACAATAAAAATCGGTCTTCATTAATTTGCATCGAACGAAGGGACATTTGCATATGCATGAGACCAGGAGGAAGGTCCAGGTTCAGAAAACGAAACCAATCAAGTCAACACCCAATTTTACAAGGAAATTCGGACCCAGACCCGAAATTTCTACCGCCAGACTTTCAAGTGTCCGCCACGGCTCCTTGCACAGTAAAGCTTCTTTAACTATAACAAAAATTTAGCAAATATATCAATATACAAGTATAGGTACTAAATATTAGACTAAATCGTTCGAGATAAAAATTTTAAAAATAAAAGGATCTTTTTTAGTCAAAACTATGAAAAGCTAATTTTTCTTAATTACACCTTAATTTCCCTGCATATAAAATATATATTTATTTTTAAAAAATGTACGTTACGTGCGTATAATTCAATATTTTAGTAACCTTTAGGGAATACGACTAATTTAAGAACAAAGGTCCACCTTTAAAGACCTAAGTGCAGTGTACCCCCATCTCAAGACGTTAATAAAATCCATAAGCAATTCATTATATAGACGTCCAACTGTAACTGCAATATTTAAAAAAAATATATTTCGCGCAATAAATTTGACAGTAAAGTACTCGCACCGGGAGTTTTCGAGCACGGAGAAGAGTGAAAAGTTTTTAAATTAAACACAAATTTATGATCAAACAACGGCAACGGCGAAATAATAAAATGAAAAGGAGCAGTGAGAAGAAAAACCTGCAGGCTGTGGGGCAAAGCCAAACGGCAGCCTCTCGATCGCCGGACCACGTTTAACCCCCTGGAGCCCCCACTTAACCCCCTGCCTTTTGGAGCCAAGTTAGCACCTGTAAACCGGTTGGCGGTCGGCAGGTAACCGAGAGCTGAGAGCTCCATCTCCGAAAAACAGATGTCCTGCTGCTCCAAATTGAAAGCGCAACATACATCATCCATCCTTTTTGCGTGGACCCTACCCCTTAACCCCCCGGCGGGCCCAGGTCCCTTAACCCGTCGAAGGGCGCCGTGCAGTTTGAATAATAAGGCAGCAACAACAAAGAAATTGGGGTCATGTACTTGGCCAGGTCCACCAGACAGGCAACATCTTTCACTTTGCAGCCTCTTCTGCCGATGATCCTCGTACGCCCCTCCATTTCCCCCGATCCCCTCGTGTTTTATGCATATTTTTTCATTTTTTTCTTTTTGGCCAGGCCAGCAGATATAACATTTTTTCTTGGCCCTGTGCGAAGGTTGAAAAACTTGAAAATTAGTCGCGTGGCTTGTGACACTCACTGGGATCTGCAGGGGGACCTTCGAAGGGGGGTCTTTTAGGATCTGGAGGCGGAACATGCTTCTCATATCGAGCGGAGCGTGTGTCGCTCATGATCTGTTTATAGTTCAGATGGATGATGTAACAATCAATTGCAACCTGTTGCCGATATTCCTCCGGTGGCATGTGTCGCTTAATTGCTGAACTTGTTATCGGAAAGGTTTTAAAAAATAAACAAGACAATAATGTGTGGGTCTCTTGATAATATGAAAGCATTAATGAAAGTAAACCACGTTTGTGTAATAAAACAACAATTTGAAACCGGCAATTTATCCTCTTTTTTTACGTTTTTATGGTAATGAAAATGTTTACAGCTTTATTTTCTTATATTATTATTATATTAAACTTCCAAATTAGTAACATTACTGGGCATATTTATTTTGTATCAGACTTCAGAAGAAATATCTAGACTTTTCCCAAGCAGGTGCTGTCTAAGAAAAATTCCCATCCGATTTTTCCCACACAGGATGCAAATGTAACAGAACCGAATAGGAAACCTTGAAACGAAAATTCGATTTCATGCAAAACGCAAACGGGAAATCGGAAAACAGAGAACTGGAAACCCCAAAACGAGTATCGAGGCCTCTTGTGAGGATAAAAACGAAGGACGAACATGTGCGCTTCCCACAGACTCTCAGCAGCAGGTACATGTATGAATCGCCTAGAGGATCCTGCGGGATATCTATCGAGAGAAGGACTCAAAAACTCTTCCCAGGCAGCTCAAAAACAGCTGCTTTTCAATCTCCTGTTCTTTTAGGAGTTTTTAAGATTTTTATGTTTTATGTTTTTACTGTTTCAGGTTGATGGCGGAGGTGTCGCCAGTTGAAGATGCGAACTTCACTTCCGTGTGAATTTTCTTGCGCCGGGATTTCGGGATCCCGGGACTTTGCAAAACAACAGCTGGATAGGTAATCCTTTGCCAGTTGTTAGATGCAGAAATCTTCGACTTTCGCTTAATTGGAAGCAGCAGCAACAGCAGTCGATGGAGAAACCGCAGCAGTTGCTGTCTCTTTGTTATTGAATTCGAAACTTATCGGAAATCTTTCTTGGGCCTGAGAACGGAAACGCGACTGGGATCCTTCGGAGCACCCTGTTTGCTAAAAACGAGATGAAAGAGGGTCAGATCAAATCAAGGATCGCCGAATGCGAGGGTGGATCAGGTGCATTGCATAATCTTTGCCTTTGTATTCCTGCCTATCTCATCTGTGGGAATATCTTTCGGTTCTTGGCGGGGGGATCCTTATGCAAACGGTATGGAACGGAAGTTGTTTAGCGTGGGAAGTCCTGCGAGCAAACAGAGGCACCAAAGGGATGGCTGATTCCTAATTCCGGTGGGGCTCGCAGGTTAGGATTAGTTAATTTTAAGAAAACAATATACATTTTTCAAATAATTATAATGTAAGTAAATAAATATTAATAAAGACAAGCTAATCTATAAAATAAATAGCAAACCATTCCCAAAAATAAACAACATAATATTGAATATCCTGTGACCCTGATCTAAGTAGGAAGCGTTTGCAGCTTTAGTTCGCGGAATTGATAGAACTCGTTCTCAAACACACTTTGTCCATTCATATGGCGATTCCTGGAATTCCAGGCGCATGTCCTTGCCCATCAGCTGGACCACTGGCGGTAAACATCCTGTTATGGAACCCATCCCAACCCGTTTCATTCATGTCCGAGCTCAAGATCGCCATCAGCATTCAAGGCGAATGCGTAAAAGTTTCGCGTAAACAGAAACCGGAAATATGAAGAGTGGAGGCCAAAAGGAACTTTCCGCAATTCGTGGGAATTTCGTGGGCCACTTCCTTCCGAGTGCGGGAGTCCTAAGTCCCGAGTCCTTTACTTTCTATGAGCGCGAATCAAATTACGCGTGCTGGCAAATCGAATGGGTCTGACACTAAAAAAAAAGGATATTAAAGGAATGAAAACAAATTATTTATTTTATTATTTAACTTTCATTTAAAATATTTTCCTTGAATTAAAAGGTTTGTTATAAAAGTATGATTTTATCTATAGATAAAAAAGTCTTTTAAATTTAAGGAGATATTATTCAGTATATGTTAAAAATTTGAATCCAAAGTTTTTAACAATTAAAATAAATATGACCGTGATTAGAATTTTAAACTAATTATAGTTTCATTCATGCGAGCAAAATAAATAAAAATGTATATTATTATTATAAAATATATTACATTTAAAAGGAACGTTCACTTGTATAAATTATTTTTAATCAATCCACACTTAGTATTTGTCCGTTAAATTAAATACGATTTTCTTCAGAACTCAATATTATATTTTTTAGTTTTTTTTGTGCAGTTGAGTTGGGCTCCATCCATCATCCACATGCTGCTGCCTTGGCTGCTGTTTGTTGTTTTGCACCTTGAGCCTTGACTACTTCCGGTTTGCTGCGCGAAGGACGACAACTATACAGCAGGTAGTTGTTGTTCTGCTGGTTGTTACTGCATCCTCATTGCCGGACATTTCCTGCGGGCCACTACTGGCCATGCAAATAAGGATGTCGCCTTCGCGGGCAGCAGTGCGTTCGCACTGAGAAGCAATCGCTGGGATATTCTGGGCCTGGGCCTGGGCCCTACTTATATGGCGAGGCCAGCATCAAGTGGTCGCCACAAGTCCTGCCAGCAGGCCGGATGTTGTTGCCATCGATCGATTTGGGAATAGCGAACTTTAAGTGGCCTAAGGATGCTATTTGCAGAATAGGGAATGCAGGGCATCTCAGCATGTGTGTGGGCAAACATTGCATTCTATCTTTTTGGAAAATCTATGTTAAATACAAAAAGGCAGGTGCATTTTTAAGAAAAACTATCATGGAAAATTTTTGATAAAATTTTAAGATAAAATAATATGGCCCCTTTTAAAGTATTTTCCTTTTTACTAAGCGTTAACTTAATCATCCAACCCGATCCTCCCAACTCCCTACCTCTGCAAAAATGTGTTTTATTTTTCTAGCAATTAAAAACTTGCTCCCTTGTTATTTTTTCAGTTAATTGCCAAAGACAGTGAGCGTTTTCATTGCCATGGCCAGGACCTCGAGGGACTAAAGTAAACAACATTAGCCAAAACGGCAATTTGCAGATATGGCCACCAAACAAATGTCTAGACAGGGCAGGACTAAAGTCCCGGTGCTCCGATACACCTGCCCAGGTAGCTAAATTAATCATCAAAGTAACGCTTAAGGGGAGGAACAGGATCTGTAGTGGGAGTTCCCGAGCAAACGCCTTCAGCAAGAAACCGAATTGCAGAACTTCAAAATGATTACGAAAATGATTATCTTCGAACCGAAATGATTGCGCAAAAAATAAAAGGAAATCTTTCGGCTATAGGGAACATGTATCCCTTTGAAATTGGATTTTACCGATGCACAGCAGGTTGCCGAATAGAAAATAAAAGTATACCGAAATCTTTTTAAACAGCAGAACGTGCCCTTTTTTGGTTCGTAATGTTCTAGGCATGGGTACAGTTAGGATGGTATACCCACTAAGGGTAGACCCATGGGTGGATCTAAACATGTGTTACGATAAGATATTTGAATACCGGCGACAAAGAGATCCTTAAGTAAAGTACAGTTCAAATAGTTACAGTTGTGAAATCAATTAGTATATATCACTCTGCCCAAATTTCTTTGAAGTCAGTCTAGGTAGTCGGCCGGAAGTTTAACTGAACTGTTTGAAGTAAAAGATGGTTGATCTTTCTGGAAAGACATATGGTTTTATTTTAAAGAGTCCTTAAAATATTGAAAATATAAATATATAATTTTTCGGATTTTATTAAGGATAACAATTTTATTTTTCTAAACAAATTTTACAACTTATTAAGATTTATTTATAATGATCTACATAGAATTGGTCGCGCTAATTTTGTAAATTTTTAGAAAATGATTTAGAAATGTACTATTCTGATGAAAAACATTTGCTTATACAGGTATACAACTAAAGTTATATGTTATACCTCTGCGTTACCCAGAAAATAAGAACTTTCTATAATAATACCTTACAATTGAAAAGTATCTTATTAGATTAGTACACCTGGTTCATTTTAAAGATCCACCATCTAAGCCCCGATGACAGCTTCAATTACGGATGGTATTATACCCAAGGAACAAGCACTCCGATCGCAACTGAACCATTCAGAAGATCTGAATCAGAACCGACTCGTAATCAGACAGTGGAATATCTTTACCATACGCACTCGAGCAGGTACAGTTTCGTTACGCCAGCTCCGCCAACAACAACAGCAACAACTAAAGCAGCAACAACCTGTACAACAATAATAATAATAATGAACAACGATTGTCAAAGCCAATAAAGAGCAGAGGAAAAGAAGTCAACAACATCATCATCCGCATCAACGTGATCGTGTCAGGTTTTTTCTCCTTCACGTGGAGTCAGATAATCAGCCCGCATAAATACAAATTAAAGTGCAGCCAACTTACGGTTAATATATGCAACAACAGCGACAACAACAACAACTTTAACCATCGACTACGGCCAAGTTAAATAAAATGAGAAAGAAATAGCATAAAAATTAAATTTGTCGCGTGTTTGGTCGCCTGCTGCTTCTGTCTCCTCCTCTGCTTGCTGCCATTTCCCCAACTGAAAACCAGAGGGGGTTAAGGGGCCTCAGGGGGTTAAGGGGGTCTGGAAAGGGTCTGCCAAGGTAGCTGGCTCCAGCATTCATTGCTAATCATGGTAATTATGGCAATGAAAAAGTTGCCAAGCCGAAAAGCAAGACGAACAGCAACAGCAGAAGATACTCGCAAAAACAGCAAACTGACGAAAAAACTGCAAAAATAAATAAAAGCCGAAACTGGGGAGCAGTGCCCTAGGATTGCTAAAGGGTATGAGGAGTTATATGGGCAGTTGGATGGCTTAAGAAAAACTGGGTATCCCATAGTATATATTATAATTAAGGTTTATTTCTTAAAACGAAGGTGCCAAGAAATATGAATGTTTACGTACCTTATACATTTTATAAATATTTTATGATGTACTTTTAATAAGTAAGTTCTTTTAATACTTGTAGTCCAAAAAAGGCGGTTAAATTAAAATTAAGTATACATTTAAGTATTAATAAATGAAATAGAGGAAAATGGCAGCTTTAACTTTTTTTCTATACTTTATATTTTAGAATCTGGAACATATCATAATATATTATACTATATCATTGTATTATTTTGATTTAAGTTTGCATTCGAGTTCAATTGAGAAACTTGGGGAACTGTCATTAAACCAATATTTTAAAACAATATTAAAATAACATATTTAATAATCTATATAATACTAAAAAAATAACTTATTTAATAACAAGAATAATAAAAACAATAAAGTAATATATTTTATAAAAGATAACCCCATTTTTTTATTTTGTTTTAAATATGATATATTTATGGTTGCAAAGGGATAGGCTTGAATTTGGAGAGCTTTGGATTGAAATATCTTTTAAGGGTGTCCAGCGGTCCGTCAATCTGTTCCCGACTACCCACTAGTTCTGCTTTTCCCTCGGCTGCTGCTCAGGGCCCAACTCTTGGCTGATAAACAATGAAAGAGGAACAACAGTAAATACACCTGTTGACGGGCCGTCGATGTGACTGACTTGTGGCTACGCAGTCGCAACAACATGACTCCACTTCTCGGCGAGTCCAGACGCAGAAGAGTCCGATCGGAGGGCCGGGGAAACGGAAGTTTATTCGCATAAGCACAAACACCGGATGCAGCTTGCTTCCAGGACACTGACGAAAGTATCGGGCACAAAAAATTAATTTCGACTGCCACAACAGGTTGGAGTAAATTATTTTTCGGCTCCTTCGGTGGGGAAACCCGTTTAGGCTTATCTCTGCGTAGATCCCCGAAAATAAAGCGAGCGAAAATGTTCAATTTTGGTTAATCTCCCTCGAAAAGGGGCAGCTGCACAGATCTGCGAGTCTTTTGTAGATCGCCACTGGCAACTTTCCATGGACTTAATCTTTTTGATATTTTGCCAAAACTGATTTTTCATTATCATAAATGACAAAATGCATTAAGTGCCGACGAATTCGCCGGCCGGTGAAGGGAAATATTTTGATATATCATTTAATATTTCTTTGCGGCATATCTGGGTCAGTGATTAAGATTTTTAAATGCCAATTATCGGCGGCGGTTTTGCGTCGAAAGAATTCCGCTTCCCGACAAGTCATAAAATATTTCAAAATTGCTGCCCCCTTTGGGGGAAAAATATTGACAAGGCTTAGGTCGCAGACAGGCAGACACTGGAGCTCTGGGTTTTTTGGCTCGTGCTAAGCTTTGCCAAATGCCACAATCAATATTTGAATTTCTATATTCAAGCATCGACATTCCGAGAAATATTGGGGTTAAGTTCAGTTTTGCCGCGAATGCTCAGGTAGCAACGTAAGTCGCACTCTGAAAATAATAAAAACCCAGTCCCGATAAGGTCATCGTTCAAATAAGATAAGATAATGAGCTGCAATCTAAGCAAATACAAATCGAATATGGAATGTTGAAAAGTTTAAAGAGTTCCTCGTAAATACGTTTTCGTCCGTTATCAATACGTCGGGCAGCTGTTCCATAAGAAGATAACCCAAACAGGCACGCGCTATAGAGTCGGAACCCATATACGATCCCATATACCATATCCGATCCGTACTGTTTGCTCAGTAGTGCAATAAAAACTGTTTGCCGTATCCTTCCGCTAAGGCATCTGTCGCAAGGATACGATATGCGCATTTTATTGCCGCTTCGTTTTATGGCTCTGATTATGCCATTTGAAACTAAGTTGCGCCTCATTAAGAGAGCTCTCAGTTTAATTGGTTATGGCTAGTTAAATTAAAGTATTTTTTCAGGACTTTTATGGCTGAGTAAGGAGAGCCAGTTGACAGCTATAAACGGGGGGATCTTTATTAGGGACCACCTTGAGCAATTCTTAAATATCTTTGAGTAACATTTATTTTTCGTAATGCTTATGAAGAAGTCGTCATATGGCTTTTCACACCAGAAACTGCATATTATTTCTAAAACCAATTTTAGTTGATGGATAAATAATAAGATTTTTACTTGGTTAAAGCCAGTTTTATAGATGTGTAAAGGAACAAAAATTTAAAAAATTAAAACAAAATTGTAAAACTGCATTTTGTAAGAAGATTTCTGGTTGTATTGGAAGTTTCTTGTAAGTTCCTATAACAAAAGCAAAAATATTATATTCAAAGATATAACATTTAAGATATCCCTTTCAGTAGCTCATCTTTATTAGATTCCATTCTGCAAAGGAGACCACAAAGATGACTGCAAGCTGTGTTTGATATTGATACCAAGACAGTAGACCGGACAATAAGCCATAAAGTCAGACAAAAGATCAATGTTAGATCATAGTCTCCCCCAACTCATTCCTTGCGATTTTTACTCCTTGGCATCCTATTCCTTCCTGGCCATTCTTTGATCCACCCCTGAGCAGATGAGCCGACGCCTCCGATCCTGTCGTCAATGGCAGCCCAACTTCTGATCGAGTTTACGTCTTCTTTTGTATCCGAAAATGTTATACATTTCACATTAGATTTCTTTGGGCCCTTTGTGTCCGACTGACTGACTGACTGCCTGTCAATTTCTAGCCTTCTGTTTATTGCATTTTGTGGTCGATCAGCGAACGATAAGATATTTCGTGGGGCTCGCAGCGGTTCAGTAGTCCATCCATAATTACAAGGATAATCGCCTGATTGGTTATCCATCATGTAATATTTCAATTCCCCTTAGGGTTTTATGAAGTGGATCATCGATCGATCGCTTGAGTGGTTGGCTAAGTGTTTGCATCTTGCACTTTGATATGGATAGCTAGATAATGGTCGGGCATAATGTGAGATCAGCTAGGCAGCTGAGGTAACACGATGATCAAATGCATATTTGATATGGATTTAGGTCAATGAAGAAAGGTCCGATGGGTTAGAACAATTAATGGAGTACAGCTTAGCCAAAAGTTGGTTGCTTTACGATTCTTTTTGACTTCGAATCACATTCTATGATTACCAAAGTGTTAATATAGTATATATATATAAATATATTTCATAAAAATGTAATATTCATAAGATACAAATATCATGTCAAGGATTCTTGGTACTGCAGTTCTAAATCATCGGATAAACCTTCGGATGCTTAAGTTCAAAATTAGCTAAATGATTGGAGCAACCATCGGAACACCTCAATTGAGGGAAGACGAGCGACCCTTGGCAATCTTCCCGGCTCCAAATTACTTTACGGCTAATCGTTTTGTGCGGCAACAGGGGGAAAAGATAAATGGAAAATGAAAAAAACAACAGAGTGAAAAATAGAACACATTGCTGAAAAGCTCGTAACAGGCGCAAAACGTTGCCGGCCTGACCCCGAAGGCAACCCCAGCGGCAAGGCAAGTCGGTTCCGCAGAGATCCCCATCCCACGACCAGGTCTTCGGCCACATCCACATCCCGATCTCTGCCAGAGACAACAGTTGGTGTCTGACAGCAACCTGACTCTCTGATCAAACTGAGTCCGGGACTCGAACCCAAACTAAACTCCAACTCAAACTCGGACTGTGTGAAATTGCCAATGCGCATGCGCGCAAACAATAACAACAATTTCCACATTTAATGATAATAATGACGGCGATAATAGTCCGAAATTAGTTAAACACGAATTATAACAAAACAAGAGGAAATGCTAGGTGTTATAGCCGAATGCCTAAATGCCCTTATAATACAGCTTATAATAGAAAAACACCTTTTGGAGTTATCAGAATAAAATAAAAGATGTTAGGGACTTTTAATTTTAGATAGTTATTATGACTTGACCAGCCGGCTAGAGCCGGCAGCAGCCGTTTTTCCTGCACTATAAAAAAACTGAAAAGATATAGAATAGTTTTTTAAACTGAAACATTAGACACATACTCGTAAGAGATTGCTTCATAAACAAAAATTTTAATTTTTTACTGATCCGCAAAATATACAACTTTTAAATTAAAGGTTTTTTATTTTGTAATACTTATTGGTATAATATTTACATATATACCAAGGACATTAATTTCAATATTTATTTTTTTTTGGAAATTGGAAAAAAGTCCAATTCAATAGTTATTATGACTTAAGCAATTGGGTACTATTTTCTTAACCATTCAAATGTTCATTTTTATATTGGGATACAGTAAAGGGTACATTCATGCGCGGATCCACGGCGGGATATAGGGAATAGAACCCACCCCACTGGGGTTAAACGTATATGTAATATGTATTTTACAAAAAAAAATTTTTTCTACTCAACACATTTTTTTTCATATCACTCATAACCAAATTCTGGATCCGACACTAAGTTCATTAAACAACATTCCATTCTTAAAAGATTAGAAGCCAAATCATAAATATTTTGCAATCGAATGTTAGATAAGATACGACTTACATTAGCATTTATAAATATATTTCATTTAGATCCATTTTAGAGTTTGCTATGCCGGATCATTGCCAGAAGTCGAGTACTTTCAGCAAGGGCATTACCAGGAGAAAGATCGCCGGGACTTGAGATGGAAAAGGGTGCTCTGGATCAGCTATTTGAGGCCTTAAGTGCCGCCAGCTGTTGCCCAGAGCGGAGAGCTGGGAGCTTCGAGCTGCGAACTGCGAACTGCGAACAGCGAGCGAGATTGCTTTAGCCGACTTTGGGCCCAACTTAATTTGGCTCAGGTGGCGCGCATTCATGGAACAAATTTATAACAATTTCCAGATCAGCATGAAAACAGGGACTGGAAATTGCTAAAGGGTTACTAGGCAATCCGGCAATATGTCCATTAGCGGAAGCATTCATCTAGAAAACAACACTCATTATAAAGCGAGGGAATTATTATTATTCTGGCCATCGAAGGGTCCACTACTCGCGTTTATTTTTGTCACGTCCGAGTCAAGAATTTCCATTTAGCTACTTTATGACATACTTATTGCATTTACGATTCGCCTCCCCACCTTTTGACCTGTGCGAGGTTGACTCTTTCTAACGAACTTTGAAGTGGCCGCAGGGGCGGACAAGTCGGCCTATTAATGGGGTTTTACTTTAACGATTCTACGTGATGATCTGCTCAACCGGACTGTGGAAGTTGGGTCCGACCAACATCTATCTATCTATCTACCAACTGACCACACACACAACTTCCCCCAGTAGGCCACATCTATAATCATCGAAATGATATCAAGAAGCCGGCGATGAACACAATTTATGTGTCAAAACTGAAGTGAAGGGAGACCTCCCACTTGGAGGAAAAGTAAAAGGCTAAATGGATTGATCGAACTAATCATTTGAAATTTTCATGGGAATAAAAGAAAAGAAAAAGTTCTTCAAACGAGGTATTTGAATACCCAGTATAACTGAATCAAGCAACAGATTACAATTGCTACCGTTTATTTTATGTACAGAATTTAGTTTGCAACTACAGATTTTTCTTCGTATTTCGCAATTTGAGTTCCAATTAAAGATCTCTGCGATAGCTTGTCATTTGATAACTTAATTTAACAACTTCTCTAATGTAATTATTCCGAAAATGAGCTGCTTCTGTTTAGCATTCGATACCCAGTGAGCGAACATGTCGAACAATTGCAAATAAATTAGTGAAAACTAATACGAAACAAATGAAAGAAAAGAAAAAATTTTCGCTCGGCGCAAAAAAACAAAAGAAAAGAACTGAAACAAAAGACGGGCAGAAATGCAGACGTGGAAACCGCAAAATGACAAACGTAAACGGCACCGCAGGATGCCTAAGGATGCCAGCAGACCTTCAGGACACCAGAATCCTGGGTGGGTTGATCCGACAACACCCACAACCGAACCGTGATTCGTGTCCTGCCCGCCTTTGTTTTTGGCAAGGGTCCAGACACATGCGGCGTTGCAGGCGGCGCTGTAACAAACCACTTGGAAGATCGAATTTTGGGACCTGGTCACTGATGCTTGACCAGGAGACACACTGAGAGAAAAGAACAAAACCTAACTTGATAAAATTATAAATGGTTAAATTATTGGAAACAAAATCAATATAAAGACTTTAATATTTTTAAATGATTTACAAACTCCCGCACTCAATAGCTTCTGCGACATTTCCATCTAATAATTCCCAACCGTTTATTCAGCTTATTATGATATATAAATTTCAACAATTCTGTCTTGTTGTTTTAATGTTAATATTTATTTAGCTTTTTAATAATGTTTCAGTTCTGATGCTATTAAATATTTAAATTAAAATTGTTACTTCTTTTCCTTAATTCAGAGGTGATCCTGAATGTTCTTCAGATTTCCTAAATTTTTAAGTGGTTTTAAAGTCTCAAACTGCACTATGCTTTTTCCCAGTGCATTGACTTAGGTTACCATTTAGTTCCGTTGAAAATCAAGCAGTGTCCAGGTTTGTCCATATGTCAGCAGCAGTTGTTTGAGTCGTCCTGGCTACCGATATGGATATGGATATCTTTTCGCCGGCTGTCCCTAGTTATTCACTGCCTAATCTTTGTTAGTTTTCTTTGGGTTTCGGTTCTTGCAATTGTTCAACTTGCTGACAACTTTCGGCAAATTGCTACTACTGCAGGCCAGAGACCAGAGATCCTTGCAGATATATATCTCGAACAATCTTTGGGCTTGAATACTTTGTTAACCAAATTTACACGCGACAGGCGGCTGCAAGTTCTTGGCCCGGCTGCAAGTTATCAGCTGAAACTGATCGCCCAGGCAACCTGCAAACTGTCCAAGAAGCCAAGAACCCGAAAAACCCTTCTAACTGAGCTCACAAATTCAATTTCGACCAGCTCCAAATCAAAGGTGTTGCTTGACCCTTCAGCGAGGGATACTTAACCAAAAAATAAAGGGAAGCAGCCGAGAGCATCTGCCAATGAATGCGTAATGACCAACTGCCAAAAAGTAGTGAGGGAAAGGACTCGAGACGGCTAATGAACGACGATGTTGAAAATCTACAACGTGGCTAAAAAAGCCGAAACCCTTGCGCTTACAGATGCCAACGAATTATATGCCAACGGGTTGGACACGATAAAAAAAGAACCGAAAAAACGAAACGAAAACAAAACAGTTGCCGAAGGGTTCGAGTCAAAGTCAGTCAAATGATGGCATGGCGCAATTATCGAGGCGGGTTAGGGATTTACCACCTGGAGTCTTGGATACCTCGCTCTCTTGACCAGCCGGCTAGAGCCAGCAGCAGCCGTTTTTCCTGCACTATAAAAAAAAAAACTTAAAAGATATAGTACAGTTTGTCAAACTGAAACACCAGACACGTACTCGTAAAAGATTGCTTCATAAACAAAAATTGTAATTTATGACTGATCCGCAAAATATAAGACTTTAATCAAAGGTTTTTTATTTTTTAATACATATTGGTTTAATATATATATAATATACATATATATCAGGGACATTAATTTCAATGTTTTATTTTTCCTTGGATGGGGTACAAGATTGAAATATAAAAAAACAAAACTCAAATATTTCGAAATTTAGAATGTTGGTTAATACCATTTATAAGAATTAGAACAATTGGATTCCTATTGATTGGAGATTAATAATTCTTTTAATAAAAAGGTATATTACTCATAAAAACGGAACACAAATAATAATAGTAAAACAATAATATTAAATAATATAACATTATTGAAGGCATATCAGAAACCTGGCATATCAAAATACCTTTTATAAGAATTATAATAAATGCATTTATATCTACTAAGTATGAGCCCATAACCATTTCTTTGGCTTTCATACTTTCATTTTTTAAAAGATGTCTTTCTTATAGACACAGACCAGAAGAGATATAACATTTTTCTGAGTGTGACTGATCCCGAAAGGGTTTAGTCTTAAATTTAATTGAGCTGTATCTGTATCCAGGAATCGATTCGAGTTGGCATCTGCGGCATCGCCATCTCTGTCTCCATCCCGCTCTTTCTTTTCGTCTCTAAGTGGAACAAATGCCTAGCATAGGCATAGCACGTGCCCAGCTTGACGTCGGAGATACTTTATCCTCGGCAAGGAGCGTCAACTGTACCACTAGGGATCGTCCTTGCAGCGGCTTGATGTGGGCCATAAACAACGGCGACTGACACCAGGTGCTATCTGGACAGCGTTTTCTTGGTCTTATCACTAAGACCTTGGTCCTTGGTCCTTTTGTCCGGTTTCGAGTGCTTCGGCGCCCATTGTACCGCTCTGTCGTCGCCCGCTTTGTCCTGCGCAGCGTGCGTGTCCTTGCATCTTGGCCCATTGTTTTGATTCATTTTGTCAAATTTATATAAAATTTATTGCGACTCACGAAGTCTGCGCGGTTCGGCTAACCGAAAATCTTCATTTAATGGTGTCAAAATATGGAATCGCAGACTTTCGTCGAGAGTTTATGGGGGAAAATCTATTGAACCTAATGAAATGTGTTGAAAGGCTAGGCAGCATTTTATGGGATCATGCTTGGCTGGTCAAAGATAGAGCACAGTATGTAATAAGGAATTTATCTATGCGGGACATTCCCGAAATTTAGTGATAGTAGGGGAGTAATATCTGACAAAGCTCCTAAATGTGCATTAAATAAATGGGAGTATTAAACAAGATTTACTTGGCAGGAGGTATCCTACATTTTTGTTTTGGAAAATTCCACTCTGCATTTTTCCTAATATTTGCTTTAATCTTTTTGTTGAATCTGTGGACCCATCATTTTTAGTTCAAGACAATTTTTTGCATTTGGAAACTCTTCAAGTCATACATATAAGTTTTTTTTATGAAGTAAATTTTCCTATTAATGAAATTTGTTTCAATGTATTATTAAAACAAAATTCAACAATTCTGGGCGAATATTTTGTTGGGAGTATCAAATTTAGTTCTTGAAAGGGGCATTCCATCCAAAATCCATAGGATTTGCTATAATCCCTTTATTAGAAAATCGAAATAAGGGAGTTCTCAAAATTCTTCATCGATAAGAGGTATTAGCCCTGAAATCTCCTAGTTAAAACGTCTAGATGTACGATAAAAACCATTTGCTAGTTAATTAGTACATATCTTTAGCACAAAATCTACATGAAGACACCCAGGAAGACGAGGAAACGTAAATCCAACGCCAGGCTCAAATATCCTTGCAAATATTTAAGCCGGCCAAAGGTCAGTTGGGCCTCAAAAGCACGTGCCATGGTCTCAGTTCCAAAGCAGGTGATGCGTGAAATGCCGACTAGACTGAGGTGGCCCATTGTTTGGCCTGAAACACCCACAGTGCGTGCACGTATGCAAATATTTTTCAAAGAGCCAGGGCAGCTGCAAGATGGCTAGAAACAAAGGGAAGCAACAGGCAGGATCAAACAGGGACCAGGACCAGAACCACGGCAAACAAAGGTGAAACGCACTGAACCTGCTGGCCAAAGCCAAAGCCATTGCCAGGGATAATTTGTTTTCGGCCTCCCTACTGTTTTGAGGTATTTGCATTCGACCGAGGTCAAATGAAGTGGCCAGAACAGATGTATTTTACCTCAACTCTGGTCTATTGCACAACACAAGAGCGGTGTGGTTAATACCAGGAAAAACATTCACACATCCACCTTGTTTGCGTAAAAAATCACGCATAAGTGTGAATCGCTTTTCGATGGGGATTTATTTCCCTATAATAGAGCTCTTCCCAGAAAGGATTTGGTCCAATAACACGTACCTTAGTTCAGGGGAAATTGAATCATTCAATTTAAGCCAGGCAGATGTATTTTCTCTTGCCTTAGATGCAACATTCAAATATATCAATTTATTTATACAAACATATCCAACCCTTTCGATAGACCAAACTCGAATTGTGACAATTCAATCTGGAGCACCGCTGTGAAAGGATTCCTCTTTTCAATGCAATAGATCAAACATTTCCCTGCCATGTTTGCGTAAAATTCTACGGGATTGAACAATCGGCAAATGTCACAGACAAGCTGAAAAAATTTCAATTGATGGATAGGCCCAGCGAATTGTATAAAAGGCTTGATATCTATATAGGTAAACGGAGCCAATTTTCGCCCTTGACATCAATGGGTGAATTCAGTTGCAAACAATGTGGGGGCGCTAGATACAAATACAGCTGCCAATGAATTCATGCAAAATTTCCTAAATGGGATTTATTGTTAATACTTTTGTCAATAGTTTAACTATTTATTGAGCAATAAAATATATGCTTTATAGGCAAAATAGAGCTTAAGAAGAGGAAAGCTACAGCATTGAAGTATTACAGGGGTCTATAAAAAATATAAGGAACTATAGCACTCGTCTTATATTCATATATTCATGGCATTTCGATCTATTCATGAGAATTTTAGTAAGTTATTTGATAAGTATACCATTATTTGTAGTTAGTAGTTATAAGATAGCTTTAGTAACATTTTGCCAAAAAGGTTTAAGGTTTGCAGTTAGTTAGTTCGTTTCGAATTCATATAGTCTTAAGAAATGTTGTAAGCCATTCTTTTACATCTTCGTTTTTATTAAATGTATATTCATGATAACTTTAGTAAGTTATTTGATAAGTATAAAAGTATTTGTAGTTAGTAGTCATAAGATAGCTACGAAATGTTGTAAGCCATTCCTTAAAATCTTTGTTTTTATCAAGCCTATTTATACCCGTTACTCGTAGAGTAAAAGGGTATACTAGATTCGTCGGAAAGTATGTAACAGGCAGAAGGAAGCGTTTCCGACCCCATAAAGTATAAATATTCTTGATCAGGATCACTAGCCGAGTCGATCTAGCCATGTTCGTCTGTCCGTCTGTCTGTCCGGATAACCGCTGAGATCTCAAAAACTATAAGAGCTAGGCTATTGAGATTTGGCATGCAGATTCCTGAGCTTCTTACGCAGCGCAAGTTTGTTTCAGCAATGTGCCACGCCCACTCTAACGCCCACAAACCGCCCGAAACTGTGGCTCCTGCAGTTTTGATGCTAGAATAAAACTGAAATGTATTGTTCTCATCAATACCTATCGATTAACCCAAAAAAAAGTTTGCCACGCCTACTTTAACGCCCACAAAAAAAAAGAAAGAGAATTGGGATCTCAGATTTAGATTCCGTAGTCTTGTACGCAGCGCAAGTTTGTTACGCGAGTATGCCACGCTCACTCTAACGCCCACAAACCGCCCAAGCCTGTGGCGCCCACAATTTGTATGCTAAAAAAAAATTTTTAACTGAAATGTATTGGTCTTGTCAATACCTATCGATTGATCCAAAAAATTTGACACGCCCACTGTAACGCCCACAACGCTTAAGTCTACCGCCGGTAGGTGGCGCATTTCAATCTCGCTTTGCTGCTTGCTTATCTCCATTTCCCTTTGGTCCCATTAGCCGAGTAACGGGTATCTGATAGTCGAGGTTCTCGACTACAGCGTTCTTCCTTGTTTTAATTTCTGCTTATGGTAAAATAAGTGCAATTCTTATTTCAAGGCACATATTTTTTTCTGGAAGTTTTTCAATTGTTTTTATATAAAATTAGCTTCTAGATATTTTACCACACATATCTTAAGATCTTTTTGGGCTTCGCCTACTTCGCTTACTCATAGTTCAAAATTAACCAAACTTGACCAGAATATGCTGGAGGGCACCTGAATTGAATATGAAATGAGAACATGGTTTATTTCCAGAAGCATTGAATCATCGCATGGCGAGGCAAGAAAGTAAACTTCTTTCCAGTTCTCCAGGCACCCGCACTATTCCAGAATAATGCCCCGCTGGCAGAGGTCTTTTCCTCGACGATGATTCCTTGATTCCTTTCAGCGGAATAAGATTTTGTTTTTTAACAAAAAAGATCATGAAGAGAAAGAAGTCGGCCAGCATTGTGCGTTGTGCGTGGAGGACAATGCTCCACGTCTTAAAAAAGGAGCGGCCCGAAGGACGAAGGACGAGAACTGATCATGCGTGGTGTTATGTACGCTGTTTGCAGCCTGTTGAGGAAACATCTGCCCCGCTCAATTTTTTCTCTCCTCTTCTTTTTATGCCTCGTCTTCTTGTTGTTCGCCTTCCTGGTATTGTTGCTGTTGCTGCTGTACGCACGCAGGACCTCTTGGAGCAGGATACTTACAAAAAGTAAGCAGTAACATTAAAAAAATAAGAGTACACCGAGGAAAATATTTTTGATCAGGATAAATTAATTATTACGAACCCCAAAGCAGAAAATATTCTAAACCACAAAGGATCTAAAAAATGATATAACGCACTGTATATACAATCTTAATTTTATGCTTACTTATTTTATAAATAAATTTATAAGTATAATAACTGTTACAATTATAATAAGTTCTTCGATGTCAAGACCTTGAATTATATTTTAAATAATTAAATTATTAGATAAATTTAAAATTTGTTCTCTATTTCTATACATTTATTTTCTCCCAGTGAAGAAAGGAGCGAAGGCAGGCTGTACATGTGCACTTAAGCCCGTACAGTCCCCGAGAAAGGACTCGCCTGTCATCTAGGAACAATGTCAAGGTCAAGCGGAGCGCGTGTCCTTCCCCGCCTACGACAATTCCTCGCTGTTTTTTAATAGAAAAAATCTCTCAAGTTAGTAAGGCACACGCAGGATATGCGTATCCTGCTTTAGTTGCATGTGCGGCATGTGCTCCTCCGCCGGCAGCTGTCACTGGCAATGATCGTCCTGTCACTTCATCCTTGGAGCGTGCGTAGTCTCAAAAGAAGACTAACAAAAAAGGTGGCCAGCAAGTACAGAGAATGGGGAAAAAATGATTTGATATTTTTTAGTCTATTTCCTGCGGCTCAGCTCAGCTGCCGTCAATTAACATATTGTCCTGCGCCCACATAATATCCTCGGCCAGCAGATGTCTCTTCTCCACATCTCGTGTTATATATTTCAATTCAATTCTTGACAATATTTGGCTCCTGGCAATCCTTTCGTTCTGCCCGCCGACAATTGCCTCCGTTTGACGCAAGCCCATCGCACAATGCCGGGATTAGCCTGTAGTCCTGGCCAATCCTTTCATTGTTGATTAAATTTTGATACGGTGCCTGTGTTTGCCGAATGGCCTTTGACAATTTCGCAACTGTTTGGATATAGATTAAATAGGGGACATTATTTTGGCAGATGTTTTCAAGGGGATTGGGTTAAAAATCAGTTCTGATATCGGTCTTCTTAAAGCTAGATCACTCAAAAGGGGAGTGATTCTTTGTTAAGGGATTACAATGAAAATAAATTATTTAATAAGTCTGAAGTTTAGTACAGACAAGGCTTATTTAGAAAAAATATAATATTACAGATGAATATATTAATTTCTTTATTTAAATACAACAGATTTTAAAAAGCAGTTTTCATCAAATATATTTCCCTTCCTCAAAAGCGAACCCAGAGACCCTTCCAAGAATTACACCTTATCGCTCTTAAAAGGTCCTTCAATATACAGATATGGTATTTTCATGGATCATAACTCAAAATTTTCTTATCAACAAATGTGGTACAAGTTCGAATTAGGTCAGTAAAAAATTATTTTTGTCCCAGTGTGATTCAAAAGAATTTCATTAATTTCCAGGCATTTGTCGATCGGCAAGACATTTGTTTTCCCTTTTTTATGGAACACGCTCAGGTGAAATACACACATTTAGGCGTATCGAACCCCCGGGAGGACTGACCATGTCCTGGAGTTTCGTCCTTGGCCAAGTCCTAATCTCTAATCGCTCGTCACGCTGGCAAAAGAAAAGAAGACGCTGGCAGGACTCATTTGAGACGCTTTAAGCCGGCGATAAGGATCGGCAGGTTCAAGGAAGAGTAGAAGGAGCAATAGCAGGTAGTCCTGCCCCATTGTCCTGCTCACGATTTCGTCCTGGCCAGCAGCCGGCCCTGGCAGCCGGCATTTAAAATGTTGCAATGTGCATTGTATAATTTATATCATAATTTTCCATGCATTGTGTCCCTACTTTATGGCTGTCTTGCAGCTTTATCCTGCTGCCCGGGCTTATCTTGATTTCAATTGTTGCTTTCCGGGACAAGAAATTGTTGTTTCCCTTGTTTGTTTTATATTTAACTCATTTTTAAGCAGACGAAATTGAGCCGTTTGCGAAGGAGTTTTAAAATGTTGGATATTGCTTAATTTATTATCACAGAAAATAAAAAAATGCATATTAAGTTAGGACTGGGTGTTTATCGCTCAGGTATTATTGAAGCTTAAAAGCAAAACTTTAGGAATAAAACTGAATTTGTTATAAATTTATGAATTTTTGATGTAATTCTTAAAATAAAAAAATTTCCTTAAAAACTAAAAGCAAGAAAGATCCTTTTTCTTCCCCCGAAATACTTTTCTTGGCTCTTCCGTGCAAGATAATCGATCCTTTGTTCTTTTCTATTTCCATAATTTTCCCTGCAAATCCCCTGTAATTCCTCTAATCCAATACTCCTATCCAATTATAAGTGCATTGGTGTCATCTTTCCATCCCAAAAGAGCAAACGACTTCCTTCCGATCATGCAAATTTTTCAAGAGGAAATGGGAAATTTGAATGCAGTAGACCTGCACCGCAACCTTTTTGAACCTGTAACCGATAGTTTCCTGGGAAAATCTTTGACCCGCCCCGTTGTAATTTGCCGAAATCCGTGATCCCCTAATGATTAGAGTTTGCCAAAGACACAAAAACTTCCGGTTTGGCAAAAAAAAGAAGAGAGGAAAGGAAATAGGAAGCGCCCGATTCCGATTCGGATCCTCCAGACAAAAGATGCGTAGGTACCGAGTGAAAAACTCGGTGTACCTGTCACTAGCAGCGACAGATGCGTTCCGAGGATCCCGAGATCCTCGTTATAAGGATGCGGAAGCGAGGGCCGCGGTTCTGCCAGCAGAACCAAAACAAAACCAGAAAAATAAGAATGAGAATGCGAAAAACAGAAATCAGAAAGCGGAAATAACAGCAGTCCCGAGGTCCCGATTCCGATTCCAGTTCTGTGCAACAGTTGTCCCTGCACTCCCGAAATCACAACTGTTCCCGGCTTGTTTTGAATTTATTTCCATTTTTACTGCTGTGGATAGCATGTTGGTTTTTTGTTTTATTTTTTTTGGGTCCGGCATGTGTGAAGAGCATTAAGCATGGCTCAAAGGAGGATGCTGCGGTTTGATAATGTCAAACATGTGTCTGCCAAGCCGCTGTGCATGCCTAATGAGGACGATCCCTGATGCACCGCCGATGGCTGGGAAATATGCAAAGTCCTAACGGCAATCGAACCGGCCGACATGTGGGAAGATTTCGATTGTGATTGAAAATATTCAGCAGTTTTTCATCTTGCAGGGAAGGTGTAATTTGGGGAACGAAGGTGGAACAAATATAATGATGAAATTCAATATCTTAGATCTTAAAAACTAAAGATTGTATATTTATTTATTCCTTAAACCCATTATAAGAGTTGAGTAATTACTCCCAACCAGCAAAAAAATTGACTCATACCATTGGCAGCGCCACTTTAGACCGATTTGCAGTCGACTCACAATTGGGCCATTTGCATTTGTCCAAAAACCACACGAAAATGGAGCAGTTCCAAGCCATTGAAATGCCCGATGCGAATTTATTGCGCTAAAAACCCCGACTGCATGCCTGATTAAATTCGAGTACCGAAATTAAATGTAACAAGCCAAAAGATGGAATCAAATTATGCGCAGGGAATAAATATAAATTGATGAAATTAATGAGCCATATTTTGTAGCAATCAAATGAAAAGACAAAGAAGAGTCAACGATTTCGAGGCTGGGAAGCGATTCTGAGGACAGGGCGTGATTATTGCATTTTAAGGAACAAATTAAAAATCAATGCCCGACCAACCGATGATAACACGTACAATGTACTTAAATTAAACAAATCCACAAAATTTGTTATGGCAGGTAGGATGGCGGGGCGAGGCGAAGAGAGGGCGGCTAAAGGGAGTCCATAAAGAACTGTCGATCGAACACCGATCGTGAGAATGGAAATGGCGACAATGTCGAATGCCGCCGTCTTCGCCTGCCTCCTGAACCCCATAAATCTTCATAAGCTTGTCACGTTTCCAGTGCAACAGCTACTCGTAAATATCTGCTGGCTAACCACGCTGACGAAGCTCTTCCCCCAAAATACAATAAAAATAAAATAAATAAAAGGAATCCCAGGTATATGGCCAACGGCGAAGCTTAAATGCCCTTTGGAAAGAAAGCTTAGGGTTCTTAAGACTCCTTGATGGTTATTTAAAGGGAACTCTGATTTAGTTGTGCTAAAAAATAATATACAATATTAATTGGTTCCCGGAATTTGGAAGTGGAAAGATAAAAAATATTTCGCAAATACATTAACAACATTTTAAAAGTTATTATTGTCTATGTTGAAGTTGAGTCCTTTCTAATACTTTAAAATACTATTTTCAGGAAAAAATAAGTAAAGGTCGAAATATAAGTAAATTGGTAAATAATAAATATCAAATTTACACTTTTTGTTTGAAAAAGATTTTATGTTGATAGATAATACTATCAGAAGTACTTTGTTTACCCCTCTTTGAGAAACAAGGTGGTATTGTAGTTCTTAGTTGTTAGTAATTTAAATGTTTTTATGTTTTGGTGGTTCCCATTTCAACCGAACCAAAGCTAAATACTCTTTTTAAAGAGTATAGTAATGCTACTGCTCGCCGGATTAACAATTATTTTGACATAAAATAGCCGCACGCCCGAATCGGACGAGAGTTCTGGAGCTGGAGACGAGCTCCCGGTCTGAACCCAAGCCCGGGTCTCCCGCTCGACTCCCTGATGGTAAAGTCAAAGCTAAGGGTAATGGTAATGGTAATAATGGTAATGGTGACAATCGCCCGCCCCACACAACTGAGTTCGTGAGTGCGATGGTGATGGTTCGGAGCTTGGTGCCTCAGTGACACGTACTCGGCTCCTTCTCTTGGCCAAGATGCTTTCTGGACTACCGTTTTTTGCGGCTGGGATTGACTCTGATTTGGCAGTCGGAACACGTGTGTGTGTGAGCCAAGGCAGCCGCCGTCTCGCCTCCTCAATTTGTGGCAACGTTCAATGAAATTCGGTCGTAAAAGTTGTTGTTTATCGTTAATGTTTTGCATTTCGGAAATGCTTAAACCACTAAGAGGGTGAATGTGAAGGGGGAAGTCGGGCGTAATGAGTGTAGGAGTTCAACAACTTCTGTTGGTATTTCCATTTTCGGTTATTTAAAAGGTTTACAATTTGGTTGCTAACCACTTTAAATTTTGTACTTATTTAAAACTTGCTAAAAAAGTTATTACAGGAAATCAACTAATCTAATACCAGTATTTCTACTTAACATATAAAAATATTTATTTAAAGAATATTCCTCTGATTACTCTATTGACAGTCAACATGGCTGTTCGTTAGGATATATTTTATTAATTTGTATTTTTGGTCGCACTATAGAGAAGATTTAATAAAAAAGGCAGAAATTAATAGATTGTTTATGTCTGAAAATAAAATTGCCATCTTACACTTTTATTGAATTATAAATATTAGTTTATTTTAGTTAATAATTTAATTTGTTAATTTACAAATTTTGAAAAATCTAAGCTGTTGCAATGGTAACGAATGAATTGGTTTACTTACCCCAACCTAATTCTCACCGAAGATTTCGCTAACGAGTCTATAACTTTCCTAACTCTCCCCTTTTGGTGTCCGCGTGTGTGGAGAAAACTTTTCCCAGGCAGAAAACTAAGCTAAAAAAAACAGAGTCGTCCCTCACCAACTAGTGCGTCTCAAACGCTGACAGGCCCAGTTAGTGGTAGAAGGCAATTGGTAAGCCAAACAAATGCCGACACTGACGGTCCACTCATCCGCGATTGACATCTTCATCATAAATAAAAGTGAAAAACCTGCTGCTACAGTTTTTCCAAAGATCTCAATCTGAATGTGGCAAGTGAATGCCAATCAAGGAGACAAACAAACAAGCAATCATAACAATAACAATGCCATTGACATTACAATTACGCTGATGGCTATTACATACACTTAACGTGGCCAAATGAAGACATCGTTTCCGAGGGGAGGACACAAAATAATTTCTCCACAAAATATTGCGCCTGCTTGCTAATGGGTCGGGCAAATAATCCCGAGGAGCTGCTTCAGATTTCCAACGTGACGCATACTTAATTATCGGTGGATGGAGGATGGCGTGGCACGCCCGCCTCGTTTTGGCTAGGTGTTAACAAATTCATTTCACTCGGCCAACTCGGAAACTGTAACTGGTTTGGTTGGCAGCTCCATCACGTAGAGCCAGAGCCACCAGATCCCCAGATCCCCCGAGAGCCTTCATCATCGCCAGCGACCGATGTTTTCCTTCACGGTGGCTATATCACAGCCACATGGCTCTTTAATCTTGTGGCAGAGGGGCGGCAACATTATTTGCATGCTGATTAGCCTTCAATGTCAGTCGCCAGACAGGTTGCACCTCACTTTCCCATGGGTCTCTGCCTTATTTCTCTATCCATAGCCTGCTCCAATTTTCAACACTTTTGACGTGCCTGTTAATTGATTTAGAGTGCCAGTGCGGGCAACCCCATCTCTCCAACTCCATCTAGATCTCCATCTCCATGTTGGGTCTATGATTATAGAGCGCCACTTGCTTGTTATGGCCAACTTTGGCTCTGGCCACTGTAATGACTCTCCGTCTCCGGTGCTGCCGGTAATTGTTGGCCATTTTGCTCTACGTGCTGTCTCATGGGGGGTTCCCCTGGCCAGCCGCTCGCAAATGTTTGCCTAACTGCTCAATCGTGCAGAAATGACAACTTTATTAGCAGTTGGTGGGCGGCAACGACAACCAGATTTACCAGATTAACAATTTATGTAAAGGAAAATGGTCAAAGGATCCAATTTAATGCAAAAAAGTGCCTAAAACAAGAAAGTTGTGTAGTTATTCATCATAGAGAAATACAAGGTTTTTAGATTATATTTATATTACTAATATGCGGATAATATTTCTTTTATTTGTTTACAATTAATTTATTAAAAACTAATAAAGGAAACATATAAAATTTTATTTAGATATTTAAAAAGTAAATAAATTGGGATGCTATATTAATTCTTGAAAGAAATGCATAATTATTTAAAATTGGCATGTGGTGAAAATTTAATTTCTACATATTTAATTTCTTTACAACTGAACTGAAGTAATGAAACTATTTTTAAGGAATAGTACAGTTTTCTTAAAAGCCTTGAATCCATAAGTAAAGAACACAAAGCCGCTACCAAATAATTTTAATTTTATCCATAGGGAAACTGGTACTGATATTATGAACTTATATCCCAATGCGAATACTGCAACATAGTTTAATGTTTAAGGAAATTTCTAGCAATTCCTATGGAAAGTCCCACTTAAGTTTTCAAGAACACCTTGAAGTATCTACTCTGGTTACAGAGGTTTCCCCAGCAACTGCAGCACCATGTGCTGGAAATTTCCTCCATCGGGCATTCCGCGAAAACTAAAATCACTCCAAATGTTCGGAGGGTCAGTGGAACACCTTGCCGGGGCGTCGAATTCGGTCCGCCACCATTTTTTTACGCTCGACGGGAGAATCAGAGACATGTGCAAGAGCAACAGATTGCCGAGGGGATTTCAGGGTTTCGGTATTTCAATATTTCGGTAGGTAGGGATGTGCAACAAATGAAACGAATCTCTGAGGGCTGGCAGTTGGTGGTCGCAGCAGGTACTTCGGATAGGAAAGGTCCGGAGGATCAGCAGCATCCTGAGTGCAACAGGCTGCACTATCCCAAATGGATTCTCTGTTATTTTTTAACATGCAGGAAAGATTTACTTTTGTGTTTTGTTCTTGACCTGGCAGCTGCTCTGGAATTCCTTCAAAATGGTTGCAATCACAACACAGCCAGATTATGGATCCTCTTCCTAGACAAGGTTCTATAGACTATAGTACTATAGTATCTGCTGTCGACGATAAAATCGCCTGTTGCTGTTTCTGATTCCAATCAAGTCCTGGCTAAAAGAAAACCTTTTGGCCAACTCTGCGATTTGGCCAACACCCAACGATTTAAAAGCGTTCAAATAGTTACAAGGCCCATTAGCCATTTCCATTGAATTTCTCTAGTTCGATTATGGCTTATTCGTATTCGTATCGGGATTCATTACGCGGTTTTTATGCAAAGCAGTCAATGTCTAGTAGGCGTGGGTATGGTCAATTGGAATTTCAGGTGGTGAATCTTTAAGTTTCAAATGTTTTCTAACGAAAATAGGAATGGTATCGCAGGTGGACATAAGAATTTTGCAGAAAGTAATTAATATATATTGTAAAACTAACAGCTTTCCTATCAAACTAAAAAATGTATTTTAAACTAAAATTAAATTTTAAAATGACACGTTATTTACGAATTTAAAATATGTGTTAAAATGTATCTTCAGTTTGACGAAATTTCTGGGAAAATAAAGTGAAAGTGAAAAATGTAACGTAATTACTTTTACAAAATATTTTGTTTTGTTATTCATTTTTAAATAAATTTAATTTTAAGCCATAAATCCTTAAGTCGGTATTATAAACTCCCAAATTGTAATACAACACGGCAGAAAGACATCATACTTAAAGCTCTCACCCTTTATTTAAACTGGGCTGCCCGCCTTAGCCCCACCATAATATTTAATCGACATCAAGCAAAATTATATTAATTCAAAGAGAGCTGGGGCGAAACAACTTTTTAAGGAACAGCTTAAATTTTACTGCTGAACTTTATCGTGTGGAATGTTTGCGGCATGTTGTCGCTCGTTGATGCCACACACGAAAAACTACAAAAAATTAAAGCAAGTACGAAAAAATGAGGAGCAGACGCGAAGTGAAGCCTGATGGTCACCGGCTGCCCCGAAAAAAGGTTGGCTTTTGGTTTTATTTTACTGTCCCTTTGTTTTGGTTTGGGCCGCGAAGCCAATCAAAATCTGGTCAGTGGCAGCAGCAGGTTGAAAGTGGATTTTGGGGCATGCATAAATAAATGATCAGCGTGCAGCGATCGGTTTTTAATTACACAGCCTTGCAGTTGACAATTTTGGTTGCTCGGGCATATGGCACGCGTTGGGGCATAGACAGATCCAAAAAAAGTGAACAAAAAATCGGGGACAGTGAGAGTTTGTTGACACTGGAGCCAGCTGCTGGGGCGAAATGTTTGAACAGCTTAAAGTTTGCCGAGCTGCTGTATGTTAACATTGCGCAAACAGGCCACAAAGGACACACATTTCCGCATAAATGTATTTTTCCTTTGTGGCATCTCTTTTTGCCCCCCTGAAAACAAGCCAAGAAGTCAAAGGAAAAGGAAATCATTCTGTTTCTTATTCGCATTCGCATTTCTTACTTCCACCCCAAACTGTGACGACTACTGTGTGCTGTGTCCTTTGTCCTGTTCCGAGTTATTTTCTTCCTTCCTTTGACTGACATATTTCATACAATTGCTTGGCATTGTGTTGATTTTCCATGGCTGTTAAATTGATGGATTGCTGTGCGACTTTTGACACCAGACACAATTGCAATTCCCCCTGCTGTCGTTGGCCGTGAAGGAAACTCCTCAAGGATCTCCGGGGAAAATCTTAAGCAAGCATGGCTAATGCCAGTGACAACTGCCGCCAGTCCTTTGGATCCTTGAGCTGACATTTACTACTTTTTTGGGGATTTTTAGTCGACGTTTTTATGGATATTACATTAGGATTGCGCTAAAGAGAAAAGTATGGCATTGAAGGAATAAATCTGTCAATCACAAATTAGGAAATCTGTTCAGGTTCCGATTTCATAGAAATGGAATTGATTTACCATGAGCTCAATAAGACAAAAATATCCTTACTTCAATATAAAATCAGTAGGTATTACTTAAACATATTTTGGGAAAATGTAATATTTGAAAATACAATTTTACTACTTATTTCAAAGTAATGAAACCCATTTATAACGATTTAATAGCAAAAAAAAAAGGACTTGCTTCAATATGAAATCAGAACGTAATTACTTAAATTTGTTTTGAGATAATGTAGTATTTAAAAATACTCTACACTTCTTCTTTACAAAATGTTTAAAGAAGAATTATGAAAGTAATATATTTAATATTTTAAGTAAGTAAATTAGCGGTAATATTTTTTAGGTATTTATTTTTTAGGTTGAGCTAGATTTTCTGTCTAAGCTGAAGATACATTTTTTGTAAATTAAAAAAAAATAATAAAAACAGTTCGGGTTCTGTAATTAATAGAAATAATAATAAGGGTCAAAGAGTAAAATGCATTTAATGAAGCTAACAAAATGTTAAGCTTAATTTAAAAGTTACTATTCCTCTTTTTAAATAACATCTGCCAATCCTCATAGCCAGCCCTTTATTCTAAGATGCACTTGTTTCCCTTGAAACCATGTACACAGCCGAGTACAGATGTATCTATTACCCCCGAGAAGTCTTAAGTTTCTCCAAGAATCAGCTGACGAAGAGAGATGGAGAGAGACAAGAAAGCGGACGCAGCCACTTGAGAAATCCACCTGCACGACTGGAAACGATCTGCGATCTCCGGCGATATACCATACCCCATACCCCATACCCCTTATACCGTATACCCCTCCAACTGGCCGGCCCTGCAGTTTTAATTTTGGTTGCGTGGTTCTTCTGTTGGCGCTGCTATAGCTGCTGTTTCTACTTGAGCAAACTGCAGATTATCCGAGTTGAGCCCTTAAGTGTGTTCCATATCAGGTTTATCATTCGCTGTCATTGTCGTCGTGGCTCCGAGACGAGCATACGCTTCACTGACCCAACGAGCGAACGGATTAAATATATCATTTTTGTTCCCTCTTTAATAAAAGGGTTGAGCTGAATCCAGTTCGCTTCGATGGCCAGTTGGCTGGAAGCTCTCGGCTAACACCTGAAAATTGCAGCTTACCCAAAAATAAATATAAAACGGAAACTTTGTTTCGAGGACACCGCACATTACACACTAAATATGCTTTATGAAGAAAGTCGAGGCAGGGATATATGGCCAGGGGTTGGTAATATAGCCGAGCGTAATGATTGATATTGAGGAAGTTGCCTTGCGGTTATATTACAAAATATCCGTTTTGGCGGGGTCTTACACTGGGCGACTAACGCTTTCTGACAAAAATGTATTTCTGTATTCATATACATTTAGAAATAAATATACCTTCTCAAAATTTAAAGTGTTTTGTAATTAAAATAATAAGATCAGAATCAGGATACATATAATATTTTTAAAAACTATTACAATTTTGTTTTAATTGCGTAACGTAATAAATAATACATTTTAGTTCTTGCAATTATTTTATTTTTGTAAGATTTTACAAATATAATCAGAATAAATAAAAATATTAAAAAATTTTTTTAAAAATCTATAAGTAATGTTTAACATCTTTTAAAAAGCGCGGTAAGCTTTCAAATATTTTTTTGAAAATAATTAAATTTTAAGAATATGAGTTTTTCTCTCAGTACTGGTGAAATATATTCGCTTTGCGAGTCATGGGCTAATAAAGTCCTTTGTAAAAAGTTAACAATTAAGCAAAGGAAGGAAGTACAACAGGGTGTCCTTACGAAACGGAACGTAAGTAGGCTTTAGTTTAAAATTAATAATGAAACATACAAATTAAAAATTCAGAAATGAGAATAACCTGTCAAACGTTCCCCAAATTGCTAATTGTAGTACCATTGCTGCACTTTTATCTGGCCCACTGTGTTCAGGCCAAATCTGAGGAACACAAGCGTCGCAAGGAGACGGGTAAGTGAATAAATTCCCATTTAAATATTTAACAAAATCGATTGCTTTGTCAGACCATCCAAATGGGCAGAATGTAAATATCGCCTGGCTAATGAAGCAGGGGAAGTTGCGAAAAACCTAACTGAACACCCTGTACGGAAGCTCGATGGCGAGGAAGTAAATGCTCGCAAATTACCCCAAGCCAAAAACTTATCGACAAGCGTCGCTCGAAACTGAAACGGAAGCAGAAAGTCAAGGTGCAAAACCAAAAATCATTACACCTGTTCACAAACACAACAAACCGAGGAAGATGTGAGTGTAGAAAGCGTAGAAATCGAATGGACAGTGGAGAAATAATGTGAGGCACGAACGCTCGTAGTTCATCTGCAAGGGTTGAAGAAGCAAGAAGTTCTTCATGGGATTGGGGTAACTCCCTTTCTGTTTCGTTCTTATTTTATTTTATATTTTTGGATGTATTTTTTTCGGGGAAAACTGGACACGGTTCATGCTCATCGCTTTCTGTTGCATGTGGCAGGCGACACAAATGCAAAGCAAACGAAAATTGTACCGTCTTGATATCAGAAATTAATAAACTTAATGAGCGGCCAGCGAAAGATAGACGTCTGCAAAAAGCCCAACTTGTTGCAGCTGCAAAAGGATTTGCACGAAATTGCATTTTAATTGTTTTGTTAAATTTCATTTTTGCCCACTCGATATTAACCGCTGATGGTAGATGGCATTAGCACATCTTTGGTGACTGCACCTGCCTTTCCCTCGAGATCGGAGAAAGGTCTGTTGAGAACGGGTTCCGTTTATAGGTATTAATTAAAGTTATATTCTGGGTGTCTTTTTCGTATAATTTATTATCTATTCATCAAAAAATTTGGGCACACAAAAAGGGTTGAAGTTGGTCATTTGTGGCAGATGCAAGAGCAGCTGGAAGAGTTTTTATTTTTATTATATATACAACTAAACTAAAACTGTGTGAGATAATGATATTTACACCTTTGTATAACAATTTACTAATTTATTTAAAATAAATGTTTTCTGCAATAAAGTTCGTAGTTAATTCTTTAATATAACCATTTTTAAGACAACCTCTTTGCTCTTAAGTATTTTGTCCTTCCATGTGAAACAATATAAACTTCGTTCCGGCCTCCAGCTAACTAGTCATCAGATAAAAAGATAATTGCGGTGGTTGCATATAATTTGAGTTTAAATTGGGGTAACCCTTTAGTGTATATTTGTTTTGTATAAATTAAAATTGGGAAATAAAATTTGCATATAAATATTTGACTGCAAATAGTATTTTGCTTGAATTAATTTTTTTTTAACTCCACGACAGTTACAGCTCCATTCAAAAAGCTTCTCATGGGAAAAACGCGTTAAGATCCTTTAAGATATCCACCCTTTTTCAGCTTAAGTATATAATTTGTACGCCTTATCAGCCGGAAACTTGTATTCCCCGCTTTTATCAACTTCATTACGCAATGCTCGTATAATTATTTGCCAGGGGAAAAACTCACTCGGCAGCAAAAGACTTAAGCCACGAACCTTCTTTTCGATCCTTTCGAAGAGGGTAAAATTACGGCATTCGGATATTACTTAATCATACATTTGAGTGGTCGCTATATGCAGAGCACCTTGCACCCGTGATGGGGGAAATTGAAATGACAGTTGAGTTTATGACAACGGGGAGGGGCAGATGGGGCAGAGTTGAGAATACGAATGCGTATTTTTGGCAATGCGTCAGTTGCAATTACAAGTGATAGGAGGATGCACCGCAGGTGGTGGGGATCGGATCTGAACGATGACAACCTGCAACTGTCAAAATGTCCGACAGTGGCAAAAACTGTCAGCGGATGGCGGTGCCGGGGCAAATGTGACGCCATATAAAATCAATAAATTATGAAAGCCGAAGGGCGGCAGTGGCAGTGGCAGTGGAAGTTGCATAATGTATTCTAAGGATGCCAAAAAGGAGTGACGACAAACCGGTTGCAACTCCATCAGTCAGCGTCCTTAGGGATTCTCTCGATCGATCGCCTGTATTTGGCGTTGATTGATTTAGTTGGTGGCAAAAAACACTTCGGTCTCTGGCCTCCCTTTTCTGCCTCCTCTGCCTTAATGAATTAATTAATGAAGGCCATAATTAAATTTGCACTTTGTTACTCGGCCTGCTGCTGCATGTGCTAATTTATGAGTTTTTAATTATTTTTGCAATTAATGTTGTTTTTTGCGCCAGCATTATAATTATTTCCTGGCAACAGGATCAACAGGATATGCTGCTCATTTGTCAGTTGCGAAGCGTTAAATCGAGACCCCAAAAAACAAGCTTCCTTTATCCAAGAAGGGGCACGAAAAAAAAACGAAAGACTCAGGCAACGAACTTGTTTTCAGTTTGGGGCGCCAAAATTGTGTATTTTTTCAGTTCTTTTTTTTTTGCAGCTGCTTCTCTTGTGTTTTTTGGTAATTATTAAAAAGCATTATTTTCTCCGTGGCTCGACAATAGAAACCAGCTCCGGCTTCAGGTGCATTGTTCCAATTTCCAACTCTCATCGAGAAAAACTGTCATTTGGAAAACTCAATTGTTTGGAAATGCTTTTCGTGCGGCAGGTACTCGTAGTTTTAGGCGTACATATTTTCACTCAACCTCTATAACCAATTTTTTGGGGGTGAAAACAACAGAGATCTTCTTTCCACCATGGTTTTTGTGCGATGTGTCTCTGCTGCAGGTGGACAGCTCGAAATGTTCTCAGGCCGAAGTGAATGCCTCTTGTTTGGTACAGTTATAAAACTGTTTTAGATTTTCTTCTCTTGTGTTTTTTTTGCGAAACGTGGGAACTGAATTCTGCAACAATATCCAAAGATGATGAATAGGTTTCAGTGCCAAATAAAAAGCAGGTGAGGCTGGAACTATCGATGAACAAGCGTTGGTTGCGGCTATTAAAGTTTGATGGGACCTTTAATGGCTTAAATATGGGACTTTATGGGGAAATAAACAGAAGTATATTATGATTTGAGAAATTAAGGTAGTCTAAAGATAACATTTTAAAAGATTTAAATACCTCAAAATACCCACAAGATATACAATTTCAAGGAAAACCAAAAACATCTTCATCTGCACATTTGTTATCTAAAAATAACATTTTAATGTATTTAAATACCCAAAAATACCGATATAATATACTATTTAAATGAAAACCAACACAATCTTCATCTGCACATTTGAAAGTATGAATATTCTCATAATTTGTAAAATTTCCTTTTTATTTTCAGACACTAATTTCCATTTTCTTGTACTACCATTCACCATTCACTCTTTCTTTCCATATACAAATATTTGTGTTATGCATTAAATGGAATATTTTCTGTTTGCTCACCTCACTTTCCTAGCAATTTCACTGTCCATAAATATTTTTAGCTCCGGCAGCTGCCGTCCAATCTCCGATCTGCAATCTGCAATCAAATGACTCGACAAATTTGCAGAAAGATTTCTTAGGATTTCGGTTTTCTTTTTCAGCCTTAGCTTAATTGTTTGCAAATTAGCTAATTAGTTAATTAAGACGTGATTACAATACGAGTGGGAAGGGCAAGAGTTCAGGGTTAGTAGCCTGATTTGGGCATTTATGAAGCCATTTTGAAATTGAAATTACCACGGCCGCTTACAAATTTCCGCAATTTCGGCGGAGATGAGATAAGCATAAAAAAAATGGAAAACGGGAATCGCAAAGTAAAAACAAAGCAGCCATAACCATACGAAAATTAAGCCAAAATTTGAAAACAATGAGCTTGAACAACTTAATTGAGCTGTTGGGGCTGCAAGCCCTCTCTGAGCTGGCTTCTTGTCATCGTTAAGGAGTTAATTTATTTATTATCCCCAGATTTTTACGGCTCCATTGTTTTTCGCTTATTCCAAGAGGGGGGCTGAGCCCAAGAATAATAAAATATTAAACGGCAACCGCAGCAGCCGAAAAATGAGAAAACCAAAAAACACCGAAAGAACCGGCTTTGGCTAATTAGGAGCTTCGGGGAAAATATATGTAACACCGAAAACCCACTGGAATATGTTTCTTTTTATGGATGCTCATCTCTGTGCATGTTTCTGTTGTCTCTGCGTCGTTAGCCCTCCCCAGCCCCCTTCTCGACTCTTTTCGTTTTATGATGTCGAGAGATTTTGCACCTTATGAGAAAATCTTAAGACTCGCTGGCCATCTCCGCTGCCGTCGCTGCCAATCTTGTTAAACTCGCCTCAGAGCCGCATTGACACTTTGTTGCGCTTCGGCTTCGTCCCAGAGTTACAATCCCAATCCCAGAGTTTCGAGCGGGAAGTTGGTCCGGCATTTCGGCTTCATTTTTTTATTTTTTACTTTTCTGTATTTGAAAGTCCGTTTGGCTGTCAAAAGCGTTAATTTTTAAGTGCCTAGTGAGAGTTTTTTCTCCCCATCGAGTTCAGTCTTAGTCTTGGCCAACAGCCACTCAAAGGCGGCTTTCATCTCAGAAGCAGCTGCCGTATAATTGTGTGTGTGCGGGTTTGCGGCTTAATGAGAGCACGGGTTCAAGTGGCAAGTGGCTTGTCTATTTTTTATTTGCAGCATTCTTTGGCCCAAAGTGAACTCATTAATTTGTCGTTCCAAATGGGTTGCCAGCCTGACATTTTTCACTTGAAGTTTCCCACTGACTTGGTTATTGACCCAGCCTTTTCCTTAATTTTTTAGAGAAATTTGGCATTCTTTTTTTTAACTACCACAAGAGAAATGCACAAGAACTACGCCTATAAATTCTTATTCAAAAATTGCCTTTTTAATATAAAAATATTTAAAGCTCCCTTGAGAATAAAAATCGTTACCATATTTCTTTCTAAATTACGAATCTTTAGATGTAGATTCCATGTAATACTTAATTTTCATAATCATTGAATGCAAATATTTATTAATTAAGATCTTAAGATTACCCCTTTGACATTAAAATGTTCATTTTAAATGAGAGAAGAAGAATTTTCCTCATACTTCCCAATATTCCCACAATAATTTCCAACCCCCGAAAATTGGACTCCCAAAACCAACAAACCTGCTGGCAATTTACATATTTTATATGTTCTGCTCAGCTAATTGCGAATAAAATGTTGACCCAAAAATTAAACGAACAAGCGAGTTATTTCAAATTTTCGTGGCATGTGAGAACCTTCTTCGAGATGTGGCCCAAAAGAAATGCTGGCCTTCATATTTAATTATTTAAAAAATTGCATTTTCTTTCTTCTGGTTTTTTTTCGTGCCTTTTTTTATCATTTCACATATATGTACCGCGGTGAGTGAGTGTCATTAATTTGGCCAACGGGTGGAAGGGCGATTGGGGGGAGTTTTGGGGGAGGTGGAGGAGGCCGAGCATGACAGGAGAATTGGACAAGTTGTAAAGGAAATATTTTGATGTTACCGTTATTTCTGCGGCAAGGTAGCCGCTCGTTGTCCGCACCAAACTTATATATATATATAAAAATATTTTTACTTTTGCTCTTTTCTCAGGCCACTGGAAAAAGAGGCTAATAAACTCAATTAAGCGGAGTGTAAGCGTGTCCAAAGCTCTGGACTCTGGTCAAGTGTTGATGTCCGACAGTACATGGCACTTAATTGACCAACTTTGAGTTGCGTTTCTGGCCAGGATTGAGGACTATGGCGAATGCAAAACCGAAACCAAAACCGATTCGAACGCATTATCATCTCCATAATTCAAATGCAAGCCAGAAAGACATTGCATGACTCAGTGCGATCAGATAAGGGCGCAGCGAAAAATTGTTGGCCACAGAAATAAATATGAAGAAAGGCGAAAATAAAGCCAAACGTAGAACGGTAGCTGCCAAACGCTGTTGACACTTTTTCCCCCAGCTTTTTAGTAGATAAACCGATGCCCAGAGGGGCTCAGCGTGAGTCGGTGGCACTGGCACAAAGTCAACTGCAATGCCTCCTCATCGCTGATCGCAAACGTCGCAAGCGGCGTGAAAACTGAAAAACTGAAAAAACTGAAAAACCGAACACAAAAGCAACGCAATTTCTAGCCATGACTATGTGGAAAATAGTTACGTCCGTCTGATGGCAACTCACTGCACAGCATGCGCCAATTTCCCAGGAAACTCAAGTTGAGAGGGACAGGGCTTGGTAAATATTTTGCCACTGTTTTGAATTCGGTTTTTTGTTTATTTCTGCTGGTATGTCTTTTGTTCTGGGCCTGACAATCCAACAGGCAGATGCCTCCGGTCGGCGGGGAAGTTGGGAAAGTGGCAGAAAAGTTCAGGGGAAATGATCCGACAGTCTTGGTCTAAATATTTCCTGTTTATAAACCCACTTGGGGGTCACGACCATAAATCAAGTAAAGGCGGAAGGCTTGACAAAGCTGACTGAAAAACTAATTCTAGCATTTAACTCTCTAAACTATTTGTTAACTCTCCCGTAAACTGCTGGAAATGGATTTTAAAATTTACTAGGGAAAGGCTCTACAAAAATGTGTAACACTATAATCAACTGAAACATTAAATCATCTAAAATCGTTATAAAGATATTAATGCAGATGTTTTAAAAACGACGGTTTTAAAAATAATTTTTTCTAGGTAAACAAATAAATATTAAAATAAGCGAAAAATTAATTAAAGAGGGTATTTTAAAAATGATGGTATCAACACTCCAATCAACCTAATTTAGATATTGGGCATTATTCAATTTGTTAAATATTTAATATTTTTATTATGGGTATAGGATTTTTAAAATGATAGTTGAGTACATTTATAAGCATAAGCACATACATGCTTTTAATGTAGGAATGCTTCTTAAATCTCTTCTTTTCCCATTTTAATAATTTTTCTTTCACTCAGATGTACCTTCACTGTACCTTTGTCGCCTGCTCCACAATTAATCGTTGTCGTCGAATTCAGGGCGTTCATCGCACGTTAGCACTGGCAACGCCCCAAAAGCGAAACCTCTCCGACGTGGCTCAATCGATTTCACGGGACTTTCTGAAATTCAGTTCCCCCAGGCTGCTGCGATTCCGATCCTGCCCATCATTCATGGCAACTTGAAGACAATGCGTTGACATTTGCGCCTCATGTTGCTGCCGGCCCTAAGTTATGACCAACAGGCAAAACAAACAGAAGTACAGAAATCAATAAGGAGAAACGCAACAAAAGGCGCAAGCATTTTCTCCACTGGCCTATTGTGCGTGTGTGCCTTCTGTTTACATTCGCGTCGATTGTAGCAGCGTGAAATATCGCAACAATGGCATCATATATTTCCCGAATACTCCTCCATCCGATCCGTGTAATATGTGTGAGTTGCCAGTCTCGATGGCCCGGCGATGATGCATGGGCGCCGCATCTAACGGTGTGCCAAAGCATTCGGACCCGCGAAAAACAAAAGACTTGGACAACAAACTTTGGTCAGGGCATGGCAATCGATTTTCGGGTATTTGGGTATCCTGCGAAAGGCGTTAGGAGATGGGGTCAAAGTGATATAGGAGGCATGGAAATTTTGAATTTCACATATTTTTGGAAAGGTTTGCGGTGGACCACAAGTTTCTTGAGCATAAAACGTATGACGAATTTGTATTTGTCTTCGAAATTGTCATAAATATTTCAGTTCGGTTGGTTTTTTTTTAATTTCTAGGGTCTAAATTAAATTGTAGGTACCATAAAATTTGTAAATGTATAATCTTCCTTTATGTTGACATTTTCCTTAATTAATAGAATTTTTTGTATTCTAGTAGGTTTGAATATTAGCCGTGTGCTGAATTTTTATTTGTTTTAGTAATTGGTCTATATATTTTAAATCGATTGGCTTGTTAAATTTTCAGCGCCTTAATTAAATTGTAGGTACCATAAAATTTATAAATTTAAATTCTTTTTTATCTTTACATTTTCCTTAATTAATAGAATCTTACGTAATTTTGAAAGTTTAAGTACATACATCATTCTCTTTAAAAAATACTTTTAAAAAGTAACAAAATATAGGTTACTTAACAGCTGGAAAGTCAAAACTATTATATTTCCTGTCTAAATTTTTTACATTCTAAACCCATTTCATTTTCAGGGAATTCAGTCCAACGCAATCTTATCAATAAGATAAGCTTTCCTAAAGTGTGTAAGACTTAAAATTGAGCGTCTCTAACAGTAGCCATTTCCCCGGATTATCGCTTTTCCTAGGCGTTCGCCGGCGTTCCCAAGATTTGAACCCCAGACCAACCGCTTCTCCGGGCTGTCGACCCTTTCACTTCACGCCACTCAAAATTTAATGCGTACGTGCCTGACCACACAAAATATGGCTTAAAAAGCGGTACCAAATCTCAGCTAACAAAAATGCCCAACAGAAAAAGATTTATTATATTAAATGCAAGCATTTAGCGCCACTTAAGACGCCACGGCGGAGCAGGAAGTCAACATAATTCTCATCAATACCAATAATAGTTTTTGTTCAGCTTTCGTTTTTGTTTTTCCTCCTGTTGTGTTGAGCTGACTGGCCACTTGTAATGATTGTTATGTTTATATTTTTGTGTGGAGAACGACGTGAGAGCAGCGAGCTGCAAGTTGCAAGTTGCAAGTGGCCGGTTGCAAGCGCCAGCGCCAAACTTCAAATGACATTGCAGGAGGCGCAGAAGCGAGCACATCAAATAATACTACAAATAATAACAATAATAATAACAACGGGCAATTTCATAAAATGCAGCACGTCCGCACGGCCACAAATCGAAGCAGCTTCGATGATGGTTGCAGCTTCTGCAGCCACTGCAAGTTGCAACTGCAACATCGGCTGGTGAAGTCAATAACAACAGCCATGACAATAAAAACAAAACAGCAGGAGAAGCACAAACTGGCTACTGGCTTTTGACCAGGCT
The DNA here is from genome assembly GCF_014743375.2 of Drosophila subpulchrella. NCBI lineage: Eukaryota > Metazoa > Arthropoda > Insecta > Diptera > Drosophilidae > Drosophila > Drosophila subpulchrella. The sequence continues at coordinate 4,269,498 of NW_023665577.1, forward strand.
CTCTGCAAGCCCAGTTCAAAGTTATTTTCAAATTGATTGGGATCTATCTTTAGACGGACGCGGTCAGGAGGTAAGAATAAAAATAAAATAAAAATAATTTTTATGCAATGATGAAGAAATATCAATGAATTTTAAGGAACTTGGGCAAGGCTAAATATTATTGGTGAATATAAATAAAGAATGATAAATAATATGATATGATTTGAATACCTTACCTTCAAAAAGATGTGGCATTGTAATAGTAAATTATTTCTATTGATAGTGTTACCTTTTAAATAGGAAGTAATTTCAATGTCATAATAAGTTTTTTGTTTGCCAGTCGGATAGTTAAGAGTTTTCATTCTGTTAGATCCTAATATGTATTGAGAAATTAAGGTTTAAGAAAACAGAAATTGAACTCAATGGCAAAAGTTAACTTGACAACAAAAAATCGGTGAATGGGGAATTAGTTTATAGACCCCAAGAACGAATTTGCGTAATATATTTTTTTGTGTATTATTTATTAATTTTAATATTTTACTTAATACTTAGTCAAGCAAGGTAAAAATTCTCTTGGTCTCTTGCTTTTGGATAATTTAGTACGCTTTCCTCGCGGGTCGGTCGCAACCAGTGTTCAGTAGCTGATAATTACGTTTCCCTGTGGTTTCCCTTTCATGGGGCGTTTTCAATTTAATTTTGGCCCCGACCATCCTGCGAAGACCTTTCACAATCTGCGCCTGGTCGTGTGACTTTTAACGCACATTTTCAGGCACTTTAACGCCGCCGAGCAGGGAGCTCGAAGTAATGGTCCACTGGTGGACCAAAGGGGGTCCGGGGCTGGTCGCATTGACATAACACCTCATAATTTGCACTACACGTTGAAGGCTGCTGCCACGCCCCCTGCACACGCACTTCGCATGGAGCGACTTTCGCCTTGAGAATTCTCAAATTGCTGCTGGCCAGGGGCTACACGGAGAAAAAGTTCCGTTTCTTGTTGTTGCTGAATCCTTAAATATAATAAAAGGTTTAAGTTCCAATGTTTTCACCAAAAAAGTCATTTTTCTAACATTTTATCGAATGTGTGATAAGTAGAAGTCGTATAACACGATTCGTATTACATGTAAAAACAATTTTTTACTCCGAAATCTAGTGATATTCGATTGGTTACAAGGTTTTGTCATTAAATCATATTTAATGTAAACTTTAATTTCATTACGAATTTGTACATAAATGTTTTATGATTTCACATATAATTCAATATCTAGTCATGCGTAATATATAAATTAATATCAAAACAAACTTACTCTCATTAAATTTGTTAAGTATTTTTTCACAATTTAATGTTAAATAAAAAATCATAAGATCAAAGGATATTCATATTGTAATTAGTGATACTAGCAAAACTAACGTATAGGTTCTTTAGCATTTCGAATTTGGACTTATACTAACTACTTATATACATAGATAATGCATAACCTTTTCCTCGGTGTATGCCTTTGTGGAAGGTGGAAAAGAAAGTGTCGTCATCAGCATCAACACGTTGGAATCGCCGGGGTGTCACTGTTGCCACCGCGATCAGCGGCATCTGAGGCACCACCTCGGGTCTGGACCAGACATAAAGATCCAGACCCAAAGACCCAGACCCAGCCCCATACTGAGGCCATCAAATCTGGCCGGCGCTCGCCGGTTCCGCCACACCCCGAATCACTTTTACATGACCGCGGGGCGCTCACAAGGCTCAGGGACTTTCTTTTGCGCGTGTCCAGCTGGGATCCGAGTTTTGTGATGTTCACACTTTAGGAAAGTTTGGTTTCGGTAACGCAGGGCCGTGAGGTGCGAAGACATTGTCGCCCGAAGTGTGGCCATCATCATCTTCGTCCGGCGACATCATCTGGGTAAACAGCTTTTCAGCATCGAAAGCAATTGCCTTTTGTTGTTGAACATAAGTGTATATAATTTATATGGAAATTGCCCGGCCCAGTAATGTCATGCATTTAATGCTTAATTTATACAGATTTTTGCAGATTTCTGTTTTATTTTCGCTCCGTCAGCGATTTTCGGGTTTTTTCTTTGTAGGTTACAGGAAAATGCTTCCCTGGGTCTATAAAGCTGTAATGGCTGGCCTGGGAATTTCAATGCTGAAATATTTAATTGTTCATAAATATTTTATCATATTAATTATGAATTTCATTTGCCATTCCCAGGGAAACTCATTTTTAGCAAGCTGCCAACAGTCATTAGTTGGAGACGCTCTAATAAGCAGAAGCCAAAAAAGATGATGATGATGATGCACAATGGTTTGCACGAGGGTATTTTCTTAAAAATGTATTTATTAAAATTCCTTAAAATAATATTCATATCCCTTTCAAACATAAATTAAATTTATAAAATAAATATGTAACATGTAAATTTCAAACTTATTATTTGAATACCAGTTAATTTTTTCCAAAGCGAATCAATTAAATTTAAACTTCTTTAGTTATTTTTTAAAATCCTTGTATAACTTTAATTCTACTTCTTCAGAACCACTGTACCCCAAAATGTCATGCCGAAAAATGTTAATAAAATCATAATTAGTCGGTAAGCCGCAAGTTGAGCCGCCAAGCTCTCCGGAATGGACACGCAAACATTTCCCCAATGAAAGCAGCCATGGACAAACAAACAAACCGAGCCGCAGAAAAGCAAGGAAATTAAATGCTCTGGAGAAATTGCTTACATTAATTGTATTGTCTTGCATTAGTAACGAGTATTTATAATTCTGTGAAGGGAAATTGCATGGCATGTGGGACCAAGTGGCGCCACTTTGACGACTTCGACTTGGAGGACTTTGACAGACCTTCTCCATCCGCATCTTTCCGATCCAACTCCCTCCCACACCTACGTGACCGGAATGGTGGATCAAATTGCCAAAGTTCCGAACGGTTTCAGGCGTAACTAATTACGAAAACATGGCCACAGGAAAGATGCCAAGCAAATACTAATTGGCGGCTAACTCGATGTTAGCTCCTAACTATGCTGTAAAAATGAATAATCGTGTTATGCTAAACACTTGTGACAGACTAGGGCTTGTGCCCGCTTTATATGCAAATGTTTTCTCCTCTATTTTTAATGACTGGCAAAGCTTGATCATCACTGCAGATAGACGAATATCTTGGCGAAAGGGCGTGAACCAAATTGAAATGTTTTTGATCATTTTACAAGCTCTTCAAATCCAAGTTTCTTTTTCGGGCTGGATACTAACCATATTTGGTTCACACGCGAATAAAAAACAAGGCAAATAACGTACGAAATGAACAGAAATACGAAAAATTTTAATACAATTTAATTTGCTACCATTTTTTACTGCTGCCCCTCGCCAGTTGACATTCACATTTTCATTTCGCGTAATTACAGAGCGACCAGGCCAAGCCGAAGGGGTCTCCCCGAATCGGGGTCACCTGGCCGGCTCCTGCTCACTGAGCATGCTCATCCAGTCGGGCTCCTTGTGTATAATTAGACCTGAAAGCATATTTGTCAAGTTTCGGTTTCAGTCCGGGGATCCGAGGATCGTCGTCCAGATCAACAGGATGCGATATGTTAATGACAGAAGCGTTGCCTGTAGGTTTCCAGCTTGGGGAGCGCAACCGAATTGAGTAATTGTTAAATTGCGAAATGTTGCAGGGAGCTGAGTAAGTTGCATTTTGGTGGGGTGGCCAAAGAAATTCAATTAAGGTGCTCCCTGACTTCCTAAGTTATTTACTTTATACTGGATATGCATGCAACTAACCAGACTAACTTAATTTATACTTATAGTTTCTCAAAACATTTCAATGTATAATTAAAGTTCTATTTTCGCCTCGATCGATTCCAAAATGAAGTACTAAAATCTTTAAATTTCCCACATTAACGAAATGCGAAATGCCAGATGTCCACAACAAGTTTTGCCAACTTAATTGACTTTTTGTTAACAATTCTGCTGAAAAAAAGAGGTAACAAAAACCAAAGCAAAGCTTAAGAGAAACAGCATTTAATAGTCGAATTGGCAATTACTCTGAGATTTTCTATAGCTTCTATTTGTTGGGAAAAGTAAATTAAACCAATAAATATAAAATATTTAAATGTTTACTCTTGATATAAGTATTTCCACCTGACTAAGGTATATCAATACTATTTTCATAAGGAAACCCACATATTTTTTGATCAGTTTCTTAGATTCTCTATAGGATTGTAGACATGCGGGCGATACTCTCAACGAGGGTATATAAAAGCTAGCCAACGTGTACCACAACTAATTCAATAATGAACACATATCAATAAGCACACAGTGCAGCTGTGGACAAGTGACTTGGCCGGGCTTTCAAAAACACTAAACACGAGCTTCCAAGATGCCCCAAGCAGGCAACAATTTGTGCAAAAAATAAATATTGAAAAACAAACAGAGCGCAGCATGTTGCCTGACAGGAGTAGCAGGAACAAAAAGCCACCAACAGCAGCTACAATAATTAAAAGAAAAAAATTTAATTGATGCATTAAAGCTGGTAACGTGTTTTCCACTCGGTTCCCGGGCAAGTTTTTTCCAACAGCGACTTTCAGCCAGAGAGATGACTTGACTGCCTCGTCTGCACTATTTTTAACTGACTGGTACTAGGACCTCGACAGGTTGAAGAGCAGAGCTCATTTAAGTTAGTACTGCAGTCGTGGCATGTTGTTTCAAATATTTACATTAAAATTGTTTGCATTGACTCGGCGGATGTTCCCCATGGGCGGCGGATATCATACGTATTCCGCCAAACATTTAAGGAATTTTGATTCGCTGGCTTAAAGTTTCCAAAGAGTTGTAAAAACGAATGACTTAGGCAACGAACTGTGGGTAGGGGGAGTTGCTTAAAGTACCTAATATCAGCTTAATTCAGCATGAATGCTTCTCAGTACTTTATTTTCCGCTGACATTGGGAACAGCCGCCTAAAAAACAATCAAAGGACATCTGCCCCTCCAAACAAAGTTCGCTCTACGCACCGTCATTATATCCATTATCCAGCGAGAGAGACGTTGACTTTGTCTAAGATAAATTGGATTAGAGACGCCAAACGCGCACATTCATCATCCATCCGGCCCCTGGGATGGGGACATATGATAGATAGTCACTGCAGGGATGTGCGGAGACCTTAAAAAACCCGAAGATGTACCGAAACCGAGGCAGTACCCTCGCAGACAAATAGTAGGAGTAGACATTTTAATTTCCCGAAAATAGACTGCCAGATGAATGGCATTCTCCAGTCCTTCGGGGGTTCATCCCATCTTTCCTCTGTTGTTGTTAAGTGGCAGGGAAACTAGAGCGGCCTGCGTATTCTTCGTTTTTTATAAGGATGACCTGGAAGATGTCTGTGCATAGAACTAAAGGACTAAGTCGATCCGATGCGTAGGCAGAGCCTGAAAGGAGTGGATCTTGGTTTTCCCCCTTTTTGTGCCTCGCTTTTGAAGAAAATTAAATCCTTTTGCTTATTTTTTCAAGGTGTGGCCATGCAATCTGCGCTCCGTGCTTATTGTCTTGATTTATAGACCACGGAACATCTTTGCCGGCTTAGGTTGGGAAGAAACTGCTGAAGAGTGGCAGGAAAAGGATTCGAGTCAGCCTTCTTGCGGCTTATTAGTTGCGCTGGATTAAATCGCAAAAAGGGATTGAGCTCGTTTTTGGGATGTGCCTGCTGCGAGCACGGAAGCAGCTGCAAAAAGGATTAACTACCGTTTTTTAGGGCTTAGGCTCAAGAAGTTCCTGGCCTTAATAGCTATATACTACGGACTGGGCCAAGCTCCAAACTCCAAGCAACTTATCAACGGTCGCCAAAGAGACAGACCAACCTGTTGCCGGCTTTTCAATAATTTTCTTTTCCTGCATCGACCACAACAACCTCAGACGACAACGATTGAAATGCTGCTTGTGATTTTTAATTGAGGAAAAAACAAGAATAAAAGGCGAGCTTGTAAAATCGAAACACTTATTACTCTATCAAATAATGCTCTTCTGAAATAAAAATTATAATGAAAAGAACTTGTTACTAACTAAATATTTCTAATACGTTTTGCTTCTATATTAAACGATAAATATTTAACTAAACAAATATTAATTTTTGAAATAAAAAACATTGAACAACAACATTCAACAAACTTTAAACTAAATAATATTTTTTTTTGCGGTTTTCGGTAATAGTTTTTAACATTCATTTTTTAATTTAAAACTTCTTAAAAATCGTTTAATAATTTTAAAATGTTTTCTTCTGACAAAATATTTGAAAACCAGGACTCTGAAAAAGAGCATAAAAAAGGGTATAGGATTTTAAGTTTCGGAACCCTTTTTACTATAGTTCGGATTCGAATTCGAGTTCGGGATGGCCGCTAATTAATAAACGCAGTTCCCCAAGTATGGGGAGCTAAAACGGGGGGCAAAGTGGGAGGAGTCTGGCCGGCCGACGCCGCCTCAGATGCCACTTGGCATAAATGCACACTTTTAACATTTCTCGGATTCTCCAACTGCAGCGACTGCGAGCGAAACGTGAATCTTATGACAGTTCGCCAATGTCGCCAACTGGCCGCCGGCGACTCAGAGAAGGAGAAAAAATAGCAACAGAAAGGAAAACAAGTTGCAGTAGGAATATTAAGAATTGTCATATTGAAAAGTCTGAGATGCCAAGAGAGTCAATGCCAAGCCACTGCAAGCCCCAGCGGAAAGAAAAAGCTAATGATCAGAAGCGATCGAAGATGATGTACTCTTAGATCCGTTCAGATAAATAAAGGAATAAAAATAATTACTTACGTATATATTTAAAAAATTATTTCTGAGTTGGAAACTAACTGTATTTGTTAAAAATAGATAATATTGGTTATGTTTTAAGATCCCTGAAATAGTATTACTTTCTGCATTTCAATAAGAGTATATAACAACAATATCTCGTCCAGCGAGTTAGGCTCGTTTGTTTCTGTTGATTTCTGTATTTTTGAGTTATTGTTTGGCACAGAAGCGTGTCCTGTTTAATTTATAAGACTGCTGCCTTTAGCATAATTTCACCGTTATAAAATAATATGTATAGTTTTAATACAGAGCATAAACTTGTGGCAGAGAAACCTTTTGTACCGGGAATCATGCTGCGTGACTAATTGCCGAAATGACAATGATTTCAGCACCCTTATGAGCTTCGCTTTCTCACCGAGTTTTCCCATTTTCCTTAATTTAATTACGAGTTTTATTTGGCTGCGTATGCTCGATTGTTGCGCTAATTTCGACGCGTCGGCGGTGTTGATTACAACTAAAAATTAGTTGACTCGAATTTAACTTTTTATTACACCTCCCATTTGATGGTTTTGTTTCCGCTGTCTGCAATTATTCTAACGGCTGATGCGTGAATACCTTCGTGATTAAAAGTCAGGCTAATGCGACAAGTGACAACGGATGCTCTCCAACAGTTTTACAAGTTTATTAATTTATGATTGCAACAGCCATAAAATGGAACCATTTTGTTACTAATTAACAAAACAATGGGATGAGAAAAGCACAAAAAATTAAAATGGCTATAGATAAGAGAACCGTCAGATATATATTTGTAAATTCTTGTTTTTATTTTATAAGCAATAATTTATCATTTAACCCAGATCTAGGAAGAAACCTTCCCCTATGAAATTTGATAAACAACTTTTTGATGTATGTATTCGCTGTCATGTCCAATAATTATAAATAAATGAAAGCCTTTACATAGTGACTATAAAACCATTGATTAATAAACACTAAAATGACATGGTAACAATTTCAAAAGGCAGAGAAAATAAATTGAGCCTCATGAAAATGAATTACCCATATAAACGAAAGAAAATCTATCAGGGTTCTATAAAGTTTTCTGTAATTAATGGAAAAAAAATTTGGAAATCAAGCTTAGATAAAAGTCAATTACTGAGTAAAGAACACAATATAATCTAATCTATAGTATCTTTACAACATAAATAGACCCAGAAAAGGACACAAATTAGAACAAATATTTGGATTTTTATTATGTTTGTCATTCAAATGGATATATGTTTTAAGGAACTACTCCTGACCGCCGCCAGCATGAGATCCTGTTGAGGGACTGGGTGCTCGACTTGTGGCGGGACTGCTGCTGGGGGGCGTGGCATCCGGACTCCGACCCAGAGGCACCAGCAATGGACCCATGGGTCGACGGGCACGTGGAGCTCCGCGAGTCCCTCGACTAATGGGCGTGGCGGTCTTGGAACGGGGTCGTCCTGGTCCGCGTTTGCCGGACACTCCTGGCGATTGTCCAGAGGGACTGGAACCGTATTCTGCGGAAAGAATAAGAATTAAGTGCTTTAGAAAATGCTTTCAAAAATGTAAATAATTAAAATTAACTATAAAGAAAATAGGAACTAAATAAATATACATTGAACAACTTATTTAAGTACTCTAAAATAGCCTTATAATATGTTCAAGAGACTACATTTTTCTTTAAAATTAAAAACAAATATGGTCGGATGCACAAAAGTTACATCTGCCAGCCAAAGCTGTACTGCAACTCCGTTCAGATTCCATTAGTTGAATGGAAAACGAGCAGATCAAGTTGAACAAAGGATAAGCAACTTTCTTGCTAATTCCCCTGGCATTTGTCACCGCACGTTCCATAATATCCTGGCATTTACTCGTTTCTGCCTGCAATGCATGCAATTGTGGTATTTTTAATTGCCAAAAGTCCCCCCAAAAACATTCTGGCCCTCCTACTTTCCTGCTGCTCAAATTTAATTTATGCAACGTTGCGTATTTGCCATTGCGATTATGTCTCCATTTTCGGCCAACAGCCCAGGAACGTGTTCCTGTCACGTGTGCCCCGCACCGCTCGTCTGGCGTCTGGGATTTTAAGCGGATTTATTCAATTATCATTTGTCGTGCGCTTGTAAAACCAACTGAAAATTGCCACTTTGTTGCAGAATTTTTCTGTCCCTTTAAACCGAATTTATTTGACTTTAAACTCGGGAAATTCACCAAGTCACAGATGTGAATTACTTTGCGGAATTATAAATTAAATTGTTACGTGTTTTTGGGAATGGTCTAAGCATTAATGCTCAAATTAGCTGTCGTTTTTTCATTTGTACGAGTCAATTTGAAATGTGAGGAAGTGACAAGGGGAAATGATAACGCAGCCAGATGTAAATCTTTAGACAAATATTTGCTTGACTTGCAAACGACTGAAAGGGGAGCACTTTCAATAAGTTTTATCTGGATGTATTTACTTGAGGGGGGGCATTATTGAAAATGTTTATGTAATGTAAAAACGCCTGGTACTGCGTTAAAATTGTCACGTACCACAAAGTGGATGCATTATTCCTGCGGGCTGTAATCGAGCCTTATCCAAAAAAAAAAAGGAATAAAACGAAAGGGGGACCGGTAGATCAACCACAAAGTATTCTGGCGATAATAACCACCAAAAGGGGAGGGGACTGGTCTGAGTACCCGAAAATACTTGTTCCGGAAAAGGCAGCGATAAACGTGATTATGACAAGCGATTAGCGACAAGTGACACTCGATTCAATAGAGGGGGAAATCCTGGCGGAGGGTTTACTTCTTGGGGAGTGCGAGTTGCGTGTCGGGAAGGAAGGAACCTTCACTGCAAAAACTACTTACAAACTATCTTTATTTGAAATCAGATTTCGGTTTTTCTTCAAATATTAGTTTCATTTTTCAAAAACCGCTTAAAATTCAGTTTTCAAAGTGTTCAAAATCAAAACTTCCATTTTTAAAATAAATTAAAATTGTTTGGATGCCTATAATATAATTGCTAAAAAATGGCAAGTGGTTATAAATAAATAAACATTTTTGAAAATTATATTTTGGACTCATGTATTAGTTTTATAAAATGATTATATATGAGAGTTGATTTAAGTCGCCATTTCTTTAATAATAATTATAAATTAAAGCAAGTTTTTAAAAATTATAATCTTGGTTTTTGTATTATTTTAAAAAACAAAAAAATGTTTATAAGTATCGATTTTAGTAGCCAAGATTTTTTAGATAGACTTTCTTTAGGTTCAAGGAAGGTGCTTTGATTTTCAGTACTTCAATTAAACATTCTCTGTGAAGTATGAACATTTAATTTATCTAATAGCCCATACATATTTTCTGGCAGTGTGCTTACCTTCTTCGCTTAGCGGGACGCCGGCGTTGTCGCCACCGCCACTTACTTCCTGCTGCGGCAGGGGTGAAGACGCTCCCGTTCCCAATCCCAATCCCATTCCCGCTCCTGCTGCCGCCGCTGCCTGCGTCGGCGTTGCCGGTACCGCTGGCGTCGCCGCTTGCGTCGGCGTCAGCACGCGCGGTATTGAGCCGTGTCCGCCGCCGCGCCGCGTGCTGCCCCTCGGACGTCCGCGTTTGGTGCCGCGCGGGTGGTGACGTCGCCGCATCGGCGAAATGCCGCTCAGGTCGCCGAGGAAGTCTGCAAGGAAAGCGGAAATTTATAGGTGACTCGGTATTGATTAATTGCGGTCGGGCCGAATCCACAAACATCTGGCCCAATATATAACACAAAAAACAAACATTGAAATGGGAGTTTCGTTACATTTACCACAATTTTATGGCTCGCCAGCCCAAATGACTAATTAATAAGGATGGCATGGGTTTCTTTTTTGCCGGCTGCTTGACGGAGATCCCTTCTTGGGTTTCCTGACAGAGATCTCTCTAAAAGCCAGCACCCACTACGATCCGCACCATCGTTATTTGTGCCATGACCATATTCGCCCATTTAACGTGTTACTTTTTATGCCCCAGAGACAATGGCAGAATGGCAGCAACAAACAAGTTCAACTTTTATCGTGGCCCAGACTTCACCGAAATGCCAAGGAATAAATAAGCGGAGTGCCATATTTCCATATTACATGGAATTCTTAACCCACAGACAGTTTTACAAATATTTGTTCTTGGCAAAGTGATTGAAGAAAAATGTTATAATATTGTAAAAAATATAAATTAGATTGTCTAAAGAATTTATAGGGAAATTTAGAACTTAAATGTGTAACATTTAAAAACCAAATATTAGTTGTACATGGTTTTCTAATATTTAATATTAATTTTATCCATTATCTTAATATATATATATAAATTTTTTTTACAGCTATCTTTAACTATGTATTTACAAGTTCCCTATAACAACTCAACTAGAAGATTGCCAATTCTAGGGTTAAACATATCTATTTCAATAGTTATATGTCACCGACTTTCGACGGCTTAACTGTAAATTGTATAAATAAAACAGAGACAACAAACAAATAAACAACGACGGCTCAAAAAAGTTGCAATCAGCGGGCAGACGAACATTGTCAGACAACAATGTTGTTGTTCTACTGGTTCTATTTCCCCAGTTGTTGTTAGGTACGAGTGTATCTTGTCTGGTGTTTGGCGACAGTACCTGGCGCTCAGCTATTTCGGTATGCAACGCACACAAGTGCCAACAGCATCATCACAGAGGCAGCAATCCGATGATCATCGCCTCATGAGATCGACATTATTGTCTAGTCGGTGCAGTGATCATCGCCATCGACAGTCGCCAGAGGAATTGTCTGCCAGATACAAGCTATGTTGTCCCCAACTCTACTATATCTCTATAGACCCGAAAGAGAGAGGCCCCATAGCAGTCTGTCTCCTTTTAATTATAGGGTTTACTTTTACTGTTACAACAACGAGAACGAGAACAACATGAACGGCATTGCAATATTATTGAACTGAACTTTGGATTTCCAGCCATAAGTTTTATCAATAATATTCAATCCAAGGCAATTCACACAGCCCAGAAGAGGTTTTTTTGTTGTGTTTTTGGCAATTTGTTCTTGGTTTGTTGCTGCTTTTGGCATGTATTTCGGTCAAACGTCGCGGCATTGCAGCAAAACATCAAAAACACCAGCAACAACCAAAGTTTCGCTTTTTAGCATAATTCAGCTGTCAACCAGGGGCGAGGGGAAATGCTGGAAAATACCAGGCAAAATGAAAATGTTGAGCTTGATGGATGAAGTCTAGCTAGGGTTAGGCGCGATTATTAGGGAATGACAGCTGAATAGAGGGTTAAAAATGGCCTTTTATGAAAACGAAGGTGAGGGAGAGATACTTTAAAAATATTCCAGAGTTTAAATGTTTAATTTCTTAAGTTGATATTTAAAGTATTCAAAGAACAACTTAAAAAAAAAAACTACGAAAATAAGAACTAAAATTATTTATTATAGTAGAGATTATTAAAAAATAAAATATTATATTGTTAAGAAAACACTATTTATCGTAAGCAAAAACAAAGGTTTAAAATATGCAATTTCATACCAAACCGAAAGGACTTTTTGTAACCCCTTAAAAGTTCTCAAAAAAATCCTTTGACACTACGCCCCTCGTACACCCACCGAACTTCAGGCTCTACTATCAATAGCAAGTATTCCCTTCGCCCCAGTTGTATTTATGATTGTAATAAATATTTTCGCTTTTGTTTGATTTGCTGCTGCTTGTCGGTTACATTTACTTCGTCTGGGCCCTCTCCATATTGCCAATTGACACGAAAGGCCAAAAGGAATACCAACAACGAAATTGCAGCGAGCAATGTATGACAAAAAAAAAAGCGGGAAGTAAAAAATAAGCAGTATAAGAGAAGGAAGCTCAGCCCAGCAGCAGACGAGAAGCAAGAATCCGGCGAGCATAATCGGATTTCACAAATCATTCATTCAATTATCTAATTGATTTGACTGATGATCATTTGTGAACCTTGATCCTAGCTCCCTGGGCCCGGTGCCAAAGTCAATGTGACGCATGTTTGTTACGCCTGATAAACGAAGTGAAAGAAGGGAATCTCGGCTCGAAAGGCCTCACCTTTGACTGTAATGCGCCGGCCATGACTAAGTGGCTCTTTGGATCTGTGGATCTCTGGCTCCTTGGCACTTTTTTCCCGGACACCGGGCCCTCCTCTTCCTCCTCAGATTTGCAGGCTTAGATTACATTTCGCTGTTGTTGCTGCCGGCTACTGTAAGCCATAAAAAGTCGTATAAATTGCGATTCTTATCTGTGGGAAATTGTTAATTTTTTAACGGATTTGCCAAAGTCGGCGGCAATCCGAAGAGAATGGGTATACTTATTTCAGTTGTACTAAAGTTCTCAGAGTGGATTTTTATATGAATCTTTAGAACTGAAATGTTTTGAACATACACATTAATGGAAATACCTTATAAACAGTAGAGAGGATCCCTAAGAACTAAACGATATTATTTTAAGGTATTATAAAGATCCAACCTTTTATTACTACAGTTTCTAAGAGGATAACAACGTAAAATTTACGTTTCTTTACCACATCATATATTTATAATCATAAGCAATTATATTGCATTGAAAACAGTTACTTTGGACGCCATATAACTCTAAATCACATATAAAAATACTCGTATTCGGGTCGAGAGACCGGCTTGGAGAGATATAGCAATCGGATCTGGTGGAGTCGCCATCCCTGGGGAGTGAACTTCTTCCTCGGGGGCGGCTTGACAGTCAGGACATCGTAGATATGCTCCGGATGATAGCAATGTGGTGGGAATTGCGGAGTGATCTTCGGTTTCGACAGGCTGAGGATGCGAGGAGTAATCCTGGCCTTCAGAGCGGCCTTTCGAATGGGAAAGCGCAGTTCGGCCCACCATTTGTCCTCGATGTCCGCATTAAAAAAACAGCAGGGTTTCGTCGGGGGTTTAAAGGGTCGTCCCTTATCATGCTGGGGTGGCTGACCCCAGACAATTATGGGGGAGTACGGATGAACTGGGTAAATATACTGGTGCTTTGGCGTCATCTTCCGTTCCAGTGGCGTGGCCAGCTTGGCCACCTTCTCCTGAAATTCCTCGGGATCGATAACTCGTGGCTTTCTAGCGCATGGCAAATACTTTGGAAAGCAGGGTATGGGCTGCCTGACCGGCTCCGGCAGTTCCTTCGGCATGGCCCTGGTCGCGGCCCACTCGTAGAAATCCCTCCAGTGGGCCTTCTTCATCGGTCCCGGAGTTTGCCATCGGGTCAGATAGCGCTTCTCCCGGTACAGACGACGCTGGATCGGCTTGGCATTCCGCTCGCACCATTCCACCCAACTCGGTGGCGGTTTCACCACGCTCAGGACACTCGCCTTAGTGTCCTCCTGCACGATGCTCATGGTGACCCGATCACAGATTTAAAATCACTTAAAATTTAGCAAAGGTTCAAACTTTATCTAATTGAAAAAATATCAAATTTTTGTGTTCTTATGGCGGGGGTTAATAAAATAGTAAAGTTCTCAACGGGTTGAGCTATAAAATCATACTGATTGCTAAAGGGGCGCCTACTTGTGCAAAACATTTTGGGTAACACCAAATTTTAAAAATCTTTAGTGCCAAGGATTTAAAAATTCCCAGAACATCTGCATAGTTTGTAGATTTCAGTAGATATTTTTAATTCTATTATCTATTCTATACAGTTCGTACTATATATATGTATAACTACATGTATAACAAAATCTCTGCCATTATTGATTTTCTATATAATTTTAAAAGATGAAGTCTAGTAAATGTATTTATGGTGAAATGGGGACGACAAAAAAGAGTCCTTGGGCTTGACCGAAGTACTATAAATGAAATTTTAAATACGCCCACCTAACACCCTTAGGGAATCTCAAACAAAATATAGAGTCCAGAATAAGCTTTAATAAATAAATTTCGACTTGGACAAATACAGAGAGCAGCAGAGGTTGTTAAATGCTATAAAATAAGTAATCCATATCCTTTCTCGTAACCGGTTTGGATAGATATATCAGTCGGATCTGGTGCAGTCGCCATTCCCTGTTGGTGAACTTCTTCCTTGGTGGCGGCGGAACATCCAACGGATCCGGTACCTTTTCCGGAATGGGACAGTGCGGAAATGGTGGATACATCCGTGGTTTGGCCAGACTCAGGATGCGGGGCGTAACCTTGCCCAAGAGGGCTGCCTGCCGGACGGGAAACCTTAGATTCGCCCAGAATTCGCCCTCCAGTTCGTCGTTGGGAAAACAGCAGGGAACGTAGGGTGGTTCAAAGGGTCTGCCGGGATCGCGATGCGGTGGTTTACCCCAAATGATCGCCGGGGAGTAGGTTGGCGGTCGGTCTGTCAAATTGTACTTCTCAGTGATCTTTCGGGGTTTGGCCAACATCAGCATCCTTTCCCGCATCTCATCCTCGTCCAGTTGGCGCTTTTTTCGGGCGCAGGGCAGGTATTTGGCCAAGCACGGGAGTTTCGCTGGTTTTTGGAGCTCCGGTTCTCTGGGCCTTGCTCGGAAGGCAGCCCAGGCACAAAAATGCTTCCAGTCCTTTTTGGTCATCGGTCCGTTCTTCTGCCACTTGGTCAGCTTTCGCATCACACGGGGCCTTTTTCGGTTCACCGGCTTAGAGTTCCGGTCGCACCATACCGCCCAGGGAGGCTGTGGCTGTTGCGGTTGCACTTGCGCCTTTGATTTTAATGCTACCGCTTCCGTTTCGAAATAATTATAGGAGTCTACCGGCGCTATCGACGGTTCTGTACTCTTCGATTTACCCGAGTAGGTTCCAAAGAAAGGTTCAGTTGTCATTTTTATAATTTTTTTAGGCCTTTACTCTTTTTTTTAAATTTTGAAGCTGTTGCTTTACGACTGTCTGTCTGATTACTGTCTGATCACAAGGAGATTACTTCTCCGAGTGACTCTAAGAAGCCTACTGTTAAATGTTAAGTATTTTATTATTTTATTTAGGCTTATAGATTTTATATGATCTTTCCATCCTAGCAATTTTAAGTATATTTTAACTGATTAATCCTTTACTACAGTTCCATCAACTAAGAACGGAATTCCTATTTCTTCAGTTAACGGATCTGTAGTTTAGGATTAATCTGTTTGTTCCAACAGCAGCAGCAAACTAGATCCGCCATAACCCGTGGATTTGGTTTGGATAGAAATTCAAGGCGCTGGAGATGATGACGCCACTGCCGCGGTGACATTTTCCGGCGTTTGGGCATCTGATCATCGAAATTCATGGGCACCGAACAGTGAGGTTTTCGAGGTATTTGGCGTGGTCGCGACAGTTCACAGATCTTCTTGCTGGGACAGGCTACGAGTGCCTTCCGGGAGATAGGGAATCGCATGTTGGCCCAGAACTCGTTCTCGAGATCCACATGCTGGAAGCAGCACGGAACCGTTGGCTTTTTCACGGGTCTACCGCGTTCCGGACGTGGAGTCCTTCGACCAGTGAGATGAGGTCGATAGGGAAATTCCTCCGGCGTCGGTGGAATGTACTTTCCACGCTGCCAACGTGGCATACTCATCCGTTGTTGGTTCTCTCTCAAAAAGTCCTCATCCTCGGAAGTCAGCTTGCTATCTTTTCCATTTCTAGTGGGAGATTAGGTAGGTTTGTCTTAAAAATATAATAACACAAATTCCCTCTTCATTTAAAAGGAAGTTTTTGAAAATACATTACTAAAACGTGTTCCTACAAATATACCAGCAAGTAATGGTAATTCATTGTTCCTTAACAGCAAACATTTTGTTCAGCAAAATTAAATTTTTAGAGTATGGTTAACTCAGCTAATATAAATAATTTTCAGCTGAATATAAGCCTCTTAAAAATTCCTTGCCTAAGAGCTTTAAATATTACCTTTCTGGATTTTGCTTTCCTCCCCGTAATCTTTGCTCTTTACGTAAAGCTGCACTGGCCATTGCATCAACTTGATAGCTACTGTGAAAGTTGGCCCACTCACTTCGGCCCATGGGTCCCGGCTTTTGCCACCGTGTGGGTTCCGGGCGGACGAGGGGAGTGACTACCGGAGACTTGGGTTTAGAGTTCCGATCGCACCACTCCTGCGTCGAAGCCCGGAGCCTTATCGCGGTCTTCATGATTTTGAATTTTTGTACAAAGATCAAATAAGGGTCCAAATGGTTTACTCTTGAATTTGATTTTTTTATGAATTTTCATTGAGCGTTTTTTGATTTTTTCATCGACTTTTGGAAACATCTTGGCACCGAATTTCATCTTGTTCAATTCGAGGGTTGTTTTCAATTAAATTGAAATTTTATAAAATTTTTTAAATTGAAAACTAAAACAAAGATTACTAAAAATACAAAAAAATCTATTATACATTATTGTAAAAAGATAGAGATTATAAAATTCTAGGCCAAAGTAAACGGGTCTTAAATCCTCTTTGAAGGAGTTATTTTCTTGTAAGCTTGAAGACAATAGAATTGTAGCTTTGAAAAAAGACATTCCTTAGAATCCATTTTTCTCCGGGGCTCGGCACAATACTTGAAAAATGTAAAAGATACTTGCGGGTTTCTTATGCCGCGAATGAAACCCAAACGGCTCAATCACGAGCCCATGGTTCAATGAAAGCCAGGGGCTCCAGGCAGATGCATTGTGGCATTGCCCGTGGCGACACGCATTCGAGGTCATAACCCAATTCCTTTCGTGGCCAGTTGGTGATGGCCAACTGCGAGATCCGAGCTGCAAACTGCAGACTGCAAACAGCAAACAGCAACTGTATTCCCCGGCATGGAGTCCAAGTCCACGATCGATGGGGTCCGCTCCTGGAGCCAATTGAAATTCGGTGCGCATTGCAATCGATCGCACTTTTTGTCCGGCGATTGTCGTCGTATGCCTGCGATACTCGTTCTGGCCTTTCTAACGCTGTCTCCGCCTTCTGGCCGGGTTGGCTTCAAGTGGTGGTCTCTGCTGGCCGTGTCGCCCATCTTCATCATCGTCTTCTTCGGCAGCGTGTTGCATTTGATGAGGATGGGGTTCAGCAGTGGTCATCATGGCCTTCGCTGCCATTGTCATGATTTCTTGTCGCCGCCACACAGAGATTTTTGTCTGGCTTTGCCGCATGAATTTTAAATGAAAGCCACGGTCCCTCAAAAGCATTTCACTGGGCACTTCCGGGCCGGAACTTTTCTGGGGATTAGCTGTATGGCAAGGACAAGGACTCGAAGGAGTCATCAATCTGTGGCGACCGCAAAGTGCTCATAACATGTGTGAAATTGACACCACAGATGCGACTCGAACTAACGGAAACGCCGGCAATTTTACGCTACATTTAGCTAATGACCGAAAACCCGAGGGCAGATGGTCCTACCTTCCCTTTTCCTGGTGGAGCCGTCTTCTAAAAAATGTATATACTTATAGTGACTGGGCAACACCCCAAAGGGAATGACTAAAAAAAAGGCAGACACCAAGTGGCGTGAAGTATGTTCTTTTTTCGGAAAACATTAAGGGTGCGTAGTGGAAGAGAATTGTAATTGAAGGGCACTTATTTTATTTTTGGTTTCGGTGTCGGTTTTTCTATTATTAAATTGGACCGTCATCAAATCGTTAAATAAAAGTAGGGTAGCTTCTTATGGTTATTCGTTGGCTATATTTTAAATTGGTTTTTCTGTTTTTTAACTATTTTGGTCAATTAGTTCCGTGTAGAAAATTTTTCGTCTCTTAGAAATTCAAATGATGTGAACTAATTAAAGGCTAAAAAATCTACATCAAAATATTATTATAATAAACCATTTATTTATTAATTTTAACATATTACAAAATATAGACACCGTGCGTCAAACAACGCAAATTCCAATTGCAATCAATCAAAGCTTAAATATTTAAACACAACTATTTCCTTTTTTACTCGATGGCCAATTAAAAATTCACGCATTTAAATCCAAGCAATGCAAAGCCCAAGCACTCGGTTAAAAAACGAATTCTTAAGCGGATTCGTTTCATTTTCACATTGCAAATAAGATTAACCAATTTGAGTCAAAACCACTTTAATTATAGAGCTTCGAGCCGGCCGGCTGACAAGTGGCCAACTGCAATTGGCCAAATCGAATGTTGGGAAGGGGTTACCCGAGATCCGCGGCACGTACTGGCTATGGGCGCTATGGGGGCCAATAAGGTGTAAATTTATGCGCCAAAGTCTGCGCTATAAGCAAGTTGGGCCGAAATCGAACCATTAGCAAACCGAGCCTATGCAATTGATGATTGAATTCTTCAGAATGCTCAGCAAAACGCACATTTTTCGTATGCCTTTGAATGATTGGCATTCGAGAATGGTTTTTTTTTGAGGTTTTGTAATTACCTACGTCTGTGTGAATTTTTGTGGCCAATCAAAGTTTTTGTTCGCAGTTTTGATTTGCTGCTAAGATTCGCATCGTAATTGTGTCTCATGGCTAACTTGTATTCTATGAGATACTTTTTTGCCGCTGTTCCCTGAGAGTTTCGATTTATATACGTGTATGTATAAAACAAGTGTTTTGGTTTAATTATTTTCATGTCTCACAAGCTCCGCTGACAAAGTGGACAAGGATCTTATGATCTACGAGGGGCTGGGCTAATGAATATTTGATTCGGGTGGAGTAATGACAGCGTTTAGTGTTTCGCCTTAGTTATGTTGCATTATCTTTGGCCCATGTGAAAGTTGCACATTTGGCACGTGGCCCAATTGAATGGCACCAATTAAGAAACTGTTTCACTCTGTGTTACACAAGACAATTAAATGGAAAAGGAAAAAGTGGTGCACGCACTGGGAAATTTGAATGATGGCAAGAGAAAAATGTGGTCAATTGCAGCGCAGGAAAAAACAGTATAACATTAAGCTCCCCTCTGATCCACTCGTTTTTTACACAAAAAGAAAATATACATTTTAGCCTAAAACTACAGATTATTTCTTGCTTTATCTTATAAATTTATTTTATTATTTATTTTTCTTAAGTTAAGAAAGACACTTAAAATATCAATTGTTTTCTAGATCTTCATTACGTCTTTATTGTATAAAAAAATTGCACCTAATAAATATTTATTTCTGTGTAATTCAGGCCAAGGAATGCAGTTGAGTAAATATTTTAGTTACGCTCGAAGCGCAAAGAAGTATTTGATTTCAAAGAATTACAACAGTAAAACGTCTAACACTGGATTCATGACAATTTCTCATTTTTCTTCGACATACTAATAAACAGCAAATAAATGTCGGTTAACATTACGAAATCAAAACAACAAGAGCAAACCCGCTCGGATTGGCAATTTATGTAGCCACAACACGTGAGCTCATTGATTAAATTAGCCAAGTCTTTTGGCCAAGCCCTGTGCACATAAAAAATTATTTATGAGCCGCAATTCGGTCTGTTTTTTCTTTTCTTCCCGTCTTTCTTCGGCTTTCCTTGGATTTTTTGTGGCATTTTAATGCTAAGCAAAAACCAAAGGCAAAACAAAAACCAAACGCCAAGTGACAAGCGAACCAAACATAATCAACTTCGCTCAGATTAAATTGGTTTGCGTACACTGGTCGGCATATGTATTTTGACAAAATAAAAGTTAAGTATACTCATAACTTGAATTTACTTCTTGTAAACTATAGGCATCAATGGAAAGGTAATTTCAATGCCGTTTGAATGATACAATACATTTCTTTACCCATTCAGTACTTATTGAAAAGGACAAATTTGTGTAAATCAACTTTTAAATTTTTTTTTCAAACTTTTTTCCTCGACTTGAAAACTTAAACTTTTTGATGCAAAAAGTTTCTTCAAACAAAAATAATAGTAACTGCAAAAAGAATTTTTCAAAAATCATTTTCCTTATATTTTTTATGAATTTTTGAAAATGCTTAAAAACAGGCATTTGAGCCATATTTTTCTCTTTTTCATACAAATTTTTTCCGACATTGTCACCTTCAAAAAATCATAAAAAATATAAGGAAAATGATTTTTGAAAAATTCTTTTTGCAGTTACTATTATTTTTGTTTGAAGAAACTTTTTGCATCAAAAAGTTTAAGTTTTCAAGTCGAGGAAAAAAGTTTGAAAAAAAAATTTAAAAGTTGATTTACACAAATTTGTCCTTTTCAATAAGTACTGAATGGGTAAAGAAATGTATTGTATCATTCAAACGGCATTGAAATTACCTTTCCATTGATGCCTATAGTTTACAAGAAGTAAATTCAAGTTATGAGTATACTTAACTTTTATTTTGTCAAAATACATATGCCGACCACTGTACGTCTGGGAAATCTCGAAAAAGTAATGCCAACATGGCCTTTTTTGGGATTTTTTCCAATTTTTAATAGTGTTAGTAAGTCTGAAAAAATTCTGTATTTTATCCTTAAATATTATCTATACAAATCTGTAGAAATTATAATTACTGAAATTAACAATAAAAATATTTTTATTTAGGGCCGATATATCAACGCCATGTTAAAAATGTAGTTTCTCAATATCAAGTTAATTTTATCTGTCGGTCAAAATGAAACTGAAAACTTAACGTTCTTTTTCAGGCATGTCAAACTAAATTTAACACACGACTGATAATGAGATGTCGTTCTTAAAATAAACATCACATTTAGAAAACGAATTTGCCTTTCCCAACAATTAAAGTTCATGTTAATTTTTCTCTTAGACAACAAATAAGAACCTAAACACAACGTTATAAAAGGTATATAGTATAGTCAATTGTTAAATGTTAAAATAAAAAGGAGGTAAAGATAAAATATTGTTCTAATGATTTTTACGATTTGTTGCTTACTTTTCTATTCCCACACTCTATAGTTTAGTTTGTCCCGCACTCAAAACTGGCATCACTGTCTCCCAAGATGGCGAATAAGACAGGAGTTGAACTGGTAATATTAGCCACAACCACATCAGGTCGAAATGAAAACGTTATCAAGCGACAGACGCGCGTTTGCAGTAACAAGATGAAACGGGGACATAGGCAAAATTAGCTGCGTTCGCCAGCGAATTTGCAGGCCAATCAGTGAGTGTGCCACAATTTGGCCAACCGAACAAACGGGCAGCAAACTGGTCAAGTCGCAGATGCCATCGAAACTGCTAGTTGCTGCGAGTCTCCTCCTCCGGCAACTGTTGCTGCTGCAACGTGCAACGTGCAACCTGCAACTTGCAACTTCGATCTGCTGACGCTGCACTTGTCGCGATTTCACATCACATTTTGTTTTTGCTGTTACGGCCGCTTTTTGCTCGTTGCCTACTTTTCAACGTCTTGTACTTTCGATTGGTTAATTGTTAAACAAATTTGAAATGTTTCTGCTTTGCAGTCACCTGGCCTCACCCCCTCCTCAACGGCCCATCTCATCGTTTTCGAATGCAAATCGCATGAGCTAACAAGCTGCAATCGTTGCACATCCCACATGCAATTGGCAACTCATAACAACCAACATGCTCTCAGTTTTGTGGCAAGTTAGTTGGTAGACCACATTTTCGACTGCCTCTATATTTGCTGGTGATTACCAAATAACTTCAGTTATTAATCATTAAAAAAGTGATCGTTGCCGGGAGGAAACCTAACCACAAGTCGCAAAACATTTGAATCAAGCTTATGTTATGTGAGATGTCTCTGCGATTTTTGCTACCCACATATTTAAAGACATTGTAAGTTTAATGGGTAAGTCATAGACACAGTTTTAACAAGTTATCGATAGCACTGTTTAACACAAAAAATTTACCTCGATGGATGCTAGAAAATCGTATTCGCTTTGAATCGTGTGTGTGTTTACCAAAAATTTCCCATACGGACAGATTCTGATTTTTAAGGGAGTTATAATCAAAAGAAGACATAGACATACAGCCGCGGTCAACATAATAATAGTGCCAACGTCCTTCATACTTAAAAGTTTAAAAGTAGTTGTAATTTATCTTTTCCTGTTAATATTTTTTTTAATATAATCATACTATTGGACGAATTGAATAGCATAACATACGCTAGTTTTAAAGAATAAAATTTTCATCAGCCATCGAGGTAAATAAATGAAGATCCAATTTTGTAACACAGTGTAATCAGATTTATAAAATTTTAAACCAAAAAAAACTATCCCCTACTTCATAGTGGTATAAATAATCCAATAATACTATTTGCAGATCACTTTATAAGGCCTTAAACCATCCACAAAAAAGACAATTGGTACTCACTCATGGATTCGTTTTGGCCCATCAGCGTGGGGCTATCTCCATCAACCACCAGAGCCTCATTATCGGAATCGTTGTCCATCTGCTGGACACAGGTTGCTCCCGGCACATAGGTCTCCTGACTGAGGGTAGGATGATTGCTATCCGTGCCAACACTCGAGGCCGATGACGTAATGCCCACGTCGATAAAGTCCTCCTCGGATTCCAGTTTTAGGCGCTTTGCCCCCGAACTGCAACTGGGCACATCGTCGTCGGGATTTTGGGCTGTCGAAGTGGCCACGATGGTGGTGCCACCCAAATTTACATCCTAAGACAATAAAATTTGATAACATAAAAAAGTTATACCTTAATTCTCAAATGTAACAATCAAATCAATTAGCATTTTAATGGCCAACGGAAATGAGATATATCTGCTGGTCGTCGTCTTCTTCAACGGTTGCTTATCGTTCGTATCTTCTAACTGGCCCGAGAATTCCCCTCTTTAAACCATTTATAATTTATGCCAAGTTATCTCAGCTCCCCCTCCTTCTGGTGTGTGGCATAAAAATCATTCATGCCAAACTTGAACAAAACTAAGACTTGAGTTATGGGCTGGTCAAGCGGAGGGATAGTGTTAAAAATGGGACGTGTTCGGGGGTTGAAGGTGGGCCTCTCTCTGGTAATTGCCATGCTTGAGGAAATTGTTCGGAAGTAGGGTAAAGAGTTTTGCATACATTTTGCCCAGATTTTGTTAGTCAATTGCTGGGAAAACAGTAGCAATTTTCCTACATGCACTCAGCTGCTTGTTAAATCGTTCAAAAATTAATGATATTCATTGTTAAAGTTTAAAACGAAATGAGAAAAAATTGTGGTAGCTTAAAATTCAATTAAAAGAGAGTTCTAGGCAAAATAATTAAATATCCAAGATGTTATAGAAATATGATTGATGAGGAAGTGAAAAAAGTTTTTATTAAAACGTGTTTAAGATTAAAGTTTTAAAATGGAAATAGAAAAGTAATTTTATGGTAATAATAAATATAGATCATACATAATTATTAAAATCGAATTAAAAGAAAAGTTCTCATTTGGATAATTTACAATTTCTCCACCAATAAAACCAACTGGGCGTAAAGCACTCGCTCAAATTATATATCATTATATCAGTAAAGAAAATAAACCGTTCCATAATAAACAACTGCGACACAAATCTTGCACAGTAGAATCTGTTCCAAATGAATGCCTCTCTCCAATCGAAAGGCCCAGAGGAAGGAAGACGCTTGCTGCACTTAACCTGAAAACATGAAAAGTACTATTCGCGCATTGGAAACTTGAACTTCCGACCGTAAATGAATTGAAAACCCCGAGACGAGGGGATTCGGGATATGACTGCGTGCCATTATAGCATTGTGTCGGCTGGTGGCATATGAACTTGAGTGGACTCGACTAACTAAAAGGAGGCGCAACACCAGTGGTCGTAGAACCAAAAACGGAGAGAAGCCACCAAGACGAAGACCCAGAGCCAGACCCAAAGCCAGAAGAAGCAACATCGGCAGCACCAGACCATAATCAGTGTTCCATTGAACGCACAAAATCATTTAGCGAAACCAACAA
This sequence comes from Drosophila subpulchrella, assembly GCF_014743375.2. Lineage (NCBI taxonomy): Eukaryota > Metazoa > Arthropoda > Insecta > Diptera > Drosophilidae > Drosophila > Drosophila subpulchrella. The sequence goes on from NW_023665577.1 coordinate 4,293,994, forward strand.
AAACAAAACCAAACACAAAGAAGAGTCAGGGCCCGAGTTTGGAGGTGGTTGGTAGTAGTAGAGCCTGCACCCCAAACCGAACCAATCCGATCCGATCCAAGCCAAAGCGAACCAAAAAGCACTTGAAACTGTTTTTTAAAAGAGTCTCCGAGAGACAGCGATTGCGAGTCCAAGTAGGGTAAAAGCAAAGTGTTTGCTTTGGAGAGTAAGTATGAAGTATCTCTAGTGGGGAGTTCGAGTACACAAGGGGAAATAAATATAGTAACATTAGTTAGGTACTACATTTTCATATATGGCACATCCATTTTTGATTATTGAAAAAGCATCTTCAAAGTTTTAAAGGTAAAAAGTATGAAATAAAATAATTGCATTTTTTAAAAGGGTCTTGGAAACATTTAAAAAAATTTGTTTTTGGAAAATTTTTAATCAATTCTATAAAATTGATTAATTTTTGATACTTTAAATGTTAGGATAATAGTCATTAAGAATAAAAACTTGTATTCAATAAGAGGTTACCATAACTAAAAAGAGAGTTTGGTTTAAATGTAATACTCCTAAGTTATCATAGAAGGACTAAGGATACTTCCAACTTACTATTCTTATATATTCAAAAGATTTGACCAATTGGCTTAGCATTTTCTTAATGTGTACGACACTTGGATGAATGAATATAGTCGGCTGGAAGTGCAATTGCTTATGGCTCATGGAGTAGGTTCAAAGCACGCTATGAAGCAGACCAAGACCAGCCAAGACGATGAGTTGAGTTTTGTAGCAAATTGAATTGTCTTTGTTGCCGTTTCTCTGTCTGTGTGTGTGTGCTGTGATGTTGCATGAATCACGTGACCATGACCACCAATGCAATGCCATAGGCCAAGAACAACTGAGCCGGGCCTCTCCTCGCTTCTGCTCTCTGTATATGGACGCACTCGCAATTTGAACCTCACTCAAAAGATCATTTACTTTCATTAGGGAGCGCAGACGAAACTTGTCGTGTAGCAAGTGCAAACTTGGTCTAATAAACAGCCATTAGGCAGTCGGCCTGGATCATGCATGAAATGGCCCACAGATCGTTTGGTTTGGTTCTAACCAGATTGTCTTTGGGGCAAATCGTTCTCACCTTATTGGGATGTCGTCTCTTGCGTTCGCCTTGCGTGGCTGCTGCTGGAGTCGGTGAAGACGACTGCAGTTTGGCCTCCTGGCGATCTAATGTCCATAAAGAATATATAAATAATAATTAATTTCAAGTAATATCCATATCTATCGCTAATCTACTCACATTTCATTTCAATTTCCTCATCATCCAATAGCAATGATACCACTTCCTTGGGCTTGAGTGTGTCGGGTTTGAAATTACCGCCACTTATGACCATGCGTTGTATCTGAAATTCGGGGGAGAAAATACCAATATTCGATTAGAAATGCAAGGCAGGAAATGAAATGAAACTCGTTCAAGAACAGGGATAGCGCCAAAAGGGTTTCCTCACTTCCTAAACTATTTATTTGTCGGCCCGAAATACTTTCATATGGTAATCAGGGGATTTCTGTTTGGTAATTAAGCCAATAAATGCACAAGAAAGCGAAGAAATTCTCCAACTTATACAGAACACAGGAGGCGTAACCAAAATGTCGCCTATCCAATTGTATAATTAATTTCCGGTGTTGGTTTACCAACCCAAACCATTTTAATCCCAACTACAAGTGCTCGTGTTTCGCATTGAGCACTTTTTTTTTTAAATCCCAAAGGCGCAACAATGCTCCGGTTTTTTAGGAGGGTTTTTAATTCCCAACAAAGCACGTGCCTAATATGCGACGCAACAAAAGGAAAACCGAGCAACTTGAAGAGTTTTGCGGTTTGGTAGGGTTTCCTGTCCCCCGATCACTCACCTCGCTTTTTTCTCGGGCCCTCTGCAGAATCCGCTCCTCGATGGTTCCCTTGCAGATGAGTCGGTAGACGGTCACCTGTTTCGTTTGGCCCAAACGATGGGCCCGATCCATGGCCTGTTGATCGACCGTGGGATTCCAGTCCGAATCGTAAAAGATGACCTGAAAATAGGAGGTAATTTTTGGCTATTACATTTTGTTCGGTAACCCTTTTTAAATATTTATCTTAATAATCCAATTAAATCTGCTAGTTGGCAAGAATTGTCTTTTGGATTTTACCACTTCCTTTTAGTATGCAAATAGGTACTGCACACGCACATCCTTTCGCCATTCTTTTGATGATTTCGAGCCCGCATATTTATTAGTTCCTTTTTCGAATTCGGCTATCCTATAAACCACTTTGTAGTGTCACGAATTTTCCGCTTTTCCTGTCTATTATCTGGAGTAGAAAAACTCCCGCCACCGGTGTTAACCCTTCGTTTCCCCTGTTGAGCCGCACTTGGTACGTGTTCGGTGTGCAAGTGTTCAGCAATTCTCCATCGGTTTCTCAAGGGTTGTCTTGAGGGAGTGGCGTTTCCGGCCGAGAGATGGGACTAATTAAAATCGAACTGCTAAGGGATTGATGTTTTCTTTTTTATTTGGAACACGTGTTGAGCTCTTTTCAGAAGCGTAAGAAGGAAGTACCCCATTGAAGAATCTGTCTATTAAATGGAATTCAAATTCGATTGAGAATATCACACGGGAAGTCTGCCATTAGAAAAACGTTGGATGCAGAGGCGGTTTATTATTTTGCATATTATTGTCAAGCGGAAATAAGTATGGAACCCGATATGCATCTTTGCATTGGAAGTTTTTAGGTTCTAAATATACTTCTTCTTTGGATAAGCCATGGAGCTACTTTTCCTCACACAGCCCAATAATTCGTTGCGCCTATTTAAATAGTTTTACTTTCACCGTAAAAACTCAAAGCATTAAATTGTTATTAAAAACGCTCAAGCTACTCTTTAAAAAAGTTAAAAAAAACTGCATTACCAGTTCACAGTAGTAACAGCCATGTTTAACAGCAAATTAGTTTTTTATTATTTCAGTACATTCATCATTAGCATACAATGCATCAAGGAACCTATTGAATTCCGATGGATCGAACAGAAATTGGATCACTTTCATAAGGATTCACGAACTTTCAAAATGGTAACACTCATTATAATATTATATTACAAAAAATCCAGTACAAACTACTATTTAGAGATACATGGTGAAGGAAGATTATTTCAAGCCAAATGGTACAATATTTTTCTTTATGGGTGGCGAGGGCACAATTTTATCGCCTACAACAAATGTTTCAAACATTATGCTGACCAAGAGTTATATCAACGATTTGGCTAAACGATATGGAGGATATCTGATACATAGTGAACATCGTTATTATGGAGAAAGTAAGCCAACAAAGTGCGTTCTGAAAAGTTAAAATATGGCTAATTACAATGTTAACTTATAAAATGTGTCGTTTTTAGGTCTCTTGAGGTGAAATATCTAAAATATCTTTCAGTTCCTCAGGCCATGGCAGATGTGGCTAATTTAATTCGATTTTTAAAAGCCAATACCACCTATTTCGGTGACTCCAAGGTATTTCTGGTGGGAGGATCGTATTCAGGGTTTATGGTCCCCTGGTTTGCCAAGCTCTATCCAAACTTGTTTGACTTAGGCTGGGGTTCCAGTGCCCCTTTTCAGTTTAAAACAGAGTTAAAAGAGTTCTACTCAAAAGTTTTTGAACTTGTTCAAAACATTGGGGGTAAGAAGTGCCATGATCAGATCGTTCAGGGCTTAAAGGACCTTAAAGCTGATTTAAATAATCATAATACTACAAAACTCATTGAAATGAATATTTGCGGATTTGATCATACAAACAATGTTCATGTTATTAATTTATTTGAAAGATTAACTAAAGTTGTTGGCTCTTTAGTGCAGTATGGAAAGTAAGTAAATGTAGCAAGTTACTTATACAATTTGATTATAAAACACATTTTTTCTTATAGTAAAAGCAGTATTCAAAGCGCTTGTGATGATATTTCAAAAACGTCTTTTACCTCGTACTTTAAAAAGCAACTGGAGGGGAATTCTACTGAATGCTACGACTCTATTTCCAGCTTAAAATCTCTAAGGGACGTTCATTATACCACAGATTCCGGTATGTAGAATATTTCGTATTATAACAAACCTCTTTATTATAAACTTATACTTCAGCTCGCCTTTGGTTTTACCAAAGTTGTAGTCAGCTTGGAAATTTTCAAACCTCTGAATTTGTTCCTATTGATTTTTGGCTGGATCTGTGTTATGATACCTTTGGATATAAGTTTTTCACCTGCTATATAAACAGAAAAGTAAAAAACACCGATCGAAATTTTGAGGATTTGGATGGTAGGGAAAGTTTCCGCAGGATCTTTTTAACCCAACCTCAACTGGATGCTTGGTCAGCAACTAAAGTGAGAAAACACAACCGGACTTATATTTTGGATGGTAAGCTTGATCTCATTTTACCTTAGAATAAATTAATCATTTATTTTAATTACTTAAGATGCTACTCACTGCGAGGACTTACAACCATCAACAGAAAATGATAAACCATCTATAAAAACCTTGAAGAGTGATATAAATTTTGAAGTGCAAAAATTACAAATTAGGAATCAATTCAATTAACTTTTTTGGTATACACTAAAAAGAGATGCATTTGTTGTTTACAAATTTGTAAATAATAAAGTCTTTATATAAACATTCTAATTTTTTGTACTCAACCTTTGAAAGGGTATATCTACACTCTAGTTAGTAATTGTTCTATACCTTGTACAACCCTTATCGGGTAACTCTACTGCTGACATTTGAAGTACTTTCAAATCGAGTGAGTGAAACTCTAAGATTGATAATCGAAACAGTCGTTGCGACCACAATACCACACGATAAGGCGCTGCATGGCTTCTAGGCTAATAAACAGCAGCGTAAACTACCAACAATCTATTTAGACCAGTTGACAATATTATTTACTGGCTAAGAACTGCTAATTAGGTACTACGTTGGTGATAAGATTTGCTTTGAGCTAAAGCAAGTGAATTAGTAGGCACATAAGCTTTATAGGTTGATCAGTCTTATTCCAACACTCGACGATTGACGATGAAGTTTTGGCTAGGAATTGCAGTGGCACTTTTGGCCTTAAGCCAAACTCGTGGAAGTGCAGTCGAAAGGATCTTCAAAAGGCTTCATGAAGAACCACCAATCCAAACTACTCAGAACCGGGCGGATGAAGTGCAAACACTTTGGATCGAACAGAAATTGGATCACTTCAATGAGTCAGAGACACGCACATGGCAAATGGTATATATAATGTTAAATTACATAATCCCTTTGGAGGGTGAATAGATTGTAGAGACATATTCGGAGAGTTACAATTTTGTTAATTAACTCTTTTAGCGTTACATGCTCAACGATGCTCTTTATAAGTCTGGAGCCCCTCTGTTTATTTATCTTGGAGGAGAATGGGAGATCTCCCCTGGCAGAATAACTGCTGGCCATACTTACGACATGGCCGTGGAACACAATGCTCTTTTGGCCTATACTGAGCACCGCTACTATGGACAAAGCAGGCCCCTGCCGTGAGTGAAATGTAAAAATTAAAGAGCTCCCTAAACAAAATATTTGTCCTCTCCTTCTAGTGATCTTTCTATTGAAAACATTAAATATCTGACTGTGAACCAGTCCTTGGCTGATTTGGCTCATTTCATCATTACCATCAAGGAAAACTATGAGGGTCTGTCTAACTCCAAGGTCGTTGTTGTGGGTGGTTCTTACTCCGCCACAATGGCCACTTGGTTCATGAGACTCTACCCCGATCTTGTGGATGGAGGTTGGGCTTCAAGCGCTCCGCTTTTTGCCAAGGTCAACTTTGTAGGTGGGTCGAAATTTGTTCAAAGGACCCTTTAGTATGGAAAATAACCTTCATTTCCTGCAGAATACAAAGAAATCACTGGTCAATCCATCGTACAGATGGGTGGCGCTGACTGCTACAAGCGAATTGAGAACGGCATTGCCGAGATGGAGACCATGATAGCCACCAAACGAGGGGCCGAGCTCAAGGCCCTCCTTAGGCTCTGCGAACCCTTCGATGTCTATAACGACCTGGATGTGTGGACTCTGTTCGCCTATATTTCCGATACGTTTGCGGGCATAGTGCAGTCTCATAGGTGAGGAAATCAATCACATAATATGGGGTATAATTCTAATCTCCTTTTAAACCTTCAGTGCTGGTCAAATCGAGGGTGCTTGCCAAAAAATAATGTCTGGATCGGATGACCTTAGTGGTGTTGCTGGCTTCTTGTTGGCTACATATGGAAATGCCAGGTGCTATGATTTTCGTTATGACTTTATAACTGGACTGACGTTGGACACTAGTTTCAATGGCAATATCAGTAAGTCCACCATGGATTGTTTTTCAAGGCTTACCTTACATAACTACCTTTTCTATAGTGCGTCAGTGGACATTCCAGACCTGTAATGAGTTTGGTTGGTATCAGACCTCCGGCTCAAGTGCCCAGCCCTTTGGCACAAAGTTCCCTTTAACATACTACACCACCATGTGCGTTGATTTATTTGGCCCTCAGTATGGCAACGAGTTCACTACCAACCAAGTCAGTACCACCAATCAGTACTTTGATGGATTGAATCCTGGTGTGAAAAATATCTATTTCACCCATGGTCAATTGGATCCCTGGAGGGCAATGGGAATTCAGGACTCGGATCAGGCCACAGTCATTCCAGGTGAGTCCTTTACAAAGGTTGCAATATCGGAAACAGAAAATAATTTATTTCGTTTGTGATCCTCCAGAACATGCCCACTGCAGGGACTTCGAATCAATTAGCTCCAGTGACACAGCTGAGTTGAAAGCCTCCAAGGAACGCATTGCCGAACTGGTCCGCGAATGGGTTAAATAATAGAAGTCAACGCCACAGTACATTAAAAAATGTAAATCTAAAACTAAGTGGAATAAACGTTTAAACAGACCTACAAACATCTTTGTCATTGGAATCTAATCAAGTTGATATAAGAAATGGGAAAATCCATGAATGATTTATTCTTTGATCTGATAACTTTTGTTAAACGACGCAGATTTAATTTTACCTAATAAAATAGAGCCTTTCTTATGACAAAAAAATGCATTAAACCATTTTTTATTGGTATATGGGCAGTTCTTTTACAAACTGATCGGATAAATAAGTAAACACGTGTAAGATTTGCTGCTGGAATATATCCCCACTCCTCTCGAACTCCATTTAATTTGATAAATTGTTATTATTTTTTGGTTTTAACATTTTAATAAATGGTTCGATACCCTTGTACTCTTCGAGTAACAGGTAAAAAATTATTTTTTTCAGTCAAATCGTTATACACGTGGTTTACTTATTTACCGAATAGTATACGTAAAAAGGTTTCAAGCAAATCAAAAATGTGAGCCAAAAAATGGTTTCCGCTGTGTGAAAGAACAGACCATATATTAAGAAACAAAAGAATTACTTCACAAAATATCGCTGATTAGGCAATCATGACACAGCTGTGATTTTGATGGCCGACCGTAAAGGGTAATTCCCAACTAATCTCACAAAAGATTCCCAATAAGTTCCGATCGATTTATTATAGACGGCAAATGGGCACGTCTAATCGCAAATTCTAATCGCAAATTCTAATCGCTATCATATCATGCTGGCCACTACTTATCAAAAGTGAGAAATTTACAATCTTTATCTTGGTTGCAAAGCCCGATACCTCTGACGGTCAACTTAAAAGACCTAATCAGACCGGATAGTCGGTTCATTTCAGAAAATGGCTGCTCTGCGTTTGGTCTGCCTTGCTGTAGTCTTGGCCGTAGGACTAGTCCAAGCCTTGGACATTTCAAAGTTTAAGGATGTGCCGGTTTTGGCCAGGACTTTCAAGAACTTGAGCCGTGGTCCGCCGCAGCAAGTCGTGACAAACCGCGCGGTTGTCCAGGAGAAATGGATTACCCAGAAACTAGATAACTTTGACGAAAGCAATACGGGAACTTATCAGATGGTTGGTATATTTTTGGAAAAAAAAGCTGTTCCAGGAAAAGAATTACATAACTGTGTCGTAAACACAAAATATGATAAGACATATTGTAAGGAAAACCTCAATTTACACTTTTTCAGCGTTATTTGCTCAACGATGAGTTCCTAACTGAGGGAAGTCCCATTTTCATTTACCTGGGTGGCGAATGGGAGATCGAGCAGAGCATGGTCAGCGGTGGCCATTGGTACGATATGGCTGAGGAACACAAGGGTGTTCTCATCTATACCGAACATCGTTACTATGGTCAAAGTGTGCCCACTACGTAAGTCCTTTTTAATCCTTCTTCAATCTGTGAATTAAACATAGCTTCTTTTAGAACCATGTCCACAGATAACCTCAAATATCTGAATGTAAAGCAGGCCTTGGCCGATGTGGCCCATTTCATTGGAACGATCAAGGCGGAGAACGCCCAGCTGGCCAACTCCAAGGTGCTTTTGGCTGGCGGCTCCTACTCGGCCACCATGGTGGTGTGGTTCAAGCGCCTGTATCCCGACTTGGTGGTAGGTGGCTGGGCCTCCAGTGCTCCTCTTTTGGCCAAGGTTGATTTCACCGAGTACAAGGAGGTGGTGGGCCAGGCCTTCCTTGAGTTGGGCGGCCAGCAGTGTTACAATAGGATCGAGAATGGCATCGCCGAGTTGGAGTCCCTGTTCGCCAACCAGCGTGGAGCCGAAGCTAGAGCCATGTTGCGTCTGTGCAGTAGTTTCGATGACAAAAACGATCTGGACTTGTGGTCCCTGTTCGGAAGTATCTCAAACGTGTTTTCTGGCGTTGCGCAATACCAAAGGTATTACTATTTTTAAATAACTAAGTCATAAAACTACAAAAATCCTTAATATTTAGCTCTGGTGATATTGAGTTCTACTGTGACTACCTTCTGAGCTTCCGGGATGATGCCACTGCTATCGCTAACTTTGTGTACTGGGGCTTTGGAATGCCCACCTGCGTTGATGCCACCTACGCCAGCACTGTGGAGTACTATCTATGGGCAGTGACCAACTTTGGTGCTGGTATGTTAACAGTTGTATATCCCTAAAAAAAAAGTTGATCAAATTTGTATTCGTATTCCTACAGGACGTCCATGGTACTACCAGACCTGCAATGAGTATGGTTGGTACCAGAGCTCTGGCTCCAGGAATCAGCCTTTCGGCACCAAGTTCCCCGCCACCCTCTACACAACCCTCTGCGGAGATGTCTTCAGCTCGCAATTTGGAAATGAACAGATTAACAACAATGCAGCCGAGACCAACGAGTACTTCGGTGGCATGGATCCCGGTGTAGAGAATGTCTACATGACCCACGGTGCCCTGGATCCATGGAACCCCATGGGTCATGGAGTGGCGCAGGGAGCCACCGTCATCGCCAATGCCTCGCATTGCTCCGACTTTGGGTCGATCAGGACCTCAGACTCCGCTGAATTGCGTGCCTCGAAGGAAAAAATCGCTGAATTGGTGCGCCAGTGGTTGGCTTAAATTTGATGCCCAGAATTAATCCATATTTGGTATTTTTTCTTAAATAAAAAGATTTTAAGAACCAAAACCAAGTACTTTTCTTTCAATAATAATTCTTTAAATGTTTGACTAATTTATGTTAAATATTACTTTACACCAGCCATAGTTTGTTTTTTGTAACAATATCATTTTTTAGTTACATTAAAATCGAATTCACTCAAAGCAATCTGTCCGTAAATTTTTTAAAACCCAAATACATACATAATTCATACATAAATACATAAAATACAAATTAAAACATTTTAAAAGTGTTAATATTCCTTGAATAGTTGTGTTTCATTTTTTTTTAACTTTGTTGATGTAGTAAAAATACTAAATCGTGAAACTTTAACTAACATTATCTAGGGTCCAAAAGTATAGCTCTTCCTTAAATTGACGCCAAAAAATATGCAACTAAAATTGTGGGCAGATAAGAAAATTTGGAACCAGCTGGAACTAAAATGCTATAGTTTAAGAAGGAACTAGGTAGTCGGGTAAATCAAGATAAGAAATATTTTTGACTTTTGGTAATTAAGGTATTAATCAGGAAACAATGGATGAGAAATAGAGGTACATCTGTGTTAAGCTATAAGCATCAACTTAATAAATTCCTAAGTCAATAATTTAAATTCGTTCGTCGTTTGTATCTCACACAATAAATATAAATCGGTATTTTATTTAATGAGGTTATTTTTAAAATAAAGTAAATCATATTCTATATACTGATTAGTGTAATTGGTAAGAAAAATAATAGAGAATATAATTAAGGTCTAATTTTAGCTCTTACATGCTTGACTAGACAAATGATAGAGAAACTAATTTTGTTACGTTCTTTGTTATTACATTATGATAAGACACAAGTTTATTGACCAAGGAATCTAAAAAGTAAATATTTGGTAACAAAACAATGGCCAATAAATGTGTAACGTTTGCTTATATAGGATTAAATTGACTAGAGTGAAATGATTCCATGGCACGTGTACTAGTACACTATTCAACAAGGTATTAAAATTATAAAACAGTTTAATATTTATAATTATTTGATTTTTCACAAGAAAGGAAGTTAGCTTCGGCACGCCGAAGTTTTAAAAGCCCTTTCAGGTCGTTCCCGTGGGAGCATTGTATGTGCAGAGCTTTACGATTTAGAGAAAACTTAAAACTTACAAAAATGTTAAGATAATGATCCATTTCAACCGTGTATGTTTACCGAAAACGAAATATAACGGTCTATGTATTATTTTAACATTAATTATCCGATCATTCCTACTTCAGCTTTATGATTAAGTCGACCGATTTGTTTTAAATTTGTTTTCCAAATTCTGAAATATTAAAAGAATGATATCCCCAAGAGTAGAAGTTATTATGTCAAACAGCACTGAAGGTATAATTTTTTTTATTAAAAAAAAATGCATTTCTATGGAAGCTAAGTATATAGTTTTTCGATCCGGCTCTTCCGAATTTATGTACTGCCTGCAATAGCAGTAAGACTTTTTGGAAGGTTTTATCCCATTAGCTTTAAAACTGAGAGACTAGTTTACATAGAAACGGACAGACTGACAGACGGACATGGCTAGATAGATTCGTCTAGTGATGTGATCAAGAATATATATACTTTATGGGGAAACGGAACGTCGCCTTCGCCGCGTTTAAAATGTTTGTCTTAAATCATTGTACCCTCCACAAGGGTATAAAAATTACTAGAAGTGAACTATTTACATATAGTACAAATAAATTAAAATATTTACTAAGCTTAAAATATTTACTAAGCTATAGCTCTATAATCAATCCTCTGTTAACTAGTAGCTTTAACTATAAGATATCATTAGATAATAATAATAATAATAAAATATTGCCTAAGCCAAATTTAGTTTTATATCAATACTCAAGAGTCTTAACATATCTCAACTCTTTTCTTTTCATTGCATTATATCTTAGAGAATATAAACTTATCAATTGGGACTTGCACAATTTCTTTGTCTTTGCAAAGACTAACTGAATTCTAATGAACCTAACCCAAATAACGTGATGCAAGTAGTGATACGAGCAAAGAACCCTCGACTTTATCAGTGCTATATATTTCCGATATTTGTTTGTTTTGCAATTAAGTTTTAAAAGACCCTATCAAAGGCTGATGCGACTGCCAGTGGCGAAAATTTTCCAATAAATAGTCCGCTGCCGATGGTGGAAAATCATTCGCTAACTTGTAAACTATCCAGCAATATGAACTATATCATTGTAGTACTCGCCGTATTGGCACCCCTGACTGCGGCAGCCAGTCTGGGTGAACAGAAACCGGAGGCCAATGCCTTTGTCAAATCCCTGAGGGAATTGCATCGAGGTCCTCCAGTGGAACCACTGAAGACCCGGGCCAAGGTGGAGGAGCGCTGGATCACTCAAAGGCTGGACAACTTCGATGATAGCAACAACGCCACCTGGCAGGATGTATGGATCGGGTCAAAAGCGACATGAATTAAGGATAACTTTCTCTAACTATCTCTTTCAATCCCTAGCGCATTTACATCAACAACAAGTACTTTGTGGATGGTTCTCCCATCTTCATCTACCTGGGCGGCGAATGGGCCATCGATCCCAGTGGCATTACCTCTGGTCTCTGGAAGGACATTGCCAAGAAGCACAACGGTTCCCTTCTCTACACCGAACATCGGTTCTTTGGCGAGAGTATTCCAATAACGTGAGACCAGCTACTATGATAGGGTTAACGGTCATAATTATTATTGAATAATATTTCAGTCCTCTGTCCACTGAGAACTTGGAAAAATACCAGAACGTCGAACAGGCTTTGGCCGATGTGATCAACGTGCTTGCAACCCTGAAGCTGGAAGACAAGTACAAGGACTCCAAGGTTGTGGTGTCTGGCTGCTCCTACTCGGCCACCATGGCCACCTGGATCAGGAAGCTCTATCCGGAAACCATCAGGGGCAGCTGGGCCTCATCGGCACCGCTTTTGGCCAAGGTGAACTTCAAGGATTACATGCAGGTGGTTGGCGAGTCGTACGCCATCCTTGGAGGACAATATTGTTATGATCTGATCGACAATGCCACCGCTTATTATGAGAATCTGTTCGACATTGGCAACGGAACTCAGGCGGCAAAGGAACTTAATCTGTGCTCTAACTTTAATCCCGACAGCGCACAGGACCGTTGGCAAATCTTCAGCACCATTGCCAACATTTTCGCTGGCATTGCTCAGTACCAAAAGTAGGTTTTTTAAAAATATCTAATGGACTTACTTATAATATTATATTATCCCATAGACCAGAGAGTTACGACATTCCCAAGTATTGCTCGATTCTGCGAGCGTTTAGTGATGATGATTCTGTAGCTCTGTCGAAGTTCATCAACTGGAAAATCAATGAGCACTCTGGCGCTTGTCTTAGCACAACCTTCAAAGGGGCTGTGGACTACTACGAATGGTCCAAGGAAAACTACGAAGATAGTAAGTACTTCAACCTTCAATTGTTAAAACCGATGTTTAATTGATTTTTAAACTCTTTTTAGGCGACTTGCCCTGGATCTTCCAGACTTGCAGCGAGTTCGGATGGTTCCAGTCCTCGGGCAGCAAGAGCCAACCTTTCGGATCAGATTTCCCGGCTACTCTGTATGAGGACACCTGTGAGGGAGTCTTTGGATCGAAATACGATTCGGCTGGCATCCACGCTAAAATCCGGGCAACGAACAACGAATTTGGAGGCCTGGACGTTAACGCCACCAATATCTACTTTGTGCAGGGAGCTCTTGATGGTTGGAGCAAGGTGGGTGCCGGAGTTGCCGAGGGAGCCACCATAATCCCATATGCCTCCCATTGCCCCGATACTGGATCGATCAGTGCCACCGACAGTGCCGAACTGGTGGCCTCCAAGGAGAAGCTGATCAAACTTGTGGCCCAATGGCTGGAAGACTAATATCTCAACTGATGAATTTCTTTTAAAGTTAAGAACTTATAACACTATTATTTTGTTTTTAAATGTATAGTTATTTAATCACACATATTTGGTCTTAATAAAGCAAATATAAAACACATATATATATATGTTTATTTTAGTTATTATCAGGTTGGCTCGAAGAACCCTGTAGTCTATAAATATTAATTAAATTCAGAAAACACTTCATCAATTCTTTAAACAATATTACTCATCAGAATTGACTTTCAACTGAGCTCTTAACTAAAGCAGCCACTTGTCCTTTGCACAATTAACAAATATCTCGAGTGGCTTATTCTCTGAACAAGTAGAAATGTGCTATCTCTAAGAGTGCCTATAGAAAGTCAAGTTCCCAAAACTTGAAATAACCTAGAGAGTACAGTCATGGAGCAGACAAAGCTTTCTGTTCCTGAAACAGTTCAAGGTACTCATTTTACTTTCAAGCTGGAAAGATTTGCAAATATTATGCAATAAAAACTGAGAATTTATGTCGCCCACAAATCCATCAAAATGTTTGAAAAGGTGTGACCACTCCGACAGTCCATCACGGACATAGACAGTCCCAAAAAGTGAGGAAAGGTGGTATGTGGAGGAAGGGCGGAGTCCTACACCCAATGAATTGCACTAAATCCAGAAACGTGCTGGGCATAACAAGATCGATAGACAGCCGGCTACTTAAAGACTTTGCATTGCTTTAGAAATTGTCATAAATCTTGTGGTCCGAAACCGAATCGAGTCACGCATTATAATGACCCAAGCAGATCCATTTAACAAGACCCAAGCGATCTTGTTTCCAACAATACAATTTGCTTATAAATAGCATTAAATACAATTAAATCGTGAGTCTCGTATCATTTAAAATGTAACTGGTACAGTTTTCCCTTCTTCTTTGAGATTGGGGAAGGAGGGCGACTGAGAGGCCGAAGACATGCCAAAGTGTTGAGTTTTTGGTCAAATTATTTAGGTATGCGCCAAAGACATGAACGGGAAATACTTTTGTTCTTGTCGAAAGGTCCCAAGGAAAGGAGACGAGTAAGGGGCGAAACTCTTCTGGATGGTGTTTGAGAAATTATATCGAAAAAGAAATAAAAATTCTTGCCATAATTCAAAAGCTTGTGGAAATTGGTTGATGTTTGAAATTTCTTTTTTGTTTTCTGCAGCCGGGGAGGAAGTTGTAAAATTCTATAGAATACCTTTTTAGCTTGCGGGCAAACTATGACTGTCAGTGAATTAAGAGAATAAATACAATCACACTTTTGAAAATGTCAAGAATAAGTTTACAACAACGTAAAAGGACAAATATTACATTAAATACTTTAAAATATTCAAGCGGTACCGAATGGCCAATAAGAATGATTCTGATTCATCGGTTTGGATCTCCCATCCCACGATAAGTTATAAAAGGTCTTTGAAGCCGCCTTCGACTGATGGCGAACAATCAGCCAGCTAAAATACCAACATGGAATTAGTCAACTCGAGACATAAACCTGAGCCCATTGAGACAGGGAGACCGATCCGAACTGAGCCTGAGAACCTGGCTATAAAATGACAGAAGAGTAGGAGCTGAAACCAAATTACTTTTGGCCAGGGTGCGCAAATAACAAATCAAAACCGGTGACAAAATGATTTAGGAACCGGGCGAAAATGTTCACACGGAGCACCAGAACTACCAGTCCATAACCCAAGAAAAGATCGACCAGAACCGCTGAAATCGAACAAGAAGTGCTGGGCTGGGGGAGAAACATGCAAAGATTCTGTTCGATATTGTATCCTTTTCGGCTGAGAATTCTTCTACGTGGTCGCCGGCCTCGGATTGGTGGGTCTCATTGTTGCGCGGCGATAAAGATCACACGAGTAAATCACGGTCTGCCGCCACTCACTCCCAGCTCATCCTCATCCGCATCCCAGCCCGTCACCACCCCTGGCTCAAGATTCAACCTTGGCTGCCGCAGTGCATGAACAAGTAGTTTAGCAAATGGATACAAGAGCCACACAGGGTTTTTCCGCCTGCAAGTTCGGTACAATGACAAACGAATTCTTGTCTATAATGGCGAGTAAAATATTGTCCAAAAGCTGCCCATAAATCATCAAGTTGAAGGCGAAGAATTTTTGTTCTATGGGGAACTAAGAATTTATCTGTAATTGATTTTAATATTCATATATTAAAATATTTTTAGTAAAAAAAACGGGGAAAACATGTAGTATAAGTCAATTTTTTAACATTAACTAGGTGTAGATCGCTTGCAAATATTTGTTATTCAAGTACCTACTCAAGGCACAATCAATTATAATTTCACGCCTATATAAGACTTGTGGAAACTATAATGGTAAAGTGGTTACTCATAATAATAATAAACACTCCACTGATAAATGTACACTTTCCAAAAAATGTACCCTATGCTAACCAGAAAAAAGTTATGGAAAACCAATTCACCGGATCAGGAATTTTTATTCAACAACTCTAAAGATTTCACTTTCACTTCAAATAATTTGGAATACCATGGAATTTCAGATTAACTAGTGGCATCGAACATTGTCATAGATCTTTACAACATCTTCGTCCTCCCTAAGAAGATTACAAAACTCCTGGTACCGGGCCATTTGTCGATCTGTTAAATCCACCAGCGACTTGTTTGGGCAGTGTCCCACTTCCGTGTGGGTAATCTTATAGCTGCACTGCCGCAGTTTATCGGTAACCTCTCGGAGATCATGGGGACGACATTTAAACAAAACGGCACCTTTTGACAAATCGGTAATGGCGCTATCGGTGGCCTTGCACCACAAAGCATCCGTTCGCAATGTTTGATTGAAATCCTCGAAATTTAAGGGAGTTTTGCTTGGCAAAGTCGCTTCAATCAGACCAGTTTCGTTAAATAAGTGGCGATTGAAAAAGCGTGCTTTGCTATGTCTCATTAATGAGGCCAAACGGAGCTTCAGATCGATGAGATTATCCGTCCGGACCTTGCAGACCATGGCTACTAACTGACGACCATAGTCCATGGGAAGGCTATAGGTGCTCTGATTCCTCTCGTTAAGTTCGCACTCCCTTAGGATCCGTTGCACACGACTGTAGGGCAACTGCAAGGGTGATAGTCGAGCCCTCAGCTCGTAGTTCTTCTCGGGATCGATAGAACCACCACCACGATGCACCGCCAATCTGAGCTCGTTCGCCAGTCTCACCTCATCTGGCGTCTCCTCATCAAATCGGATCTGTTTGGAGCTCAGTGGACTTATGTAAGTACCTACTCAAGGCACAATCAATTATAATTTCACGCCTATATAAGACTTGTGGAAACTATAATGGTAAAGTGGTTACTCATAATAATAATAAACACTCCACTGATAAATGTACACTTTCCAAAAAATGTACCCTATGCTAACCAGAAAAAAGTTATGGAAAACCAATTCACCGGATCAGGAATTTTTATTCAACAACTCTAAAGATTTCACTTTCACTTCAAATAATTTGGAATACCATGGAATTTCAGATTAACTAGTGGCATCGAACATTGTCATAGATCTTTACAACATCTTCGTCCTCCCTAAGAAGATTACAAAACTCCTGGTACCGGGCCATTTGTCGATCTGTTAAATCCACCAGCGACTTGTTTGGGCAGTGTCCCACTTCCGTGTGGGTAATCTTATAGCTGCACTGCCGCAGTTTATCGGTAACCTCTCGGAGATCATGGGGACGACATTTAAACAAAACGGCACCTTTTGACAAATCGGTAATGGCGCTATCGGTGGCCTTGCACCACAAAGCATCCGTTCGCAATGTTTGATTGAAATCCTCGAAATTTAAGGGAGTTTTGCTTGGCAAAGTCGCTTCAATCAGACCAGTTTCGTTAAATAAGTGGCGATTGAAAAAGCGTGCTTTGCTATGTCTCATTAATGAGGCCAAACGGAGCTTCAGATCGATGAGATTATCCGTCCGGACCTTGCAGACCATGGCTACTAACTGACGACCATAGTCCATGGGAAGGCTATAGGTGCTCTGATTCCTCTCGTTAAGTTCGCACTCCCTTAGGATCCGTTGCACACGACTGTAGGGCAACTGCAAGGGTGATAGTCGAGCCCTCAGCTCGTAGTTCTTCTCGGGATCGATAGAACCACCACCACGATGCACCGCCAATCTGAGCTCGTTCGCCAGTCTCACCTCATCTGGCGTCTCCTCATCAAATCGGATCTGTTTGGAGCTCAGTGGACTTATGTAAGTGGAGGACTTAATCTCGATTCTATCACCATACATTGGAGCCCAGCGCACTCGTTTTTCTTTCACTGGCTCTGGTTCCTCGGGCAGCTGCAAATCCAGCCCATTGCGCTTGTCGTTCTCCAATTTAGGGGAATCGGTTCGAATTAACTTTGGCTTAGGTCGGTAAGGAATAATGCTGGACCTTAACTGCGGCAGATTCGTAGTCATCAATTGGTCCATGGGGTCTAAGTAGCGGTTGTGAGCCATTTTTATAAAACTTAAAATTTTGACTGCTTAATATTAGCGTTTTTACATAAAATCGATTTGGTTGATCCTTTTTTAAACAATGCGAGCGAATGAAATTTCGACGAGCGTATGATTTAAAAGTTAAGGTAAGGCTTTACAGTTATCAAACGATAGTTCGACTCATTATAAAGTCCCCCAATAAATTGAAGTTACAAATTTAAGAATGTAGAATTGGAACTCACCGTATCAGCGGCTGTTAAATTAATTCCCAGACCGCCGGCTCTTGTAGACAGCAGGAATACAAAAATATCCGCTCGCGTTTGAAAATCGGCAACCATATCGCGACGAGCGGAGATCTTACTCGAGCCATCCAGTCGCATATATCGATGTTTGCGGTGCCACATGTACTCCTGGAAATATTACCAAATAAATTAAAGATAATGCTATTATTAGGAGTTTATCAAATCTACCTCCAGCAAGTCAATCATTTTGGTCATCTGCGAATAGATGAGCACTCGGTGGCCATTCGCCTTGAGGCGAGTGAGAAGGGTGTCCAGAACAAATAGTTTGCCGGCGTCTGTGATCAACGTCTCCTTGTCGGGAACCACGATGGAAGACCATCCACTATAAGGCCTGCACAATTCCAAGCCAGTGGAGACGAGCTCCCTTCCCTGGCTGTTCTCACACTGCTGGTGACGAATCTGTGTCCAGGCGGCAGTGCGACTATCACAGCTACAAAAGATACAAGAGAAAACATAAGTTTAAAAAAAAATCTAAAGTAATCCAATTAAAACGCACTATAACTGCCTATCCACCGCCTGCACTTTCTGACCCAAATCATAAATGAAACGGGGCATGAAGAGCGGTTCGCAATGGTAGCTCCTGGGTTTTCGAGGGCGATGCGGAAACTCTGGCAGCAGCAGCAGCGTTGTCACCTTCACATCGCTCTTAGTATTCGATTTAGTTTGGACTTCCACAGACTCAATCTCCATTTCCTGCTTGGACTCATCAGCCATCTCCTCGATCAGTGAGGATTTTTCCTCGAGAATCTTTGAACGAATTACTCGATGTTCTATGGTTTCCTGCATATTGTAAGTGAAATAATCGCCGAAAGAGTAAACGGTGCTCTCGTTGGTGGTCTATTAAGGGTAAATTGATAATTTGTGCGTATAATAATTTTATAATTTAATCAATACCATTGCTGTGAACAGAAAGTTTCGAAAAACGCTTTTCTCTGGCAAATAGTCGAGGACCAGTTTGTTTTCCACCATCGGCTCCAAGAGTTGATACCTGCTATCGGGTTGCATCTTCCACCAAAAGCGACGGTAGGCCAGCAGTGGGTACTTCTCCAAAACTCTTCGATAATGTAAAAGACTGTGAATAAAATCGGATGTTAGTTTTAGGAATAACACAATAAAAAAAATCCTCACAAATCGATTATTCCATTAAGCGTAACATCCACCATGTCTCCTACAGATAAATCACACAAGCGGGTAAATCCAAAGCAGCTTTCAACGCTGACATCCTCAAAAAGTGATCTTTGCATATATTCCGATTTAAAGATATTGAAACTGTGCCGGGTAATTTAAGATAAATATTAAAACATGGGAAAACATTCAAATCAAATCTACCTACCGGTTGTAGAGCAAGTGCTTCCGACTGGGCAACATTCTGTGTATAAGCCCCTCGTCGTGAATCAATCTGGGAATCGTATACTCCGCGCATCGCATGAAGAAGGGGCTCTTTGCGTCTCTTCTTTCAAACAGCTCAGGATGATTGCACACCTTTCGGAATTGCATTACCAAATTCATCAGATTTGAAGCTGAAGAGGACGAGGAAGTAGTAGTATTTCCACTGGCCAGGTGCAGGAGATCCTCAATCCGGATCTTTTGCTTTAGAGCGCGGTAGAGCAACTTCTGCCGAATAGTTAAAGGGCAGTACACCATGATCTCGATCTTATCCGACAGCTCGTTTTCCACATCTTTTTTTATCCTCCGCAACATAAATGGTTTAAGGATCATGTGAAGTCTGGATATTTGTTTCTCATCAATTCCCGTTTTGTTTTCAGCATGCGATTCGATATCCTTGGAGAACCACTCGTTAAACTCATCATGGGAATCAAACAACGTTGGCATAATGAAGTGCAGCAGCGCCCATAGCTCTGCCATGCTGTTCTGGATGGGAGTGCCACTGAGGAGCAATCGATTTCTACAGCTGAAGCCCAATAGTAACTTCCACCGCTGCGACGCGGCGCTTTTAATGGCCTGTGCCTCATCCAAAACCATGTACTGCCACTTGATCCTGTTGAAATACTTGTAGTCGCTAACCACTAGCTGGTAAGAGGTGATTACCACGTGGAAGCTGGCGTCGCGAGTGTGCAGGTGCTTATTGTCCCAAAATTGACGCAGTACCTTTCGCTCTCCAGGTGAACCCCAATATGGTACCACCTTAAAATCGGGCACGAACCTGGACATCTCCTGCTGCCAGTTGTGCAGTGTTGATGCGGGTGAGATAACCAAAAAGGGCCCCCACACTCCGTAGTGCTCGGCGACATGGCAAAGAAATGCTATTGATTGGACTGTCTTGCCCAAACCCATTTCGTCTGCCAAGATGCCGCTGATTCCCTGATCGTAGATGTTCGCTAACCAGGTCATGCCCTTGATTTGGTAGCCCTTGAGAGTTCCCTTAAACATCTTGGGCTGGGGTAGATCCTTCATCTCCGGGCGGGGTTGTGGCTTGATATCCTCATCACCTTCCAGTTCCTTTTCCTTTTCCTCTTTCTCTTTCTCCTCCTTCTTTACAAACACGTCGAATGCCCTGGTTTTGTCCAGATCCCTCTGCATGGCTGCCTCGGCGTGCTCCTGAGCCAGCAGCTTCATCTCCCCTGGGTCATAGTCATCTTGAACCGCCAACCTGGCGTTGGTCTCCTCATCCAGCTGGCTAAGAATGCGCAGCTGATCCTCTTCGGTACCCTGGCCCAGTTTCTTGGACATGAAGTGGGCATACAGTTCGGTTTGGGTGATAAGAAAATTTAGCTTACGCTGCTGTCGCTTCACCTCTATAAGCTCAACGTCCTGTTTCCGCTGCTCCTCCGCCTCACGCTCTTGCTTGCGCCGCTGATCTCGCTCCACGCGCTCGTACCGCTTCCAATAGGCGAGCATTTCCCTGGTGAGTCGCTTGGCCCGCCACACCGTTTCCTTCATTATCCTTTGTGAGTTGATAGCACGCTGTCGTACCACCTTAGCACACATGCCAGCCACACGCTTGCAATTGGCCAGCATCTCCTTGTGGTTATTACTCTTGATGCGCTGCAGTCTGCCCGATTCCTTTTTGGACATAATCTGCCAGATGCGACGACGTCGAGCGGCCAAAGCTGCTGGATTCTTCCGCTTTCGTCGGACTTTAGTCACTTGTCCCTCGGCGCCACCCACCACGTCCACTTCCTCTTCAATCTCCTCTTCCTCCGGGTAATCCAGAGCCAAGCTAGCAAGCTCCCTTTTATAATCCACCTCGCCACCATCCTCGTCTTCGTCTTCGTTGGTGGGCAGCGTGTCACCGAACGAGTATTTGCCCAGCTCTGACGGAGGCACCTCACCGGATTCTGGTGATCCCATGATGTCCCGCTTCTTGCGACCCCTCCTTCGCTGTTTGGGTGGCTTGGGTCCAGCTTGAGCTTCGGCCAAACGGGCCATGAGAATCTCCTGCTTTGTCCGGCGACGCCTCTTGCGCACTCCGGCAGTCGCCTGCTGGCGCTCGGCAAAGACGTCGTGGTTGGACAGTAAACCGGCGCCATAGTAGGCATACTGGGCATTCTGAAAGGGATCAAAGTGGATTGTAGCATGATTTGTATTTTGGTTTAGAAAACTCCTTATCCCAAGATTCCCCATCACTCACTGTGGCTTTTTTGTAGTAGTTCTTTCGCTGGCGCTGTTCCCGGATGTGCTCCCTCAGCAGCTGCTGCACATACTCATCCTCGGTGATGGTGGGATCATCGCTTTCCGTGTCGCTCAGTAGGAGATCGTAGAGCCACTCCCGATCACTGGTCAGGTCGTTGAAGTTATAAAGCTGGGCCTTGACACTTTGACGCTCTGAAAAGCGGTGGATTTTTAGGAGGGATTCCTGCCTAGTCCTGAAACCTACACACCTTCCTTGCTGCCCAGCAAACGGTTCTTCCTCTTATTGGACTGCCTCATCCTGACGACGCCCACGGTGGAGGAGTCGTCAGATTCCAGGGCATCCTGCTCTCTCTTGACCACCTGCTCCTCGTCACTTTCCTCGTTGCTGCTCAGTGGTTTCCGCAGGGCTTTCTTGGCCATGTCCATGAAGGGTCGCATGTTGAGGGCTGCCTCCAAGCGCTGGATGTGCAGCGGCTCTGCCATGGGACGGGGGCGTGCCTGGGGCGGCACCACGGGCTTGGCTTCCATGCTGACGGCGATTTCAGTCAGCTTTCGGGCACAATTATCACGTAATTTCGCTATTTATTCGGCATGCGAGGCGTCGAGGTAAACAAAAGTGTGACCGCAGTGGGGTCGGCGAAAAATACCAGATACTAATATCAAGAAACATCCCCGTTTTTACAGTGGGTGTTGTTTGTCGAGTATGAATAAAAATATAAGATTTAAATTTTACAAAAAGAACTAAGCGGTCGCATTTAGGCATACAAAATTCCCAAACCTTTTCTAATATTTTAAACCAACTAATAAGTTATAATTTATTTAAATTCAAAAACAGATTTTGAATACAAGAAATTTTTCCAAGTTTTATTTAATTTATTTTATTTGTATTTATAATTTTATAAAATTAACATTAAGAATGCAGCATAAAAAGTTTTCAAACAAGGTAATTATACAAACTGCGCCAGTTGTTGAACTGCCCTCGAAGTCACAGGTATTTTGTTCAGTGCGTTCGCAAGCCAAAATACTGAAAATAAGTTCCATCTCTACCTGACCCTATCGTTTTCCAACACTACTACTACAGCTGTTAGCGTTTGTTTTGTTTGTTTTTTTTTAATCTGCTTGATAAAATACACATTTATTTGGTTAGAATAAGAGATAATTTTAAAGAGCATTCATTTGCTATGTCTTGGTCAAATGGGCTGGTCAAGGAAATCTTAAAACCCGAAAGCTTGATCATTTCATCAGAAATCGGCGTTGTTATAGCAGACAAGTTTCCCAAGGCGAAACATCACTATTTGGTAATCCCATTAGCCGATATTCCCAGCATATTTCATGTGAGTAACAAGGAAAAGCCCCACAAAAACCCACTTATGGCACAAATAATAATAATAGTAAATAATAATTGTGTCTTTCAGTTGAATAGGAGCCACCTGCCGCTCTTAGAGGAGCTCCATCTTTTGGCCAGAAACGTTGTTGAGGTGAAAGGCGTCCGCTGGGAGGATTTCAAGGTTGGTTTCCACGCGGAACCGAGCATGCAAAGGCTCCACTTGCATGTCATCTCCAGAGATTTCGTATCACCAAGTCTAAAGACCAAGAAACATTGGAACTCCTTCAACACCGATCTATTTGTGCCCTACAAAAGTAAGATATTACGAACCGAAAGAGTAGTTGGAATAAGATTTAATGTGGTCACATGGTTTTTAATTGCCCAAAAAAAGATTTTCTAAATTAAAATGCAGTATTAGTAACATTTTAACTTGAAGTAGAACCTATCGTTAATATTTTCTGATAAGGATTCAGTTTTTAGAACACTCTTGTCTTGAAATATTTTATGTATTTCAAGACTAATGTTATATTTCGTATCTTTTTGTTAAACACTCTTAAAGTTCTCGAATCTTTAAAAATGGATACTAGAGAATTTGCATATGTGTACATATTTTTAGATATAATTATCTTATTTTGTGGATAAATATTTTCGGTAACTTCACCCGATTAACATTTTGTAAAATATTTTTTGTTTGCATGATTTTATTCATCTATAAAATTCTTATCAATTATCTATGTATGATAAAATCATTTTTTTTTAGAACTGTGCTCTGAGCTGGAAAAGGAGAATAGTATTTCGCGACTGCCGAAATCGCTGAAAGACGAACTACTGGCCAAGCCTCTGATCTGTAACCAGTGCGAATTTATTGCGAAAAATTTGCCAACACTCAAGGAACATCTGTCTGAGCACCTCCAAGATTTTACTGGCAAGCGAACAAAAAATACTAACTAGAGAACCAGTTCCTCCCGATAGAGGAACCGAGAAGAGTCAACTGGAAATCTGATCCAGTTGCCAGCACTACCGGCTGATTTTAGGCAGATGAGTCAGAGCTTTTCCTGTTTAAATTTCGGTGATTTACACAATTGTTAAGGAGGCTAGTCCAATAAAATGGAGCAGGATGAGAAAGCATATTTTCGGGATGAGCTAAAGCGCAAGCTTAATGATAAGAGAAACTTTCTCATCGAAAGTGATCTGGCGGTGGTGATCAAGGCGGATTACCCCAAATCCCAATATCATTTTCGGGTGGTGGCTAAGGAAGAGTTACGAGATGTAACTAAGGTTGGTCTGTGGATATAATTTTGGTTTCATTGTTAATTCTTCGACTCTATTATCAGTTAACTGAAGAACAGCTGCCCCTGCTGGATCACATGATGGAGCTGGCCAATCAAATAATCGAAAAGCAGGACCACCTGGAGTCGCGTAACTTTCGCATAGGTTTCAAAGTCCACACGTTCTGGAACCGTCTGAATCTGCACGTGATTTCTGACGACTTTTATTCCATGGCCATGAAACGTCCGCGCCATTGGAATAGCTTTAACACAGAACTTTTTATGCCCTTTCAAATGGTCCATATGATGCTCAGCGTACAGGGCTCCATTGAGCCCATGTCGGAAGAGAGGTACAAGGAGCTGCAAATGAAGATGCCCTTGCGGTGCAATCAGTGCGATTTTGAAACCAATTTGCTGCTGGAGCTGAAGGCTCACCTATTTCATCATTGGAACCACAAAGAAGGCGAGCGTGAGCACAAGAAAAAACTAGACAAAATAACTCAAATGATAGACGAGGCGAAGCTGGATGCGGCGGTGAAACCAGCTGAGCCATCTGAACTGTCTACCCAAAGTCAGCCATTAGCTGAAAATACCCAGATTCCCATTCAAAACTCAAGGAATCCCTTCCGAACTCCACAGCAACAGCAGGCTCAGCAGCAGGCAGATAATGGATATGCCCCCGTAAACGTAAACGGACCACCGGTAAACATGATGAATCAGCAGAACCCCAACAATCCTTTCCGAAACACTCCGCCTCTCAATATCCAATCGCTGAATCCGCCGCAAGTCAATAGATTTAATTATCGACCATCCGTTTACATGCCTCGCGGCCCCATGTCACAT
The DNA here is from genome assembly GCF_014743375.2 of Drosophila subpulchrella. Classification (NCBI taxonomy): domain Eukaryota; kingdom Metazoa; phylum Arthropoda; class Insecta; order Diptera; family Drosophilidae; genus Drosophila; species Drosophila subpulchrella. Next base: position 4,319,205 of record NW_023665577.1, read on the forward strand.
CAAGGACCTCGGGCTAATTGGAATGGTCCTCGTTTTCCACCTAATCAACAGCAAAACAACTTCAGGCCTCCGGGATTCCAAGCGCCGCCTCAAATGAACCAGCAGGGCCCTCCGCCTTATCCAAATCAGGCATTTGTCGGCGGCGGAGCTGGACCAAGTGGTCAACAAAATGGAGCAAGACCCAAATGGATTCCACAAAATCCCCCATACCAAAACCAACAGAATCCGAACCAACAGTTTCGGCAGAACTACAATCCTCAGCAGTCAAATCAGAATCCAAATCAGCAAATTCGCCCATATTTAAATCAACAGAATCGTCAAAATCCTCGTCAACCAAATCAACAACCGCGTCCAAATATGAATCCCAATCAAGTGAATCCTCAAAACACTACTAATCAAAATCGCCAGAATAATAATCACCAAAACCGCCAGAATAATTATCAGCAGAACAAGAACAAAAACAAAAACCCAGCAAACCAAAAAAACCAGCAGCAATCTGTTGGAAATCTTCAGAGTCAAGGAGCTCAGGCTCCACCACCTTCAAATAATTCCAAGCCAGCTGAGACTTCCTAGGATCCCTTATCCTATTGAATCAACGGATTTAAACAGCCCATTTTTACTATAACAAACTATTTAAAAATGGTTAATACACACTTAAAATAGGTTAGCCAGGAAAGCAGATCCCTTCTTTAATTGGCATCACCGCTCATTTCTTCAAAGCTTTACAAGTATGTTATGTCTGTTAGCATTTTAAAATCATATATTGAAATTTCCTCTTTTTAAAGAAATGAGAATTGAAATGCAATAGAATATTTTATATTGACGTACCAGGAATAATGGCTGGTTGGTTATACATATACCATATTTAGCATGACAAACGATAATCTTACTTTGCTACCAAAAAATTGTGTGAAAGACTTTGAAAAAACTGATTTTATGAAATATAACTGTTATTTCGACAAAATTCAAACTGTAAACATATTTATATTCTGCATTAAAATGTTTATTTAATAAACTCGCATTTAAAACACAACCCAAATTCCTTTTGTTTTTATTAAATATTAATGCAGGAAATTAGCTATCATATTTAATCAGAGCTAGGGCAAGAAAAAAGTTGTTTGCCCAAGAATAAACTAATATTTTTTTCAGTGCGCGCAATTAAGAAAAATATCGAAACAAAGTTCCATCTCTAGCCCGAATTTTCTGTTTTCCAACACTGACTTTGTCGCCAGCTGTTTGTATTATTGTTGATAGTGAATTTGTATTCAATGCTTGACTTTTACTGCAAATCAAAAAAAGGGAAGACTGTGACATGTCGTGGCAATATGGATTAATTAGGGACTTGAAAAATCCGGAATGCTGGATAATATCATCGAAATTCGGCGTAGTATTGGCTGACAAGTATCCCAAGGCGAAGCATCACTATCTGGTACTTCCGTTGGCCAATATCCCCAGCATATTCCATGTGAGTAACAATGTTAGGATTACAATAGCCTCTATATACATACATGTGTTGAATCGAATCTTTCAGTTGGACCGCTGCCATCTGCCGCTCTTGAATGAGCTTTATCTTCTGGCTCGGAAGGTTGTAGAAGTGGAGGCTGGAGGAGTGCCCTGGGAAGACTTCCAGGTTGGATTCCACGCGGAACCCAGCTTGCACAGGCTCCATTTGCATGTCATCTCTAGGGATTTCGTATCACCATGTATGAGGACCAAGAAACACTGGAACAGCCACACCACCGAACTTTTTGTGCCATTCGAAAGTAAGACTATCTTCTTCGATATATTTTCATATTTCTTTTACGCGTAAAACCGGTGTCTGAGCCGTAACAGTCCTTTATTATGTCGAACCCATCTTTTGTTTTCTAAAAAATTTTAAACTCTTTTTTTTAGAGGTTTTAAAAATTATTCAAACTTTTCCAAAAATAATAGTTCAGCACTGCATTTAAAAAAATGTAGTTGTCCTGATTTGATTTAATCCCATACATTATAATCAAATTTTTCAATTGATTGTCTCTTTTAGAACTCTGCGATCAGTTGGAAAAAGAGGACTGCTTCTCGCGTCTGCCTAAATCGGTGGTAGAAAACCTGTTGTCCAAGCCGTTGATTTGCAACCAGTGCGAATTTGAACCCGAATCACTGCTTGACTTGAAGACCCACCTCTTTTATCACTGGCATACTAAAAAAAAGGAGCGTGAGGAACAGAAAATTTTGGATAAGATAGCTAAAATGTCGTTATATAACAATCCGCCTCTTAAAAACCAAGCAAAGAAGCCACGAGGTCATAAGCCACGGGGTCCTAGGCAACGAAACGGACCCAGGGATCCATCGAATAGTGCCAGCTTTCTGGAGAAAGGCAATGGATTCCAAGAAGAATCTTCGCAAAAGCCAAATCAGTCTTCGGTCGGTGACAAGGTTGAACCTAGTGCTCAGCCAACTGAATCGAGCTTCCAAAGTACAAACCAACAACTACATCAAAACTCTAATCTTCAGCACTCAAATCAGAATTCAAATCAACAACATCACGCCTATTTCAATAAGCAGAAAGGGCAGATTTCTTATGAACAGCACCCGAGTACGAAAAAACCTCAACAATCGAAATTCAAGCTTCAGCAGCCAAATCAAAATATGCATCCCGATCAAGTAAATCCCCAAAAGATTAATCAGTTTAAATACCAGAATCGCCGAAACACCAACCAATATAACAAACAGAATGGACTGAATCCTTATCAACATGAGATGAGTGCTCAGAACCCCCAACAAACGAGCTGTAATCAGGCAAACAAGAGGTCAAATCTAGTGCATGACGAAAGCACCACTTTTAGAAATTTTAAAACTTCTAATCATAAGAGCAAAAGTAAGAACAAAAATCCAGCAATCAAAAAGAATCATCCGAAATCTTCTGACAATCTTCAGAAACATGAGTCTGACGTTCCACCACCTCCAAGCGTTTCCAAACCATCCGACACCTCTTAAGATCATTTATAGCATGAAATCAATTTTGGAAGGATTTTAACAGGACGTTTTTCGCAATTCATAAAATGGTAAAACCCAAATTAAACAAAACATGAAAAATAGTGTAATTAAAAAATGTTTATTTTAATATGGAGAGCTTAGAAGTAATTTTATCAATGTTGAAAATGAACTTAACTGACTGGATATAATCCTTAGTTCGCTTACAATTTTAAACGCACTCGTTAGAATTTGAACCATTACATTATTAGTTTCTGTAAGCTTGACCTTAAGAATTACTAGAAGCTCCCCAATGCAGATATCGTTTTAATTTTACTTGGAAAAAAAGTTTAACTTTGCCACCCACCTGCACAATTAGAGTGCTCTGGCCAACTGGAAAAATACGAAGCCACGGCTAATTAAGCAGCCACCGAGGAGCACCAGCAGCGCTGCTCATTCCCCAGAGCCATTGGAACACTTATTAAATTATAATTCTGAATTTGAAAAGTGGACAAAGTTTGTCGGATAACCAGTTCCCATGGGAGAGGGATAACTTTCAGTTTAATTATCGATTTAAAGTTGCTGTGAAATGAACCTTAAAATGTGAAATGTACTCCCTCCTAAGTTGGATGTTATGCTAATAAATGGCCAGGAAACTTAAAAATGTGACTTTTAAATAAATAGTACATACATAATAATAAGTAACAAGTTTTTAAAAATTGTAGAAATATTTCTTAAAGGTTTTACAGTTTTGCTTCGTTAAACTACCCATAGTTATTACTCCCACCCCCTAAAGACTGTTCCATTTTTCGAAATGACAGTGTCTCTTAACAATTTATGCATTAATTAGTTAATTTACAGAAAATGTTATGCTTCTGGCCCATTTACCATTAATTTTACACTTTACAAGGCGGAATATAAGCTCAGAAGAGACAAAGCCACTTGCTGGCTGGAATTCTAGGAGCTGTTCCATGAAGCCAAGCTAATCCACATCGCATCATAAACAAAATTCAAGGCAACAGCCCTGAGCTAGACACGGTCCTCGTGTGTCTGTTAAAGTAATTTAAATTCACCTCGACTTTTTTTAGTGTGTCACAGTGTCAAGGTGTTCGAAAGCTGGCACTCAAGCCACAGCCCCATCGATATGCTTCGGGGGTGAACTTGCCTCTACTTTCGGGCTCAACTTTCTGTGAGCAATCAACAGCTCCATTAAAGCTATCTCTCCGAACCTTGCCACCTGTTATAGTTCGAGCAACAGGAGGCCATTCATAAAGGACGTTACTTTAGAGCCTGAGAGCATAATAAAGCTCTCAAGGAGGACTGCCTGCGATTTTCACTCCATTTGAGTCCTTTTTTCAAGCGCATGCTCGCAGGCAAAAGCTTTTCACTTCTGAGAAAGGATTAGAGGGGTAAAAACAAGTCTATATATAAAGGGGGGAGTTTAGGCATTCAGTTATATTGCCTGCTAAATGATCTGTAGATCTAACAAGGTGTCAACAACATGTGAAGCTTTTTAACGCCAAAACAGGAAAAGTAAAAACAATTGTTTGCATCACTAAGATTAAAAAATGCAAATTTGAGTAAGAACTAAAAATTTAAATAGCAAGCCGTTAAAATAAACAGGTTTTTTTTTAAATTATTTTATCAACAAAGAAAAACGTATAATTCTTATAATAACCATAGTACCGTTTATATATTTTAATTAAAAATACAATTTTTAGACATTACATTTTAAGACTTAATACTTCTCCATCAAAATTTCAGTTGTAAGGGCTTTGACCTTTAAAAAAGTTTAAAAAAGTTTTCGGGAAAATGATATATTGGTAATACACACGTATTTAAAGAATATGCCCTGTTGGCCCTTTAATTGAATAACTTTTTGTGTCCCTCAAAGAGCAATTTTAAATTCTTTTTCTGACAACCAAAAATAACACAAAAATGCATTCCTTTATAAATATTCATAAAAGAGCAGAATGCCCCCATATTGGATGGAGAATGGGACTGCGGCTTTTGAGCACATATGGAATGTTGCCATGCACGTAAAATGTTATTTATATGCTGATGATTTTTGCGATCCGATTGCTGGTACATTTTTCTGCTCCGTGGATTGGTCTCATGGTGGATAATCCTTTTCTCAGTCATTACGCCCGACCAACAGGGTAGTAAAAGCAACTGGGGTAAATAAGAGGCTCAACATCAATTGCACGATTTAACCAATTTGCAATTTCTGCCTGGGAAAGAGTAGACGAAGAATAACAACAACGACGAAGTCAACGGCGACAAAGAGCCTCAATAATAATAACTTTTCATAGCGCCCCCATTGATGTTAAGAGCCCCCTAGTGAATGGGATGGTTATACCGGAATGTTTGGTATGTCAAGTTACCCACAATTCTGCGAAATGGATAGAAAATAAATTTAATTAGATAAAATATTTAAAAAAAACAATTTATACATAAAAATATAAAAATAATAATATACAAAATATATACTAAATATTTAAAATAAGAGAAGTTGTAAAAACCATAAATATTGAAAAAATCGTGTGAGTTCGCACTCCTATTTAAAGCTACAAAATATTATAAATCGTATAAAAAAATAAAAAAAATTACTACATACATTTTACTGAACTTTAGGGTGTAGTAAGAACCATTTTCTGAACTTTAATGGGTAAAGACAATAATGTAAATACAATGTACCAAGGAATTTTCCATTTCACCCTGGATGTTGCATGTTAAAGGAGTTCTGCTCGTAAGTTTTCCCAGTCTGACTTTCGCTTCCGCAATCCTTTAGCTGCGAATGCACAGGACACGCGCTGACACGGCGGGAGTCCTGCATTGCTGAGCTGCTCCTGCGTCGCGCGCCATTGTCCTGGCTGTGGGGCGTATGAGTAATATGCCAATTACATATTTTGTGCATTCTCCTGTTGCTTGTTGGCCCAGCTGCTTATATTTTTATGTTCTCCTTTTTTTCCGTGTCATCGCAGTATAAATATTTCTACATGTTTCTTTTTCCCATGTCGCCTGCACTTTCCTATCTTTGTGGGGGTTTATTTGAGTGGGTGTTTGTTTATACTTCTTTAGCCACGTTGCGTACACGAGGTGTTTGCTGGAAGCGGCTTTGAGCAGGATAAACTTGGCTAAGTCGCCAGACAATTTAGAATAGGTACAAGTAGTAAAATTTTTAAAGCTTCTTAAATTTGACTGAGACTGCTGGCGTGGCTATGAATATATAATCAAAATCTTTAGGTGGAGTATGAAAAATACATGCCATAAATATGCATCCTGCTCGCAGTTAGTTTTACAACGAATTCGTTTAATTCTAGAGTTTTATCAGTTCATGCATCAATATTTTGCATTTGGCCTAGTGAACAATTATGCATATGCATCTTTATTAAATTATTCTATGGTACTTCGCATAGGGGTATACCGTTTCCATATAAACATTGTCATTACCTACATTTTTTTAATTGAATGTTGGATACTCAACATGAAGTGGCTTAATTTCGGTGTGCTTATAATTCTTTGGCTGCCAAGTCTTTTGGCGACCTATAATCCATATAAACAAAGCTTAGTACTTCTAAAGCAAGAACCCATTTCAGGTTCTTATACGAAAAACGAAGAAGCCTATGTTGAAGAACTTTGGATTGACCAAAAAATTGACCATTTTGATGAACCCAACAATCAAACTTGGAAAATGGTAACACCTTATAGTAGTACCTATAATTTTCTAAATAATGCAATTATAATATTTGTTAGCGTTATTTTCGCAATGCCAAGTATCACAAGCCTCAAGGACCCATCTACATTTTTGTGGGAGGTGAGTGGACCATCAGTCCAGGATTAATGAGCACTGGTTTAACTCATGATATGGCTGTGGAAAACTCTGGAATGCTTTTCTACACCGAACATCGCTATTATGGACTAAGTTTACCCTTTGGGTGAGTTAAATTATAATAAATGAAAGCGGAAATTCTTAATCTAAGTTTTTAAAATTATAGAAAAGAGAGTTTTCAAGCAGATCACCTCAAGCAACTAAATCTCCATCAATCATTAGCTGACTTGGCTCACTTTATACGCCACCAAAAGTCGGAAAACCCTGAAATGCAAGACTCCAAAGTCATTTTGGTGGGTGGTTCTTATTCGGGCAGCTTGGTGGCCTGGATGACTCAACTGTATCCGAATTTAATAGCTGCCAGTTGGGCTTCTAGCGCTCCATTATTGGCCAAGGCAGATTTTTATGGTGAGACGATTGGTGTACCGAAATCATCTCTAACATTTTATTTTTAGAATATATGGAAGTGGTCACGCGGTCTATTGAATTAAGCTATGGTGGAAATTGTTCAATGCGCATTGAAAAGGGTTTAAAATACTTGGTAAAATTATTTGATGATAATCAGATTCAGGATGTACTTTATAAATTCAATGGCTGCAAGGATTACAATCCAGAGGATGCTTTAGATAGGGCAGCTTTTTTTAATGGTCTAGGCAACTATTTTGCTTTGGTGGTGCAGAGTTATAGGTGAGTGTACTTTGCTTACCAATGAGTACCTATTATAATTTATATTATTTTCCAGTGCTTATATACCACGTCTTTGTGAAACTATAATGTCCTTGGACTCCAATGATGAGGTGGCATTTTTAAAATTCTTGGAACTACTTTATTCAGAGGGCAGGCGCTCCAGTGATTGCCAGGACTTTGGCTACTCGTCCATGCTAGAACTTTTCATCGAGGATACAGATCAAAGTACCGAAAGTAAGTAAGCAAAACCGCACAAACTTATTCTGTTAAAAAATGTTGTTTGTCTTAGCTCGTGCATGGTTCTACCAAACTTGCAATGAATTTGGCTGGTACACTACCACAAAATCGAAGTTCACCTCGTCCGAAACCTTTGCCAATCAGGTGCCCTTGTCCTACTTCGAAACACTTTGCCAGGATGCGTTTGGCGCGGAGCAGACTGCTCAGAAACTGGCCGACGGCGTTGAGCAGACGAATAGCAAATTCGGCGGATACGGGTTCAATCAGAGTGAGCGTTATGCTCAGGTAATCTTCACGCATGGCCAGCTGGATCCGTGGGGTGTTTTGGGCCGGCAGACGGGCCAACAGGCTATTGTCCTGACGGGTGAGTCCTTGGCAAATGATTGAGAGACCCCGCTTAGTTTCGTGCCACGTGCCACAGGCTACTCGCATGTGGAGGATTTGGCCAGCATCCGTGTAACGGACAGCGTGCAGATGAATCTGACCAAGCTGCGTGTGATGTCCTTTCTGCGAAGCCACCTATGAATCATCCCGGCTCCAGCCTCTGATCCCGATCCAGTTCCACAGCCACTCGAATGAATTATTGAATAAACAAGTGCGTCGTGTGATGAGCCCATTTGAAAATGTCGAGGGATCAGCTCTGGTCCTTGGGTCCTCTTGTCCTTTGGCAAACAGGGACAAATTGAGTGATGCTCGGACACTAAGTGATATGTCTGGCCTGTTGGGGTGTGCAAACAATTTTCTCGAATGCGGCTTTCTTGTTGATTAGGAAATTGCACTTGTCCTTTGGCCTGTGCACTTCCCCCACGTTTGTTTGTTTTGGCTTGATTGGTAGATTAAGGGCTCCATTGAGTGGACACCTACGCCGCCACTTGGGCGATATTTGTGGATACTTTGACTTCACCTGCAATAAAATGTGAGTTACGAAACCACATTTTCTTTAGCAGCTTATCGAAATATTCTTTCATTTCGGCTTAAAAAATAGGGAAAATCCGTATCAATAATGATTTCTGCAATGTTTAAATATATGGTTTTTAATGCTTCTACCAATAAAAACATACTCTTGTAGGATTCATTTGTGTGAAATAAAAATAAGTTAATGCCTTTTAGCAGCTTATTGAAATATTTTTTCATTTTCGGCTAAAAAAATATAGGAAATCATTATCAATAATGATTTCTGTAACGCTGAAATATATGGATTAAATTGTTACTACCAAAAAAGCATTCTTTTTTGGATTCATTTGTGGGTAATAAAAATAAGTTAAGACCCTATGATACTTGATAGTGACTGGATTTATTTTGAGAACTCATAGCAACCCAAATATGATTTATTATGAATATTTTCAGAGCTTATAAATAACAGTTCCCCGTTTCTGGTCATAAAATAAGTCTCTGTTAGGAACCCTTTGTGCAAATAGTCATAAAATGTTGCCTGGTTTTGAACCCTTTTTTGCTGTATTTTTATCTATTTTTCATTTTTTGTTCAATAAATCATTAATATAAGCAGTCGTCTTGCAAAGGAGCTCTAACATAAATTATTTAAAAGATTTTATAGTAGTCATAATTGACCAACGAAGGCAGCGAATATTAAGTTCTTGTTTATATACTTGGGTAGGAAAATTATTTTCAGTGTAAGCTGTCTAACTTATTTTTAAGCTAAGCAAGCAAACTCATTAATCCTAATAATATATTTTTTTAAATATAAAAAAATTTGTAAAATTAGTAATCCAAATAGGTTTTAAGTATTTCGAATTTAAAATTCATCAACCTAATCAAGGGTTCACAAACACAAGTTATTTACGGCATTTACCCAATTAAGAAATAGCGAATGTCGCAGCAGGAACGCAGTATCTCTGTTTATTATCCGCCCTCGGAAAAGCTTTTGCCTGTCGCTTTTCCCATTTGAGTGCAACGCCAACGCTGCGAGGACATCGTCGAATCAGCGTCACCTGCTGGTCTGCGTGGGCGCCCAGGAAAGTCGCCCGGTTGGCACCACAAACTATTGGATACATTCGCAGGGAGCAGGGGATCCATGGGGATAATAGTACATGGGTAGTACAATGGGTGGTTGCGTGGGCCGAAGAAATGAGGCGGGCCGGCTTTCTCTCTCTCTTGACGGCTCTCTTTCACTCCACATTTGTTATTTACATTTGTCCCACTGTTGCTTGGCCATTTCTCGATCGGTTTGGGCCATGTTTCATTGCTAAAACCACGGCCATGCGGATGCTGCTCGGTTCTGTTCGGGCTAATTAATATTTGTTGCTTCATTTATTGGCTGAGTAACGAGTAGACGAGTTTCAGCTTGGCTAGCCTTAAGTGGTGAAAGGATTATCAAGGTTGAAGAGTTGAAGCTCTAGAAGATATACGACCTTGGATTAAATTACTTGAGCCAGTACTACTTTATTTCACTAAAGTTTATCATACCTCGGGGTTTTCGTGAGGGTTTCCCTTTTTTTATGCCAAAAGTTTGGGTAGGTTTTGGCAACTAGTTAAAGTTTCATTTTGAAGGCGACTTGAAATATGAACATCTTTTTTTGGAAACTACAGGAGAAGTAATTTTTGTATATGATAAAAAATCTTCTTTATGTTCTTACTAAGGCAGTATGTCAAATAAAATATGAAACATTAGTAGTTTAAAAGCTCTGTTATAATATATTATTATTGTAAGAATTTGACTAGTGCATTAAATATAAGTTATAACTTTTAGCAGTGGTATAAATTACGATCACATAATGCCAAAATTGAAAGAAATAACAAATTTTTGTATTGGAAAACAAAAAATAAAACATTAATGGCTTACAAATGTTCTTGTATTTTTGCAAAATTAGTATCCAGATATCTATATCTGTTTTTATTTAACTAAAATAATATTGTCAACTTTACCCGTTAAATTTTAAATATATATCACATATATAATTAATCTGTAAGTGAAAAACTTATTTATTTAGATGTTCACAAGAACCATTGAATACTTCATAATAACCCAAGATTTCAGGGAACTGAAACATAATCCGGCCCATTCAATTAGACTAAGGTATCAATTTCGAGGGGGTCCCGGGCCCCCGGAAAAACAGAACCGCTCCTGGCCAGCAGCCAAAACCCATCAACGAAACCAACGAAATATGGCCCAGAGCAGGTGCTCGAGCCCTGCGAGTGACATTGAGAGCACGGCAAAGAGCGAATGCCGCGGGGAAAACTCAACCGCAGAAGGGAAACGCAGGAGAGAGAGGCAAGCGGTTTTCCACTCATCCGGGAAATTCACTCGACGAGGACGTCGTGCGTAGGCGGCCACGAAGCTCAGAATGAGTGTCCGGAAAAGTGCTTAAAAGACGAACCCAATCCGCTCAACGCTTCAGTCGAGTTTGAAACTTACACTCAAGCGGAGTTGTAAATAGTGGTTCGAGTTGTTGGCTCGTACTCAAACGTACTGTAACACCCTTATGCACCTAAGAAAATCCCTTAAGAAAACATAAGAAAAACATATACTAAATTACAATTTAAGTGAGGAAAAGGATATCCAACTGACGCGTGTGCTATTACATGACTTGTGACTCGAATCCGTTTTAAATTGTGTGAAAAACTGTTAAAGAAACCCCGAACCCAAACCCGAAAACTCAAAAAAAAAATCCCAAGAAATTTGAGTTGGAAAGGAAAAATCTGTGTGTGCGGAAAATTGCTTCTTTACGGCTCCGCTCTGTTGCTCTTCATTACCTCTACGCTATACTTGCCAACCAGCAGTCCTCTTATTTTTTCGGATTTCTTTTTTATATATATATTTTTTTTTTTGAAGCCTAGGCCTCGTTAGTCTTGTCCCGCTTCCATGATTCACGTTGCGTATACGCCGTGTGGCGTCTGGTGGTTTGGGTGTGCGGGTATGCGGCTGTGTGTGCGACTGTCGGTGGTGTGCTTTGAATAACAACACGCAGTTGTTGATTGTTCCCAACTTCCTTGGGCCTTCTGGTTGCCGGGCTGAGTCCCCCTTTGTCCTCTCACCCCCCTTTCTGGCTTCCCTGGCTGCTGTTAAATTATGCATTAAGAACCCCGCACAATGGAGAAAATAAATGCAAAGAAAAGGAAATGGTTTAAAAATACTGGCTGCGAAAATTGCTGGCACATTTCTGTTTGGGTGTCCACAGTAAATTATGCAAATTAATGTTTGTTTGTGATTTGGTCGCTCTTCTCTTGGTGTTTCGCTTTAGGCCAAGGTGGGCAGGAATATGTTTAGATTTAGCGTTTTCTTAAGTTTTTCTGGCCTCGCTGGCATTTATTCATGTTTGTGGAAATTTAGTGCAGTAATAAATGTATCTTTTTGGCCCCAGAAGCAAAAAGCTAATTCTATCGGCAACTGTACATATTTTAAGGTTGTACTAGAAGATTTAATGGCTATATATTTTTATGTTTTCCGATATCTTTAGATCTTTTATTCTTTTCCATCCTAACAAAAAAATTGTATATTAACTTTCTGCTTTCTTGGTTAAATTTTAATTTAAATAATTTTGTATTGTAATTTATATTTGCTGATCGGATGAACATTGTTTCTATTATACTTAAAAAATGGGAACCTACTCATCGTTTTTTAAAATTCCATTAGTATAGATTTATTATTTTATTTTCTTCAAATTAAAAATGTTTAATTAAAGTAATACAATATTTTACTACGTAAAATTACGAATATTTTTGAGTTTTAAAGGGAGAGATAAATACATTTTTCCATGAAATTTTATTTCACTAGGCTTACCCAAGCACAGTTTGTAATACCCAATGTAAGCTTATCAATAAATCGTTTTCTATAGTATTTTTCTACCAATTTTAAAAATGCTTTTTCACACTTAACTTGATGCTCCTTTCACCTCTTACCTCCGTCGACTCTCATTCGGGCAATTTGAGCCGAATTATTTGGCCACATTTTGGCGCCTTGGCCATAACTCACTTTACTTTCGCCCGCTTCTCTCTTTCAGTCCACTTCCTGTGGCCTCTTCTATTTGTCTGTGAGTCTCTGGTGGCTTATATTTACTATTTGGAGCCAAATGTTCCCCGATTCAACCAGGAAATTGTCCCAGTATTTGTGCGTATTTTCGGGCCAACTGTCGCCGTCTGCTTTTTTGGATGTTTATTAAATTGGCGAAGGCAAGGAAGATGTTTCATTTTCAGTCTATTAAAGAATTTTATGTCCTTCATTTTTGTTTTTATTTCTTTTGCCGGTGGACTGAGTGTAGTTTATGTCTCCCTGGGAATTGTGACAAGACTTTACGGCTTAATTCTCTGGCGGCAGATGAGCAGTCAAAAAACTCCAACTTCTCGACTGTGAAAATTTTCGCTGGCCTTTTTGAGAAGCATAAAATTAAAGTCAATCTAAACTTTATAGTTTGGCTTAGCCAAAACTTTTATATTGCGTTGAGCAGAGCTGTAATTTTGACACCAAACTTATCACTCAGCCGGGCTGTTCTCAGTGGAATTACTAATTTTCGTAAATATTTGGTTCATTATTCAATGCCCAAGGCTGTTCTGAGAACTGGCGAGCTGCAGACTACAGCTGTGGAAAAGGGCTAATTAAAAACCCCGGTCTGATGGACACTTTTCCATTCTGTCTTTAACTTTTCCCTTTTCAAATTTCGGGGCCAAGGTTTTCGGTTGACGAATAGAAAGGGTGTATTTTGTCGTGTGTCCACTTTTGATTGCCCCAAAAAGTATACCAGAAAGTTTCAACACTTTTTCACTTCTTCAACTTTCGCTTACACAAAGAAAAGAGCAAAAACGGAAGGGTTAACTGGGCTATAATTAAAGGTTGGTCTATGTCTGGCCCTTTTTTTTGGTGCTTTCCATTTTTGTGCGGCGTATGTGTTTTGGGTGCTCGAGAGAGTCATTAAGGGTCGCTCGAGTGTGCGAGTGCTAGAAATCCATCTGAAAATTATACGAAAGGGGCTGTTCAACTTTCTATCGTGTGGTGGACTTTCACTTGCCCTGCTCCCGAAAATAAAGCAACCCAGGGAATTCCAGCAACAGAAAGTTAAAGTTCGTTAAGCTGATTAGGTGACTGGGTCTCAAGTTGCTCTGCCAAGTAAATTGCCTCCTGGAGACAGCTGCGGATAATCCGCCGCACAATCGGTGTCAACTTCTTGAGGTCTCTGTTAAGGATTTTCATGGCACATTAAAATTATGTTGCCCAGAAAACCTCCTTACAATATGGGCATTCTGGGAAAATTTTAGTATTATACGACAACATACCCAATTCTATTGTAAATTAGAAAAATAACTTTGTAATAATATTTATAAAAATAAGAAAGCATTTATCTCAGCTTTAATAAATTCCAAACAAAATTTTCAAAAGGTCACAGTTGGAATTTCTTAGCTTAGTCAATTTAAAATTCGTTTATAAGCTTCACACTAACTCTTTGTACTTTCTTTCCTCTCGTTGCAGTGTAGAAAAATGTAAAAAGTCGACTAAAAACATATATCTATATACACACATATAAATATTTGTTTGCCTGCAAAATTATTTTCAACTTTAATTTCAACGAAACGAAAATACAAACAAACAAACAAAATCGAAAAACAACCAAACGGGTTAAAGCTTGCATGTAGACCTTAGAACCACGTAGAAAACGACAAGGAAACTATTAAGAAACGAAATAAACTAAAAATTAAATAGGGAATCGGGAAGAAGTTGCAGCTAATTTCTGGTTCGTATAACTCCATTAGAAGGCGATTAGCATATTGAAGGACGAAGGATAAGGCGGGAAAACCCGCTGCAGTGGCTGAAGTGCCAACGATAATTCAATCAAAGGGCAGGAAAAGTTGCCCGGGAAACTGCTTCTGGTAGAGAAAACTAGAAAACTTCATCAAAACACTCGGATAAAGTGGAAAACGTGTGCGTGCGCGTGTGAAAAACTTTTAGCATCAGGCCGAGGGGTTTAATTTCGATACTTTACAAGTTCCGCCGGCCAGCTGGAAATGTCCATCTCCATGGACCATCATCGTCATCGCCATCACCTCAGCATGTGGCCGACATTCGCCGTCTGTCTGCTCCTTTTGCAGGCCACCACCAGCACCATGGCCATCGATTTGAGCCGTCTGTATGGACACATGGCCAATCCCATCGTGAAGCGGAGCGGTAAGTAATCGAACGCAACTCCCTCTTCCTTATATCGGTAGCTCATTAGGGGCGCACCTGGCGTATACGCAATTTGGGGTGGACCTTTCCATTTTTTTTTAGGTTTTTGTTTGAGCCAACTTCCATTCACAGATTGGCCTTCCTTTTGGGGCTCTGCACCATTTTTCTTTTCAGGTTTTTCTCTTAGTTTCCCCAGCACCAGTTTATTTATTGCACCACTCAGGCTTTAATTCCAATAAATAAATATACTCTCCATAGCATTTTATTTCTTTTTATTTCTTTTAATTTAATTTTGTTTTTTTTTATATTTTCACTATTGCAGCTTGGCAGGTGAGCTGCATAATTAATGTGCAAGTTCTTTTTATTTATGTTTTTTTCCTTTTCCATTTTATTCCATTTTCCTCTTTGCACTTTTACGGATTTTCCATTTGCGTGTTTATCGTGGCCACCGATGAAAATCTTTGGCTTTTCGCTTAAAGTTTATGTAAATGGCATTTTAAGGCAGTTGGAAATTTTTTAATTGCATTATCCATGCTGGTTTTCCCGCTCTTTTTTTCGTGATGGAATTTTCACGGTTTTTTTCCAATACCTTTTATATTATTTAATTAACGCCCGTAGGCCAACGTTGATTTGTGGCATTTGGAGTATGTCAGAAATGATTCCAGTTATAATTAAATTATTCATTTGATGTATGCATTGCGAGCCCTCTAACCAAATGGGTAATTAACTCAAGCCAGGACCATAAATTGGCGAACAAGTGTTTGGCCAACTTAATTTGCGGCATTATGGCCATGGGCCACGAATATAGACTTCAATTAGTCAGTTCCTCAATTAGTCATTAATTAACGGCTGTCGCACAGCCAGTTCATGAATACATTAGCATATATACTAAACATAATTATTATATTATACTAATTTTTTTTGACGCTCTATTAAACGCTTAATGCCGATTTGCCCGGTCAACCGATATTAATAGTAAAATTTAAATTTATAGAATTTCCGCATTCCGTGCATCCGACATTTTGACAGCTTTATGCATTTACCTGATGGGGGAAACCTATTTCCTCGATTCCCTTTACCCACCGTTTCGGTAATTGCACTTTAGAAAGACTCACAAAAAATCCATTTACACCGCTTGAGGAATCACAAACCTGTCAACCGCAAAGTGGCAACGATTTCCATGAAAATATCAAGGTTTTACTTGGAAAAATGCAGCAAGAAATGCCAAAAAAAGAATATTAAAAAAAGGCGGCTTACAAAAATATGAATAAATCACTAAAATAATTGAATAGTAACCTTTACCCAAATAAAATTTTATAAAATGAATAGACTAATACATTCAAAGATCAAACAACTCTAGCGTATTATAAAATATTACAAAACCAATTTAAGACATTTAATGGTCTATATCTATATCCTATGTTTTTTTCTTAACACACTTCAACAATCTTAAGTAGGAAAATACAATTCTAGAAACTTTAGCTGAGATAAACCTTAACCAATTTGTAGCAATTTCCTCTTTGCAATTTACCTTGAAAAACAAACTTTGCAGGGCAGTGTAATAATTTTAGTTTTCCTGCCAGTGACAACATATTTTATGCTGCAATTTCCGTAGAAAAGAAAGTCGCTGCATTTTCTCGGCGCTTGCTAACCCGCTTGCTTTCTTTGCTTAACATTGGTCCCCTGGTTTAGGGTTTGGTTTCCATTTTTGGTGGCTGGTTTTGGTCAGGGGTGCTACTGAGTTTATTTATTGTGGCTCGCTTTTGTGCTCCATGGCATTCTGGCTTTGTGACCGACGATAACGAGCGTGGGTCGCCTGGCAGGTTGTGGCATTGTGTGGTGGTCGTAATTTTTTGGTCAGCTGCCTTCGCAGGAGGATCCCGGGGCAGTTAATAAATGTGCCACCGCCAGAATTCAACAGAACTCAGCAGAAGCTGGCTGAAAGCACTCTGGAATCCAGCGCCCAGTGACAGCTTGAAAGGGTTTTGCGTCACTTCCGTTTCCCTTTCATCACGAAGGCATTCATTATTCCTGATTGTTGCATTGTTTTTCGCTTTCACCACTGGCATAAAGCTGAACATTGATTGACACTTTTTAAAATGGGTTCATGCAAGAAACAGAACATTAATTGGGACTGGCAGATTTGATGATAAATGCATTTTACAAAGAAGTTCGTTACATATTTAATTTTAAATTATCGAAAGTCATAAAGCAATATTTTGCCAATTAACTAATGTTTCTTAATATTTAACCAATTATATAAAATTACATATTTAAAAATTGCTGTTTTTGGCAACTAAAATATAATTTTTTTACCCCAAAAAGGTTTAAGAAAAAATAAAAAAATTAAAGAAATAGACTCTTTTAGCTTTATTTAATATTATTTAACTTAAGTGCCATGTGTTTGGTTCGTAAACATCCATTTCCTGCCGCTTAAATATTCATTTAGTAGCGTCGCCTAGGGTATCATAAATATAAAGCGAATAATTCAATTAGTTTTACGAGCGTACTCAGGTCAAGTCTTACGGCATAAATTATGCAACATTTGATTTGTTTTTGGCTAATGTGTTCGAAGAGGGTGCCCAAAAATCGTGGCAGTTGGCCGGGGAGTTCTCCCTGAGTTCCTATTTTTTCCCCCAGCTGCTCGATGTGCGGTGGCTTAAGCGGCAACAAATGGCAAACAAAACGTAGCATACTGGCTGGCATTCGTTGGAGCGTGCCCCACATGCAAATTTGTAGCTGGGCCACAAAAATACGAGTTCGAGGCAAGGCTGCAGCCAGTATTCGAGTACTAAGCCAACTGACGGACATATTGGCTTACAAAACACTCCGTGGACTTGGCCATTTCCACTTACGTGATCGCTGCAGCTGCAGCTGCAGCTGGGGCAGAATGAAATTTCCATAAAAGCAAAGCCGCAACTGGAAGTCCAAAATCAACAGAGCGCTCAGGCAAAAGCTGAAACGTGATTACGCCGCGCATTATGGCCAACAACTGCGCTTGGCATTCAAAAGTTGCAGCCAACTAGACGCCAGTTAGCATTAGCCTGCTCTCCCAAAAGCATTTAGGCCAAAACGGGAGCCATGGTCTTGAACCTGAAAGGTTCTGAATAATTTCGTTAGCCACTTTCGGCCCCGACTTTTGGACCATGTTTCCTAATTAATTCCCTTGGTCGAGCATTTTCCGCGGTCTCTAATGGTTTTTAAGTAAGAGATACGAAATTCGAGCTGGGGTGAACTTTTAATGGGATATTTTCAGCGAATTTTAATTGTAAGAAAAGGGTAAGCAGGGGATAATAATAGAGATGACCATAATAAACGTGTTTGGCTACTGGTATTTATAAATATTTTAAAGAGCTTAATTCATTTGGGGAGGTTTTATTTTTAGCTCACAAGGGAAAATGCTTATATAAATCTATAATAATATATAATAATAGAGATGACCATGATAAACGTGTGGGGTTAGTGGTATTTATAAACATATTAAAGAGCTTAATTCATTTGGGGAGGATTTATTTTAAGCTCACTATGGAAAATGATTCCTTTAATATTTGAGTCAACTTTAAATGCTAGAGAATACGTTTATAAACATGATTCAAATTAAACATAGCAACATACACCATAAAAATAAGTATATGATTATATTTATAATTATGATATTATGAAACCAATTTGTGGCCAACACAGTACCACCGAAAATCAGAGAAAATAATTTTACACTTAATCCGACTGGTATTTTGGCAAGCCTAAATCCTTTTACATTCAGTAACCGTTCACAAATATTTGTAAAATATTTTAAAAGTGTCATAACAAAGCATAATATCGATTTTGAATGCAATTAATGGGATACCATACTGTAGGTGTCGAACAATGTTGCAATGCCTTTCCTTCATATGGCCAAAACAAAACCCTGCTGAAAAAGGAAATATTTATTGTTATTGCCACTGTTTGGCTTGTAGCTACCGACATAAATAATAGCAGTATAAATTCTCAAAGAAAGTGAAACAAAATGCTAACAAAATACGTTTGAAAATATTGACCTGGACAGGGCAATTTTCCTGGTAATTTACAAAAGCAATAAATTTGAGTGCCCAAAATGTAGGAAATCGGAAGATGTTTTGAAGGAAATGTATGCGATAAATTTAATTATGCTGACAGTTTAATTATGCTTGATTGCCAAGATTTATATCGGAGGCCCCAGAGTTTGTAAACTCGGCCACTGATATGCAAATCTATGAATATTTAGTAGATGTGCGTATGCAAATTGAGCGACTCCATGGGTCGCGTATACGCCGCGTTGGCCATGGACACCGATCAATCCTCACTCTGTCCCCATTAACTCGGTAAACTGTCAACTGGCTTACCGAATATAATCCAACAAATGGCTATCATCGTGTCATCGATTGCATGTGTGTTTCAGCGAATATTGTTGTGGCAATGTGGCAAGGTCATTAAAAAGTCTGCGCTGGAAGATTGCATTTCACTTTGATACGACAATTATGTCGCATATATTTCGCCAGGGGAAAAGTTTCAGTTGGCAGAGGACTTGCCTTGGCCTCAATCGATTTCAATTGATTTTCACTCGTTAAACGCGAGTTTTAACACTGCTGCCTCAGATTATCAAATTGTTCATAAAAATGTTTATGGTTTCTGTCCCGCCTTAAAGTCTTTTTCTTCGCACATCCAGACGCCCCGAGTCATAACTAAATGTATTTTGTTTTGAACTCTCCACTTTTTTTATGGCATCATATTATTTTACGAGTCAAGTTTTTGTTCACTCTCGCCTCAGAAATATTTGTTTTATATGTTGTCAATTTTTACGGCCCAGTCTGCCGAGTAAAAGTGTTTTGCCTCCCTCACTGGGCATTCATTGTTGCCTCATTTATTATTTATTTGCTGCGCACTAAAAGTTTGCCCAGTCAAGGAAAAACGCAGAAAGTCCACCCGTGTAATATGCAGAAAAAAAGGGAGGAGAATGTAGACCAGGACATTTTAGCTGCGTTACTCATACGCCGCGTTGGTTATATAAATAGAACCATTGAGCCAGGCGAAAAACAGCAGTTTTTCATTAACAAAAGTGTCGTCGTCGTGGGGCAAATAGAGGTTGAAATGGGTAAACAGAAATTGCTTTATTGATTTTCCTGCAAAGAAAAGGCAAAGTTGAAATATGTTCTTGAACTTGAGGGTCCTTAAAAAACAGGCAAAACTGATTCCACACTACTGAGGGTCATGGTTTGGAATGATAAATGTAAAAATTTATTTGTAAATCTGCAAGCAGCTGAGTTGCCAACTGCTTCGCATACTTACACATTTATGGCCAAAGCCAGGCCAAGATATTATTTGAAATGGCAAATGCACAATACATAAAATCCAATTTCCAGCCAAGAAGCGCATATACATTGGCCCAAATGGAAATCTGTGGTCGGAGGGATGGAACGGATAACCACAGATGCGGACCACTGAAGAGCTTTCCCAGTGAAAATCCACTTGTGACTTGCGCATTTCTTCGGCTTTGGCCCAGAAGTCTTAGGCCACATCTCAGTTTTGCATATCCAATTTAACTGGCAAATGCAATTCGAGGTATCTGTTGACTGGGAAATGGCAGAACCACGCGCGAATGCAGGGTCAGGTGTGCCTGCGATTTCAATATTTTGTGTTTGTGCACTTGGACCATCACATCCGCCCATCCGCCAGCCGCAATTTTCCCCAAATTGATTTGCTTGAAGGGGGGAAGGCAGCAGCAGGAGCTCTGAGAGTTTTCCAGGCATTTTCACAATTTTCCCTCATGTGCAAGGTATGCATAACATTTACTTTCACCTTTACCTGAACGCTTCGCAGTGGCTTGTGTGAGAAATTAACCTGGCCTTACTTGTGACACAAACTAATGCAAAATAAAATTTCACATTTCCTTAATTAAGTTTCTTGGGGACTGCTAAAAAAACTTTCTCTGACACTTGACACTGGCACCTTATGTCGGAAACTTGTAATTAGTTAGAAAGCCTTTTGATTGCGTTGCAATTGGCCTTATGGTTATTGCCACAATTTCTTCACAAAGTCTGAAAATTCATTTTCAGTGCTTATCATTTCAAGCTCAACCGAATTTCATTAGACAAACAACCATTAAACTTAATGGTTATGAAGTTTTCTCTCGTTTTGCCTTTCAAGGCAGGATAATTGAATTGGTCTGTTGAATAATTTAATAGCAAATTCAATGTTCGTTTGCCTAAAAACCCAAAACGGCAAAATATAATTACCCCCCAATTATTTATGGCCCGCCCTGAACCGCAAAGCATATTTAAATTTATTTGCAATTTGCTGCGGTCGGCAGGTGTAAATTTCCACTGGCTTTGTTTTTCTGCGGTTAGTCAATGCCTCTAGCCCACTTGATAAAACAATTCGCATTTGGTTTCAAATCAAAATGGAAAATGGTATTGGAAATGGCAAACTTTTCACCAGGCACATGCCAACAATGTTGGCCAAAAGTGTGCGTTTCGTTGGGTTCGAGAGTGAAAATTGAGTGAAGTACACGTAAACAGTGGGAAAGTTTTCATGCATTCGCAATGCGAAAAGTTTTTCCAAGGGGAAGTTCAAGGCGGCAGCCATCACACCGATGGTCAACAATTCAGCATTTTTTCTGCACCTTTCTGCAGGTGAGAGATACTTGCCTCAGGGCTGCCTGTCTGAGCGCTTTTCCACATTTCCACAGAGGAAAAGGGGGATGTTTATGGGGAGGTAGGTGGCGAGGCAGTAGGTACATAAGCTGTAAGTGCTGTGATGAAGTGCACCCGAGTTATCACTGGAACGAGCGGCAGCATAAGCCAGATTAAATGTATTTTCCATTACGGTTGCATGCCACTTTCGGCCAAAGTCGACACAGAAACCGAGACACAGTTCACAGCTCTCCTCAGCCGGTTTGCCAAGTGGCCAAGAGTGCGGTAGTGGTCCAAATGGATGCTGGGTTGTTTGCCCGAGTCAGGTGTGTCGCCTGAAAGCAAACTCAATTTACCCGCCTAACATTAGGAAGCTGACTCGCTTAGCTGCACACACACGTCCTTCTTACTTGCAACCAATTACCGCGGTTTATTAATAATTTAAAACGTTTTCTAAAGTTAAGGTTTTAGTCGGGGGAAGTACGTGATGGGCAGTTTTATGGATTACTTCATTCAGAATATCTTCATCTAAATGTATGTATACCAATTTTTTTAAACATCCCTTATCCCGCAAAACTTGATTGGCTTAACATTTTTAATAAGAGCATATTTGATTTTATCCCTAATCCAATTAATAAAAAGGTACATTCAGTCAACGTTTGGGGAAAATGTATGTTTAAAAAATGATTTCACATTTAATCCGACGGCTACTAATAGAAATTTTATATTCCACCTCATGGTACTTGTTACTTATCTGAATATAAATCTTAAATGCGTATTTATTTCAATGACCAACTATACTGACACTAGTAAATAGATAATTTAATAGTCTACTCATCTATTATTCAATATGTTAACTATCTTTCAATTAAATCAAGCAATTAAATATATTTTGTAAAACACATTACGTTTTGTATTTAAATAAAATATTAAATAAGCTATTTAAATTTTAACTTGCAGATGTTTGTTGCTCTATTCTATTTTTGAAGTGCAGCTATTTAATTCATTGATAAATTCTTACCTTATATGAAACAACAGCCCAAAAAGAAAACAAAAGAAAAATCGATTTACAGAAAAGTACAATTACTTGCTATCGTAATGATTTATTAACAAAAGCTTTATCTGCTGGCACTGAAAATTTTGGTAACGCCTTGCCGGTAGACTGAAATTTAGAATGCAGTAAGGACCGATTCGCAGGATCCCTGATGTCTAAGCTTCGCCCTCGACCTCGGTGATCGAACCCTGCTTGGGTGGCGATCCAGCAGCAGCCTCATCCTGGTTAGTGGGCACCGTTTTCCCTCCGAGGGCCAGAAGAGCCTCCGGCGGCAACTCTGCCCCCACATCCTCCTCCTCCTCGCCCTCGTGCTCCTCCACCAGTTTCTCCTCAGGCTCCGGGGGCAGCCAGCAGGTTCCCTTGACCAGGCGGTCCTCGATCTCGGCGATCTCGTTCTTGTAGTACTGATTGAAGTCCGGTCGCTCCCAAATGCTCTTGACCCACTGCAGATTGAAGTCCATTTTGGTGCAGCAGCAGAATTTCCTTGATTTGTGGCACTTGGGACACTTGGCCGGTTGGCGGGCAGGATGTGTGTACTGCTGTTTCTGCTTTTTCTTGCAGCAATAGGGGCACACATGCTTGGGCTTCTTTTTCGAGGAGGAAGGGCAGGGTGCCGGTTCCTTGGCATAGACCAGATGACCCCGCTTCTTGGCGCAGAAACAGCAATTGCAATCGTCGCCCTCAGGTTGCCTCTTCCGCGTCTGCATCCGATCGTAGAACTTCTTGAAGGCTATCTTTATTTTGGCCTCGTAGGCCAACTGTTCGCTGCAGGAGAGGCCATCGAATCTGGCATAGGATTCGGCCGATTTCCGGGCAGCATGAACCCAAACACACTCATCGTTGTAGGAGGGTCTGCCCTGGTCATCGTAGGTCAAGTCCATTTTGGGTTCGTAGTAGAAGGCCTTGAAACCCCGCTTGATAATGGAGTAGGCCAAATGGGCCTCCACTTTGTTCATCAGCGACTTCTTACCCAGTTCGTGGAACAAATCCTCCTTTCTCAATCGCTTTTTCGGAGTGGTGTCTATGCAATAGCACACCTGATCGTAGTGCAGAAAGGCATAGGTGATAATGTCCACCGTTGACTTGGCCTTGCACTCGTGCAGCCCGCAGATGATCATCACCTGGGACAGGGTGTTGGCCAAGTCCAGAACATTTTCCAGGAATATCGAGGATGCATTCACCTCACCCAAGCACTTGCACTGCGTGTGCTGATCGATTATCCCCAAGGGGGCGTGTCTCTGGCACTCCTTGTGTTGACAGTTGTTCCGGCACCGGAAGTCGGGCATCGCATGGTGGGCCTGCATCGCGAATCGGTCTTACCTCTGTCTTTTTGATGCCCTTTTCAACTACTTTCAGCATGGAAATTTTTCAATTTTTTTCCTAAAAGTTTTCGTAACCAGTTGATAGAACGAGAGAAGCCAAATGAATGTGAGTTGGGAGATTGTTTGCCCTGACAGGTAGGATAAATTCCAGCTGTTGCTGGGATTATAACTTATTCGCTTCTAAATAAATAAAAAATATATTTGCTTAAAGTTTATTTCTACAGAAATATTCCAAGTTAAATTTTCAGTAGAACTCACGAGTAATAAAACATACAAAATTCTATACAATCAAACTAAGAGCTTGCATTTCTAAGCCAAATACTAACAACTTTAATTTCCCCCCATGAACATAATTTACAAAGTGTCAGCATTTAAAATTGCGAGTCAGAAAACATGAAACTTGCAATACATTTAAACTAATAGTTTGCATTTGTAAGCTGAATATTACAAATTCATATTAATTTCTAAGCGGATCACTAAAAATTAATTTCCCCTTTTTTTGTAGAATTCACCAAGTGACAGCCTTTAAATTTATAAGCATGGTAGCTCAGAGTATAAGAAAACAAAAAACATTTTATATAGTAAAGACATTTTTCCTTCTAACATAAATTTTAAAAAATTGTGTTAACCTCTTTTTAAATAAAATAAACACGATTCCCTTTTTTTTAAAATAATTAGTGAGTCAAAAAGTTTTATCAAAAAAACTATATTTCCTAAAATTCTATTTTTCCCCTTGAGTACAATTTACAAAGTGACGGCTATACATTTTACAAGTGATTACCATATTCATAAAGTAAGAAGACTTAAAGCATTTCATACAATAAAATCTTTTTTCCTAGCTAAGAAAATTTGTTAAAATTGTGTTCATTCCTTTTTAATCAAAACGAAAAAAGAAAGTGTATTTAAATTGACGTTTAATTAGATTACGTAAACAGTTGTATGAAAAAAGCTACATTTTCTAAAACTTCATTTTTCCCTTGAGTAAAATTTACAAACTGGCAGCTTATAAATTTACAAGAGACTATCATTAAGTAAGAAAAAATAAATCAATTTATAAACGCATATTTCCTTGCTTAAAATTCTGTTCCCATGCCCGAAATAAACCAAATGATTTTTCCACACGGCTGTCGTGTTAACACAGCAAAGCCTTAGGATTTTCTACAAATTTGGTTACTTTCATGGCGTTTCGTGTGGTCGGGGGCCAAACGGCATTTGATACGGAATATATTGTTTGAGCTGTGTTTTCGTTTGTTTGCCCATTCCTTGTAGACACGTATAAGTTTCGATGGGTCAAATATTTGCTTAGGCAACAGTGGAAAATTTCAGAGAAGCGATCCGCCAAGTAGACAACCTTTCATTTTTCTTTCGGTGGCCTTCGTAATGGATGTCCTTTTTTTGGCATTTTTGGTTGGAATATACATTCGTAATTGTTGATGACGGCATTGAGTCAAGTTTATGATTCGCTTGGGAGCGGGAAATGCGTCTGGCGATGGCATGAATAAAGTACGACATTCTGCTCGCGTTGAGTCGAGTTCGTTCCCAGGGGAAACGTCAGAGCAAATACATCAAAGAATTTATTAGACAAGCTTTGCCATATCCGTTTCCTGTTGGCAAATGCCACGGAAACCGAAGAGTAATCTAATAACATTTTCCAGAAGGGCAAAAAATTGAAGAAAATCGCTGACAAATGTAAATCTCCATTTGCCAAGTTGACCCCTTGGATGTCAGAGAAATTGTTGCTCTCTAACCTTTTGGCCATAAGTGTTAGTATACTGGGTTTAAGCCTGCGCTCCGGCCCGACGTATAAAAGCGCCTTAATCTGTCTCGGGCAAAAAGGGAGAGTCGTAAAAACTTTGCTTAACTCATAATGAAATAGCAGCAGGATGCGGGCCTGAAGATGAGCGATTTCAATCCCGACAAGAATCCCCATCTCTCGGGCTTTTGTTTTTTCTTTAAGCTTAAGTGCAACTACGCAACTCATAAAACTTGAGCAATTGCGCATAAATCTTGGCCAGACAAAATGGCCAACTGTTGTTCCTTGGGTTTCAGATAACCAGTTACTTTCCTTGGGTGAAAAAAATGAATGAAATCGTATTCGTTTCTCTAACAATAAAAGTTGACAGCCTGGAACTGACACGTGGCGATGGTCAGGTGGCAACAGGAGAGCCTGTCTGCCGGATAAAGTTACAATCGAAGAATTCCATGCTGGACAGAAATAAAATACCTTCGCAAATGGTTTTTATACCCGCATTCGTGGAAATTTATGTTGCAGGGTAAGGGGAGTTATTCCGAAACTAAATATACCTCAGAAAGACAAGCTTTTCATTCTTAATCCGACTATACATGTAGTTTGGCTAACCGAAGGGATTAGAAATCAATTATGTATTTAAACTCATACTTTAGTTTGGCTGCCTGATAAATCGCAGTTCTGAACAAAGTTTAAACCCTGTTCACAGCCAGTTAAACTTTTCCGCAAAGTTGGTCTGTAAATATTCTAGCGCCCAAAGTTGTTGATATTCCGCAGCTTTAAAAATATCAATCAACTGAATTCGGGCAACATCCAAATATAAGCCCAGCTAACCCACATTTATGGCCCACCTAGTCTTTGGCACGTACCTAAAATTAGTGCCTACTTCACACAAATACACACAATCGCCTGTAAGGTCCACGTCATTCGCATAAAACCCTTTAATGGTTATGCAGGCACCAATTACCATTAAAAGCGGACAGCCTCGCCTGAAATGTATACATGCACATACTGTATGGAAAAAAGGGAAAGCGGGCGAAAAAAATAGCGAAAATCAATATATATGTATGCCGTGTGAAGGACTCAAAAACGCAGCTGAGATTGAAAATCCTCGAAGCGGTGAGGGTTTTTTTGCAGCTAAGCGACCCGCTATGATTTCCTGGTTTTTTGTAACCGCTACTTGCGGTCGTTAGACGTGCCATGATTTATAATACTCTGCGATGGGGATATACTCAATAAATGCACAGGCGAAGGAACCCATCCTCTAAGACTGATGAACTAAACAGCCTTTAAAACACCTAAGAACAAATTTATTTTCAGGTTTTATAAAAAGAATATTTCTTAGATTTATTAAATAACATATCGTCTATAATAAATACAATTTTAAGATAATGAATAGATCATGTACCACAATCAATTGACTTTAAGAAATATTATTATTTAAGACGTTTTCTAATTGCTCTTGAATATTAAAGATAAATAATAAAAGTTGCTCACAATTTTGACCAGAAAAAGTTAAAGAATTTTTAACGTTCTGTCTAAAAATGTTTGCACATAAAGGAATTTAAAATTACTTTTAACAGCTTACAATTTTGTGTTGGTTATAAGTAATTTAAAGAATTATACCTTAATTATTCATAAAATATTTTCTTATTATATTCAACTCTTCCAAAGTTTTAAAAAAAATTTCAAAATATTGAAATCATGTTTTTCTTATAATTGCAATTTTAAGTACATCTTTCTTAAAAGGACATTCCCTCTTCGTTCCGAGTTGGCTAATTTACTCGAGTACTGATTTTCCCTGTCCTTTTTTGTGTGCATGCCCAAATGGCAGGACATAAATCTGCAAATGTGATAAATGGTTATAAAGCCAAGCGTAATGTTTATTTAAAATAATGATGATGATGAGCAGCTGCAGCTGCTTGCTATTACAGCACCGCCTCACTCCTTTCTCGTCCTTGTTTTATTTTTGTTTGTGCATGTAAATTGCCGCGGACCTTTAATGGCTGCCCAAAGAAGGATGTGCCATTGAGGCGATGTGTGTTTCATTTTTTTTGCCCGGGTGAGTGGCTCCTTTTAGCGCGACAGACAGCTGCTAAAGTTCAGCTGTCAATTATTCATAAAATTGCGCATACGTCTGCACTCATTACGTATACGCCGCGTTTGCCAGTCTGTCTTTATTTTGCCTCGAATCGCTTTCATTTCGCTGTTTCGTATTAATTTGATTTATACACAATCCCACACGCATGCGACATTTGTCCTTTTTATTCAACTGCTTACTTTTATTACGTTTTATGGTTTTGCTTTAACATAAATTTGCATAATTGAGCTCCAGACTGCTCAATCTGAATGTTTTGATTTATGTGTGCCATCTCCCTTGAAAAAGAAAAACTTTGCGGCTAAGTTCTCATAATTTCCAGCAAATGTTCCCTAGGATATTTGTGTTTATAATTTACGCACGAAATCGAAAAACTTTCTCTTGACTTGGCGGCGGCTTATTATTATTATTTTGCCTGTTGGTAGATTTGCATAATATGGTGAGCATTCTGATGGAAATAAATGGACTGCGGGCACTTCTTTAAAATATGCCATTTAATCTGGGCTATAAATTCACATAATTAATGTTAAACGTATTTGAAAGTACTTTTCATATTGCTTTGGATAATAACCAACTTTTTGTTGATCCCCTTGCTAAATGTAATGTCAAATCAATACACTGGCAACCTCAATAAGCCTCCTTGACAAATTGCCCGAATGCCAATCGGGGGAGGGTTCCGACCTATGTCCTATCTCTGGACATTGATCGCACAACAAATTATTTTAGCCTTGTCCCCTAAGGCCAATCAATGTGGTATCATTACAAAGCCATTAAGTTGGCCAATCAAAACCATGCAAAAAGGACCACAAAAGAGCACCCACAAACAAAACATGACTCAATGTAATTCAATCAGAGTGTCAGTTAAATGGCAAAAGATCTCGTTTGTGGAAATATGCTGGTCTAATATCAGATATGGTCCATTAAGTGAGGCTTCAATAAAGAAAAAGACTGCCAGCATAAGATAATTGCCTAGTTAATGACCCTCAGCTGAAAACTATAAGTCCACTCAGGCCTAACGAAGAAAAATGTCCTGCTGGTATATGGAAAAATAAGCGGAAAAGTCGGCTGGGAAAAGGACAAATGATAATTCTCCCCTATAGCTAAAAACCTAGGCAGTGCCCACATTGCAGGCATGGACAATTTTTGGACCCTTGATTGATTGATTGATTTACCCAAGAGCCAAATGAATTCATCATTCACATTTGAGTGTATCCTCGGCGCAAGCTAATTTATCATCTGAATCAATCGAGGAACAGGCAACGCAATTTGAACAGCTGAGAACGATGAATGCGATGAAACTAATCAAATATGATGGCAGGTTCAAATTGGTTGGTATTGGCAATTGATCAAATGGGATAGGAATACCGCGCTTCAATCAGATTTAATAACATTCTCTTAATTAGAAAATCATTTTGAATTAAGTATTCTTACAAAAACAGTATATTTACAATATATTTTTATGTAGACCATTTATTTTGTTCACTAATTAAATCAACAAATTTTTTTAGGGACAAACATTTACACGTGTTTGTGACGAGCTTAAAAGATGATTTCGCTTTCATCTTCCTAAAACTCAATTTTGTGAGTCCCAGCTGAACCTTAATCAATTTATTGTTTGACATTGTACATATGGGTCTCTATATAAATATTTAAGGAGACCATTATGGGTTCATGGGGTCTTCTTGGAATACAATTTCTTTTTCGAGGTTGTCTTTGTAAATACTTAGAGAAAAATCTTATTTGATAGAAAAATTGCTTTATTATTGATTTAAAATTTAAGTGTAAAAAATTAACGAAACGTTTATTATATTTTTACTTTCGAGACACAGCCGAATTCAATTTGAATATGAACCCGTTTGGAATTTGTTGTCAATATTGTTTTAAAATCTGAAAGATTATAAAAATAATATCATTATTTATAATCTTTAATGAAAGAAAAATACTTGTATACCGACTAAATACTAACATTTGTGCCATTGAATTTAAGTAAAGTGAAAGTGAAAAACGCAACAGACCAGCTTTTAACATTCGTTAAATATAACTTAATAAGATTTGGTTGGTTACAGAAAACCAAAAAAACGCTTTTAATGCTCGTTATTTTTGGTTTCCTGTAATTCTGAAAAAACTCTTGTTAACGCCCTTGTATGCACTCACGCACATGTTGAACCCGGTTTATATTCGCTGTGCGTTGTCGATTACGTGGTTTTCGCAGCTGGGGGTCCCAAGAACCCAAAAAGCCGAGGTGGTGGCTAATTTCGGCACCGGTTTCGTTCTCCTTGGGCCAACATCAAAGTCATTGGCAAACATGTGAGGCGGATGGCAGAAGCGTTTTAATCTAAATAATTTATAAACTGTTTTTTGCCCATGTTATGCTTTCCACCTAAGGCTCTGCATGTTTTTCTCTATTGTTCCCCATAAACGAGGACCACCTGTGGGCGGTGTGTGTTCTATGTTTTTTTTCTGCTATCTTGCTGGAGCAACACTCTGGATTGAATTTACATATTTACATCCGGTTGGTAAGAACAAACCCATATGTGCTCGGGATTATGGCTGTCGTCGCTCTGAAGCGTTAAGCTGTGGGGAACGAGGGATAGACAATTTGCAGCGTCTTATCGCAGACATGGGATATGATACAACAGTTGCTGGGCTTATCGATTAAATGGGCTGTGGCGAAAATTTATTTAAAATTAAGTCAATGGTTTATGGAGCGATTGATGGCTAGGCAAGGGATGTGATGGATACCCAGATACCCAGATACCCGGATACCCAGAACCACCAACCACTCAACAACCCTGCTCATCGGAAAACTGTCATAAACTGTCCGCAAAAAGCGACGCAAAATTGGAGAGCTTAACAAGCTGCGACTCAAATTGCCAGGTGCATTAAATGTCAAAGAGTCAAGCCATTTCATTATTGTAAAATGCAAACGATAGGACGACCTTATACCTTATCCCTCGTCCCACGCTTTTTGTAATTTGCCCATTGAGCCGTGTGATTTCCACCAGGTGAAAGTAAAAAAAAAAAAGTTTTTAAAAACAAGACAAAAAAGAGAAAAGAAATAAAAAAAATAAATTTGTTTGTGTAACTTTTTTTTGCTCTCGGCACTTTTGTGAAAAAGGCAATATGGCATGAAAAGCGCCAAAGAAAATGTTGGGAAAAAAGTCCGTAACGGTAAATTGACCCGACTCGCATTAATTTTTCTTTTTTCACACCATTCTCCTGCTTCTGTGGAAAACTCGCCCAATAGAATGCTAATCAAAACGAATGTTCGTACCATCTGTCAATTACAGCAACTTGCAGACAACAAACAAAACAGCAAACGACTACATTGTACTTCCGTAACGTGCCACATATTACGACTAATTTAGAAGAAGCGTTGGCAAACTTGAACTTGGCCAAACATTCTCCCTGATTAGGCCCATTAGTTTTGTGGCCTGTACGCTAATGTCTTGACATTTCAATAAAAAAGTTAGGGGGAAAGCTTTTGTTCAGCACAGATCAATTTGATTGAGGGTGGAAAAGTCAAGGAAGGTGCTCGGAAAACTCTTGGGAAAGCACACTTAATTTCTAAGCGAAAAGGAAGATTTTCCAGCTTAGGAAATAAAAACCAGGAAGGTAAATAATTAGTTAAGTACTGTACTGTTTAATGTGTTTTATTGTTAGATCTTGCTGGCCTGCGCTTTTTGATTAAAATAATTGTTGAATTTCAACAAAAGTTACAGCTCTCCAACAGAAATTTAAACCCTTCTCATCCCAAAAAACTCATGAATATAAAGTGCAAAATCTAAAACAACTTGAGCCAGTTAAAAGCAAAGCAAGCTTGTAAATTGCTGTGTCCAGAATATTTTACAGGGATCCCCTACAATATTTAATATTCAAATGCATATTAGGTACTGTAAATTTAAAAAAGATAAGCTTGTGTATCTTTAAGCAAAATATACGTATTTGTAATATATACCATACCCCACCTTGTTGGGTTGCCTTAAAACTTTAACTTTTGTGGTGGTATATTTTAAAGCCCCCTAACCCCAAGCGAACTTGTTTGCTTAAACAAAACCCTTCAAGTTGCGGTGAAAAGTTAAGCGTTTAAATTTACAGAAACCATTTAATTGTTTGACTCGCAAGGTGGGTTGAATAATACGCATTAAATGCAATGGAGAGTGGGAAAATACCCTCCCTTAGAGGGTAAGAACTTGGCTTAAACGCGCCACTGAAAGCCAAAGGGGACCGCATGTCCTGCGTTTGCGTAATTGTCATATTTCTTGGCCGGCAGCAACTCAAGTGGTAATTATTTTAGCATTTTTCCTGTGCAACGAGTGGGTGGGAATGGGACCATGAAGTGCAAGGTCCTCGGTCGCAATTAACGTGAGAGAATGCGAAAATGTGTCAGCCAAGACAAGGTAAAACAGCAAGACCTTGGTCCTATATTTAGGGCTTGACATTTGCATTTTTAAGCCAAGAATTTTATTCAAGTCAAAAAGCTTTTGTCACAGCTTGCCATATTTATTTATGAGACCGTTCAGTGGGTCAAGGTTCAAGTGGCGCTAAAAAGGAATCTCAAATCAAGTGACTAACCCACAATCGTCTGGGCCATAAAATCAAATGACAATTAAGTGGGCAATCAATTTTACAACTCAAAGCTCGCAAAAGCCAATCCCCTATCCTCAATAATTCCCTTTTTATATCCGGATACCGGAGTGCAAACTCGGTAATTCAATTACCGCTTCAGCCAAAAAGGAAGCAGAAAGCTGAGAATTGTCAGTGTCATTAACACGTGAGTGCATAAACATTAATAATTCTCGTTTTATTTCCGCACCATCTCCCAAAGTGAAAGCGAGGGAGTGAAAGTCAAAGACGGAACCGGAAATTCCATCAATTTAATGACTTCCCGTTGACGACTGACATTGGCAATGGCCATTCGCACATTTGGGTCAAGGCTATTTCTCTGCCTCTGTCCACTGGTAACTGTAGGAGGATATCATTACAATCCACGGATTAAGATAGAGTTACACCAACACCCATATTTATTGCTGCAGTCGCTGACTTTTGTGACCCACTGTGACATTTGATAATTGCCTGCGGCACGACACTTGCACGTAAAGTTGTTGGCCAGGAATTTGATGACACCATAGAACAGACCGTTTAGTTGGGGTGTTAAATGGTCTCGAACTGAGCTGTTAAGGGCACATTTAGTTTTAGGATTACGAACGAGTACGTAATGTTGATTAAAGTGTTTTTAATGAATTTTTAGGAATTTGTTGTATTTTATGTTGAAACCTTTAAATTTTAAATATTATCTGAAGGTTTCTTATTTCTTTTAATTAAAAAATTTTTTTTTATCAGAATCGTAGCTAACTTAAAAGTCTCCATGGAATCAAATCGGCTTAAAGCCTGCACACTGTACGTGTGGCGGCAAAGATCAAGCAGAGTTAAATCCGTATTCCCAATTATTGAGAAGCTGGTCTATATACCAAAAATCAAACATTTAGATAGTTTTTTAAAAACTTTCAGAAATTTCTATCGTCTCTAGGTAATACACTAATAAAACTTTATAAAAAAATTAAAATTTTTAAGAGATTTTAAAAATCTCTTTCTATTTGAATCTTTTAATTAATGTCAATGCCTCCCCTAAATGTATGTTCTATCTCAGACTTGTTATATTTTCAATTGTAATTAAATTCTAGTTTCCTTTATTTTAAACGAATACCTGACCAATCTGCAGCCTTAAAACCAAAATTCTTTAATTGTAGTGAACATCCCGTGGCAGTTTTTTTCCTCGCGAATGGGTAAAAATAAACAGACAAACAAGCAAACAAACAAACAACCAAATGGCGATTAGGATCATGTGAAAGGCTTTCGTTCCATTGTCGTAATAGTGTCAGTGGCGCTTTTATTTTGTTTTCGTTTTGTCATTTTTGCTCGCTTTTAAATTTAGAGTTTGCTGTACGGTTCGTTGGACTCCATTCGCTTGGCATTTGTTTGCACGAAATTATTTCCATTCTGGCTCGTTGGCTAGATGGGTGCCATGCTTCTAATGCGAACTTTGACTGGTGGCGAATGTATGTACATATCTGTCAGATACTGTTTATATATTTGTGCGACTATCTGGGTGAAGAACTCATTTGGGTTTGTCGGGTTCGCGGTTCTCCACACGCCAGCCAAATGACAATTGTTGGCCTGGCATTCAGTTTGATTGCGTGAAGTGCAGCCGCAGACTGTCCCAGCCATTTCAGATATTTCTGCCATTTCAGATATTTCAGACATTTCAGCCATTCTGTGAATATATATTTTAGTCGAGTGGCGGTTGGGTTTTTGGTTATTCAGGGCCAAGGGAACATGGGTTGGTGTAAGCTTATTTTAGTTTAATGACGTTGTATTCTGTCTGCTCGCATGTTCAGTTGGATTTGCAAAAATAAAATACAAATTTTTTCCCATCTTTTTTGCGACACACAAAACTGCTGATGACAGTTGGTTTTGCTGTCGAGTTTATGGTTTAGTTTTTATGAAAAAATACGGATTTTCGTGGAAATTATTTTACCGGATTTTGTTCATTTTTATTCGTAATTGATGGGAAAAGTTTTGTTTGCTTTTTCCTCTAGTATTTATGTAGTTTAGAAGGTATTAAAGCGAATAAAATAACTTTTATAATATCAATTATACGGGATAATATCTCTAGTAAACTTAACTGATTACAAAGCTTAAATGCAAATAACTTGGTTTAACAAGTGTTTCCAATCCGACAGGCTATTAATTCGGAACTAGTATTTTCTAATTAACCTCAGGTATCCCTGAAACTTAATTCCCAACGCACTTAATCAAGTTCCACCTGGCTACGCAAATTAAAATCAAATCGAGGACCTGCGTTTGCGTTTTGGCCTAACAAGCTAGTTGTGACGGGTTGGG
This sequence comes from Drosophila subpulchrella, assembly GCF_014743375.2. Classification (NCBI taxonomy): domain Eukaryota; kingdom Metazoa; phylum Arthropoda; class Insecta; order Diptera; family Drosophilidae; genus Drosophila; species Drosophila subpulchrella. The sequence continues at coordinate 4,353,795 of NW_023665577.1, forward strand.
GCCATTAAATTGCCGCATGTTAAGAAAGGTCCTTTGCACCCTAACGATGTGCTCCCATTTCCGCTTCATTTCCCGTCAACAAATTTGCGTAAAAAAATCAAATTCCACCCGGACACGCCTAAGCCCTGCGAACGGAACGAATTGCATTAGTTATCCGCACCCTCAACGATTTGAAAAACAAGAACAAAAGCGAAAAATAGGAGCTTTTATGATTGCAAATTTTTCTTTTCGCACGTGGATTTTTCCCTGAGAGCGCTTTCCACACTTTAGCAACGGCATTTCCGTTATGGAAAGCACATTTGATTTACTATGCCTCCATTCGACGTATTTTTTCTTTATTGGCCAATAGTGGTGAACAATTTTACGGCAGACTTTCGAGAGTCATAAACTTGGTTCGCACTGGGTTTGTTTTAGAGTGTTTTTTCTAAACGATTCTGATTTTTTGGTGGTCTGTGATTTTAGAAAAAGCAACATATGGCGAACATTTTTCACGGTTGGATGGAGTTAGTGTTGCAATAGATAACTTTTCGCGGGGTTTGGCATTTTACTTTTAAAATGGCGCTATACAAACGAATATTGATTAGCCATCGACATTTATATTTTATTTATAGCAAGTAGGCTAGGGAATACCACCTAAGGGCAACCTTGTAATTTAAATTGACCTTAGATTGAACCGTTTACAAGAGTAATTGACATTTCAGAATCTCGTTTAAAATTTAAATAGGGAAATGACAGGTGAATCAAAAATGCAGGCACAAAACGCAAATCAAGTGAATTATTAATGTTTTCAAATGTGTGAACTTAGGAACGTGAAGCCTGCGGGTAATGTCATCTGTGTTTGAATTGGTATAATTAATGGAATTGGTATTGTGATCTGACGTCTTCCTAATCTCGCAATTAATTAAGCCTCCCTTTTGCTACTCGCAGATATTTCTTGTGGCTTCCAGGCGAGTTTCAGGTATTATGTGCACACTTGTTTAAACACATTTGTGTTTATGGACTTGGCTTGGCAAGCGGCTTAAGCGGACTAATGGATATCGCTGATTAATGTTTCGAAATGTTGGTAATGAATTTTCAAGTTACCCGAGAGTAGGTGAATATTTCTGTAGCAAATAAGCTCTTAAGATTAATTTGGGACAGCGGGAGGATTAAATTATTAAAGTATTTTGGTATTAGGTTTCAATACTCAAAATAACATGATGACATATTTGAATGAATGGATACATTTGGATTCAAGTATTTTTTCTACATTTGGATATGTATAAAACAATTGAGCTCTTAAGATTAATGAGTGACAGTGGGAAATAAAAAATTAAATTGTTTTGAAGATAAGGTTTAAATTTTTAAAATATACGGAAAGTAGCAAAATGAGGTGATATAAATGTATTAAAACAAATTAAAGGACTGTTGACCATTTTAATACAATTAACCATCGATTAATTCACGCTGTTAGATTCGTCTTAATTTCGTAAAACCAAAAAAAAAAATTAAAGAATAGCTTGTCTTATAAACTAGCCATTATCTATAAATATCCACAGTTTATCAACACTTTTGTTATTTGTTGCAGTTCATAGTTTGAGCGATTTCTTTGTTTTCCAATACCCCTCTGGATTCCCCACAAAACTACATATACTTCTCATTCGGTACGAAAATACAGCTGCCATTCGTGGCGGAAGACATTCGCAGACAATAATGCCCGACCAGAGCCATATCTCACACTCTGTTGGCCCGGAGCGTAAACGTGGTCGTAACCGTAACTGCGGCAAGGCAATCGAAGCGACGTCGAGATGCATGTCCTCGAGGGCAAGGAATCGGTTGGATATATATATCCATGGTGCCACTAATAAATTACGTCAGAGTTCCGTTCGCTGTGTGCCTGGCATTGCATACAAATGTGCTAATTTATAAGCAAAACAATTAGTTCTTGCCACTATTGTTTTTGCCACTGCAATCAAACTGGTTTTTCAGCAACAAAACGGCCACAAAGCGACAAACCAAACACCCTACCAACCAGCCAACCAACTGCCAAGGAAAGTAATTTTCATTAGTGAGCTACGCTGTTTTGTTGGCCAAGGGTGTGTGCAATTATTTAGTTGATATTGCGTATACGTCATTCTGTGCCGTTCCCTTTGTTTACTTACCCACATGCTGCCATGTAGTGCGGTCCAAGTTGGCCACGGCTGGCAACTTTGGTTAGTCACTCTGCGGTTGGCATATGCAAAGCTTAATTATAGCCAGGAAATGTTTGCGTCTAAAGAAAACTCGGGTTGGTCAAAGGAAGTTGGCCAGCACATTTTCTGAATGGAATACAACAAGTTTTTGGGGGAATGGCATTTAGTCATATTTAAGTTGAATAACAATCTCTGGGAATATTTGTATACCAATTTCTAATTAAATAACAGAGATTTTTTTTAAATATGCAACTTTTATTTGGCATTTTCGTTTTAATCATAAATTATTTTCTGAAATTATAATTTAAATAATATGCATCAAAAATAAATAATGTTAAAATCTGCAGAATTAAAGTTTCATATGTTTTATAAAAATATTCTTTGAGGATGTTGATTAACAATTGGTATTATATCTAGTTCAAATAAATGTAGGAAATTTTAGGAAAATATTCTGAAATATAATATCTCTTAAACTAATATAATTAAAATAATATTATCTTATATTTTCTATTTTTAATAATCAAATCCAATCTTAAAATAAAAGATATATTTAAATCAAAATGGCAGCTCTTTAAGCCAGTACATATAGGAACCTTGCCATTTTCACGCACAATTAAATAACTCTCGCAAGTACAGTATACATTCAAATGATTCCCTTGAAAGGCTGCCTCCAATTAAAGGCAACCGCAAAGCTCGTCAGAACTTTCCCATTCCCATTAAAGTTGGCTCTTGGCCATAACTGTACCGACTTTGTGTCTTGGCCGTTCATAAGCTGGCAGCTGTCAGTGGAATCGAAGGCTTGCCGAAACTTAGGCTGAAGTTGCCACTTAACCCCCGATACCCCCAACTGCCAACTACCCTTCTGTTTGGACAGATATTGCCCATCGGCCATAAGGAGAAGCCACCCCTTAAATGGGACACGCCCAGGCAATTGCGTGGGTCAGGTAAACTGCAATTGGCAGGCGGATGGGCTATAGTGGCTATATCTCGGAAATAGAGGAGCAGCTGATACAACAAATCGAGCCAAGAGCAATAACTGTGTAACATTGCGCATACGCCATGCGTGACAACGCCGCCTGGTGCTGCTGCTTTTGGTGCTTCGCAAATTGTCACATGAAAACTAAAATTCTGTTAACTGGCAGGCTGACTATGGAGTAGAATTACACTAGGTGACATTTTTTGCCTTAAACTAAAAATACAAATTTTTGTATCTTGATATAAAAAAGAATATATGATTCCTTTAAAAAAATGTATAAAAGGGATTTTTAAAATACTTGATTTTCTTTATTAGTAATGTAAACATAAATTTAAAATATTATTATTCCAGAGTTTTTTTTTATAAAATAAATTAATAAATAAATCTATGTTATATTTGCTGTTTATTTTTAATATAAATGATTTTTAGTTCCTCCCTAAAACAAATAAGATTCTTCTGTAGAAGTTTTTTCAATGATAAATAAAATTTTATTATTATTAAATAATAGATTCTACCCATTTTTGAGCGTGGAATGAATTTATCTGATTAAAGTTTCGACGAACGTGTAAATAAATACAGTAATAATAAAAAAAATATTGTTATTTTATAGTATTCGAATTTTTTTTATGTTTTAAACTAAACAATAAATTCTATCCAATTTTTATCCCGAAATGTGTGAGTAAATAAAGTTCCAAAATAAATAACATAGTAATGCCGGTCTACATTTGATGGTCTCTATAAATTAAAAAAGTGTCTTTAAAAGTAAGCTTACCAGTCGTAGTTGAGCCACAGTTGAACATAAAATACAAGCTCTGCACCGCAAGCAACTGCCCATTTTGTTGCATAGTGTTATTACACTCTTTTACGGCCACAGTGCCGAAGAGTTGAGATTATTCCATAAGGGGACAGCAACAAAGGCGAGTGTAAGAATATTTCCTGGTGTCACGTGCAGCGCTTAGCAAAATGGTAGACGAGTTTCAGGACTCTGGATTTTGGCTTTCGGACATTGTCAGGCGGAAGCAACATTGTGTGTGTGGCCAGAAGCTTAACGCTTCATTTAACTCTGGTTGGCCATGTATACACTTATTATTTTTCCTACTTTTTTGGCCAGAGAAGGAAAGTCAGAAATGTCGAGACCGGGACCCATGGGGAGCAGAGTTCTGCGTGCTGACTCCATATTTATGACATTTATGCAACATTCATTATGTGTGCAGCACACGACAGAGATGTTTCCCCACCTCCTTGATTTTTCAAAATTAATATCTGGGCAAACCACAGCCAATATTGTGGTCGTCTAGTGGGTGCTTTTATGAACACGGCCGGTGCGATTAAATATGTGCAAAGCCTCTTTAAAAGCACCATACAACATTTTGTTGCATATTTATCGGGGTCACACATTGATACTTTTTAGTGTACTTTGATACAGGGTCATAGGCGGAATAGATTAAGCTGCCACTTGGGTAGCTATGCGGCAGTTAAATAAAAAAATCTGAAATATTTGAAAAAAAAGATCCAGAAGAAACAAATGTTTTGATACTTTTGGTATTAGATTCTTTAAAACTGGATAACATTAACTTTTTAATAGGGCTTTCATATAAATTTTTTAATACCATTATTCACATTTAGTTCATTAAAAATGCTAAACTCGAAACGTTGCTTTTCAATTAGAAAACAGTTTTGCTAAATACGCCTAATTTATTATACAACTTAACCCGATTAATAAACATAGCCCTTAAAGCGTTTACCCAGTACGGCAAAGTCCCTAGATTTTTGTAACAAAGAAAATCATTGGAGTTTTCCTTTCAAAAAGAAGTGAAATTCAATTCCATTCGCAAATTGAATAAATAATTCCAGAAGCATATCCACAAAAAGTTCAGATCGCCAATCCTTTCGCCGGCAACCAATCACGTATAATCGTAAACCGAAAGGGCATTAAAAATAATAAAGTATTCAAATGGTAATCAATTGCCGTATAATACGAGAAGGAAAACGGGTCGAAACTTAAACCGACAAGAAAATAAAGGGGAAAACAAACGCTTTCAATGCCACAACAAAGTACAAAAGTTGTCCTTTTTATGCCACATAAAAGCCAACTTTAAGTGCGAGTGTTAAGGAATCTTTCGAAGCGAAAAAGGGAAAAAACCCGCAGACGAGAAACCGGCTAAAGGTCTGGCCAACCCTTTGGCTCATTTGACCTTTCAATCTGAGCCCAACACAACACGCACAATAAACCGAAACACTTTTCGCACACAAATATAAGCTGCGAACTGATTTTCGGGGATTTTGTGAGGAGCTAAGGACGGAGACTTATTGGATCCCTCGGCCTGTCAATTAGTGTTGCCGAGCACATAAATTCCAATTGTTTTGACACTAACCGAAACATAATGAATCACACGAAATTAACTTGTCTCGCGCGAGCCCATGGTGCGTATGTGTTTCACCTTTTCGGTGGCCAAGGTGACAGGATTAGTGCTTTAATATAACTCATACCTAAACCACATTTTTCTTCAATCTTTCTCAACTTACTAACAACATTTTTGAGTTCCTTTTTTCTGCTTTTCCTCAAAAGCTTCACAACAAAAAATAGACAGAAAAGAAAGTAGGCGAAAGAACAAAAAGGAAGTACCAAAACTCCGTCCAAACTTTAATAGAAAAATATGTCAAGTGTCAGGACAGAAGTTTGTCGGCAAGAAAATTTCCTTTGGCTGAGAATTGAATTAAACTTTGTGCTTAGCCAAAAGAGATTTGATATTTTTGAATGCTTAACTTATTTGTGGCAGCCATAAAACAAATGCCAAAGAGCCAACGTTTTTGTTTGCGGCAGGGATTTAAGCCACAATTGCGAGCAGTGGGAAATGGCAATGGAAAATGGAAATTGTTTTTCCAAAATGCTGCTGCGCTCCCACGTGCAGAGCCTAATAAAACCAATTTGCCTCGGCCGGAACAGAGATGGATACAAAAATAAGCCTGCTTCACAAAAAATAATATAAATTGTATGAAATATGTTGAGTTTTGGCACAAGCAGAAACAATAAATTCAATTAACTTGCTCCCCTCTTTGTTTTCTGTTTTTTGGGGGGGTTTGATGGGAAAACATCATCACGCTCTTATCCTTTTCATTCTTTTGCACCCCCTCATAAAACTGAAAGCTTCCTTAACGCCTTTTTATGAACTGAGAAAATATTGCGAGGGAAAATGTAAACAATAAACAACATGAAAGCAAATTAATTTGCTTAATTGTCAGATACCATTTTCGTGATATTTTTATTATTTTTTCTTGTCGTTTGGTTTTAGCCCATTGTTTGGTTTTAAATTAGATTGAATACTTTTTTGTTAACATCCAAATATAGTCCTCACTTACTTTTGCATTAACCGAAAGGGGAAAAAAATTATTTTCATTGTATATTTTACTAATTAAAATGCTAATATATGCAAACAATCATGGCTTATAATAAAGACGATAAAGATTTGTTTAACTCTATAGCAGAAATATGTAGTTTTTTATTTAGCAGTTGTTTAATCAACGATTGGCAAGCTTTTATACACACATTCTCTACAGCAAAAAAAAACAATGAGTTTGGCATATAAATCCTTCTCATTATACAAATAAATGAATTTGTATAGTTTGTTTTTATATTTAGTTATCCAAATTAAAAATCTATTTAATAAAAATATACAATATGAATTAGAAAAAGTAATTATAAAATTTATATTTAATAATGAACAGTTTGTGGTTAGTTTTTTGCAAAGTTTGATAATAATTCAATATAGAGCAATATTGGCAGAACAACAAATTTAATAGATTCCGTTGAACTGAGCAAATCCTGCTAAATCATTGCAGAAAATAAACAAGGAGAATAAATAAATAAATGTATTAAATCGTTGGTAAGCAAATCCGCTTACACAATGTAAACATAAGCAGTGCGAATGTGTATATGGTTTTTTGTTAAATTCACAAATATTTTCCATAGCTTTAAACCTTTGACATAACATATTTTTACAACATTTTACAAATTCACCATATGACAAACGTATTTTTTTTCATTTTCCATTTGCAGAAGCCTGTCATCCCTACGAGCCCTTCAAGTGTCCCGGAGATGGTAATTGCATTTCCATCCAATATTTATGCGATGGTGCACCCGATTGCTCTGACGGATATGATGAGGATATGCGTCTGTGTACGGCTGGTAAGTCACATATGCTATCCAGAGATTGCCATTTGAACTCGTGCTCTAATTGAATGCACTACGTCTGGCCATTAATAATTCGCTTTAGCAGGCTTCACTGAAGCTTCTGCTGAAAAAAGAGAATTTCCCAAGAAGGAACTCTGCCTAAATAAGCCTGAAATGAAAATGATAGGAAATGAGCCGCCCAAATTGAAACATACTGCAAAGAAGTCTCTTGGCCAGAAATGAATTTTGTTCTAGCCAAAAGCAAGATGAAAACTTTGTCTTGGCCGTGTTGCATTCTAGCATATTTTGTGGAGCTTGCTTCTCACTGGCACCTAATCAAATTAGACCAAGCTGCAGCAAAGTTTTTGTAGAAAATCTCAAAAACTTTATCCGCTTGTTCGTTGTCCATCAACTTAGGTTTTTTGGGCCAAGTTTCAAGTGCAAGGGAAATGAGCTCCTCGTCAAAATGGCTAACGAAGCTTGTCCCACAAATCTTGTTTAAGTTTTGTGATTTATGAGTTCCAAGCGGCTTTTAAATATGAATAATGTTGTATAATAATAGTTTTGGCTTGATGTTGTAAAGGGTGATTTATTTAGACGCTTGGTTTTCAAGAAGATGTAAAGCGCAAATCAATTAATGTTGTGGCCAAGAATTAAGATTTATTGTAAGGATAAGGCTTTGCTATTATGTTTTAAAAATGTACTGGCCTTACTAAAAGTTTCCTTTTATAAATTTACGGTTTTGTTCTGACCAGTTTTATTTTTTTAAGTATTTCTTCTTTAAAATTTACCATATTTTTCGCCTTACGCACCAAAAGCCCAATACTATTTTCCAATTGAAAAGCACATTATAGAATGACTCATGCTTTTGCTTATTAAATACATATCGTTTTCTATGCCGTGTCAATTACATTTGCCCTTTTCTTTTTGGCCCCGAACGGCAAGGGAAATTGATTGCAATCACCAAAGTAATTGCCTCAAATTGAAAAGCAATTAAAAGAAAAAAATTAATTGTATTTATAATCGATACGGGATGCTTTACATATATATAGAGTGAATTAAATAGAACAAAAAAAAGGAGGAGTAATGGCGGCGAAAGTTTTTATAGTTCTCCTAATTATGTCATGGATGGGAAAATTCGCGTGATAAATTATAAAATTCGTTACCCAGACACACAGACACAGGCACACAAAGGCCGCACAAATTGGGCGGAAAACTTCACTTTACGGCGGAGGGGAGATTTCCACCCGCTGAGCCAACCGAAAATGGGAAATGCGAAACTTGAGGCCAAACAGCAAATTGTTGCTGCTAATTGCCAGCAATTCAGTTGCCTGAAAGTTGAGATACAAGCCAACAGACCACCACCCAACCAATTTCCCCCACCCCCCTTTTACCTCCCCCATTTTCCTTTCCTTTATTTTATTCTCCGCCAGTTCCAGGCACAATAGCATAAATTTTCCCTGGTCTTCCACCATTGTTCGGGGGGTTGGATACCAAGAAAAAACTATTTTTCGACAATGAAATCATTTAGGAAGTGTCGGCTGCTTTGGCGCAGCCCTAAGTTATTGCTTCAACCTCGGCGGTCTTTGATAAATTATTCGCCCAGTTTCCCGTTATTATCCTCACTTTCTCTACTTTCACCCGGCAACTCCTCCTTATTTGGCAGCTAGGCAACAGTTAAAAGACAAAACGAAGCCTTAAGGGCAAGTTTTTGCTTGGACCATCACTTTTTTAATTAGAAGTTCTTATAGTATATAACTACTGAGGGAAAAAACCATTTTAAAGGGTTTATTAAGAAAAATATATTATGCCAAATTGTCTTTCAAATCATGGTATTTGTAATTGCGATTACTAAGGAAAAGACATTTTAAGACATCTTTATTAATAGGGCATATATTTAAAGCGCAACAGTAATAAATTAACTCCCTAATTGTAACAAATAAAAAACTTTTAAATTAAACGAAAGGTTCGCATTTTACTATAAACAAACTCTGTTTCATACGAGAAATTTATATTCTCCTTTTTCGTAATATGCATTTTAATGTATGCAAATTAAGAAAAAATATATTATTAAAGTTACTCATGTTCTTATTCCGAACCATCATTGACTGGCAAAAAGGGAAATATATAAAAAAGTACCGAGTTAAATTGCTATAAAAAGTATTCGAAAAACTTTTAACACTCTGCATTCGAATACCCTTGGGAAATTAGCATAATTTTGCATACATTTTATCAGCCAAAGGCAGCGGATAAAGTTAAAAAACGTTAACCCATGCTGGCAGGGAATTCTGGGCCAGAATGGCCACGTAGACTTAATCTAAACTGCTGATATACATCGTCCGGAATATGTAACAAGTTAAAGGCAAACAACAGGCGACAATCGCAACTCCCACAGCCACCCATTTCCACCCATCCCCACCCACCAATTGAGTTCGGTCCCCCGAGCAAAAAATACAATGCACGGAGGCACCGAAGCTCATGTAGACGACTCAACGGATAAGTAAAGAAACAGGTTTTTCAGCAGCCTCGATAAAGACATACCCAATCATTTTATTAGGAGGTTTTGATTTTTACCAAACCAAAGATGTACCTTAAAGCAGATATTTTCAGAGTACTGTCAAGAAATGAAATTGTAGTAATTTAATGCGTAAGGAAAACTGTATTTAAAATAAAAAATGCATTAAAACATAAAGATTTGCTTGTGCATTTAATTCCTGGACTAAACATTTGCAATTGATTTAATGTGTTTCCAATCCCGCTCTATTGAGCTCAATAGATCTTTCCAATCCCAAATATTATGTACGAGCACATTTCAAAATTGCATCATCGTGAAAAACAGTCTCAAGAACTATTTCGTCTTGATTCTAAGGACGTTTCTTCTTGAATAAGTGAAGACGAATTCTGAAACTTAGAGCCCTTTCTATTAGTATTCTCAAGCACTTAAGTTTTCTGGGTATAATGATCATTTAAAAAACCAGCAGGTTCTTAACCTATGAATTAATTAAGTAAAGTTAATTTCTAAAAAAACGTCAGTCACGAAATAAGTTCTCATTCAGCTATAATTAATAGGAAAAGCTTGGAAAAGGGGTAATTTTCATTAGGGACCCCATATGAAGCTAATTGCGCACATTAATCTTGATGACAATAAAACAAAAAACGTACTGTCACCCCATAAGTAAAGGGTATGAAATGTGCAAGAAATGGAGAGGGAAAAATGGTTGGCAAACGTCGCCATTTGCATAACAAATACAGTCAGTAACTGTATCAACACACACACACCGAGGGAAACGAGACCCATCTAGATACAAACATGTCCTTGCAGCCATTAAAAATGCCAGCATATGTGAGTGAGCGGGTTAAGGGAAGGACTGTGCACCAGTGGGTTAACAAGTGCAGTCAGTGGGTTAAAAAAGCGACGCCGAGCGCCGTAAAGTCTGCCCTTTGTGCATGACTTCCTCTGCGGACTGGGTGACTGACTACCTGACTGAATGAATGACTGACTGAATGACTGACTGACTTACTCACTGACTTTCTGACTGACCCATAAATGTTTGCTGGAGCCAAAGAAAACACAAATAAACACAAAGGAAAATGGCGCAAGGGAAGAAATGTGAATAAATGGGAAAACCTTATTCAACAGGAGCATGAAAACGAAATGAAAAATATATATTCCTTTATGTTGAGCAAGTGCCTCGATGTGAAAGAAAAACCCAGAATGGGTTTTATTCGGCAAACGCAAAATAAAAGCTTAAAGTCTAGCAAAAAGGAAAAGTATTGAAAATATACTGCAGAATTTCATTCATATTCACTTTATATTTCTATATAATGCTAACAAAATTGACTTTTGATAACATTACAAAATCGCTTTTATTAATTAGATGTTCTTTTTGAATATGTTAAAAATACATTTCCCTTTTTTTTCAATTCATTCAGATTTTTTGATTAAGTCCCTGTCTAACTGTTTACACTTTCTTGTATCCTTTTCGTAAATATCTGTGACATTATATTGAAATATATTTACGGTCAGCAAAATCAGTGACCTTTTTACTCTCCGAAATATTTTTTAATTAAATTCTAAATTTAATAAAATGGTTTCCCTTCACATATTTATACTGACATTACCTTTTCCATTTAAACTTCACCACACAATGTAAAACAACAAAGTCTGAATCTGAACAAAAACTATGGTCAACTTTTAAAAAAGTTCCCCACTTTTTGTAGCGTTCTACGTAAATCGGATTTTTTATTGCTATTTAAATATTTAAAAAGCTTCAGCATTGTCCGAAAATATCAAATCTCGCAGGACGCTCCACCCTTTGCAGTAAGCCCCCTAAATAATTCATTTCAGAGGAAGGACTAATTTCATATGCACGCGTGCGTTTAAAGTTGAATGTGAAATGGGGAAAGGGCAGCAAGTTGACTATTAATATTAATGCCTAGGAAATTGTCAGGCAGTAAGAAATATAATTAATACCTTAACAAATATGTCGGCAGGGTGAATTTAACTTTAATGACTTGTAAGTAAAAATGTTTTTTCCATTTGTTAATCAGCAATGGAATATTGATGCCGATTTGTTTGTCGGCTTAATGAACAAAATCAATTTAAATGGGAATAAATTATGAATGCAAATGCATTAAGCTGATAGTAATCAGGGCATTTCGTAGTTTATTAATTACATTTTGCGGGGACATGTTACCACCACCCTCCCGAAAACTTATTTAATTGCAACCGATAAAAACTCTGTTTGTTTTATTAATTGCAGCCAAGAGGCCGCCGGTCGAGGAGACTGCATCCTTCCTCCAGAGCCTGATCGCCTCGCACGGACCCAATTACCTGGAAAAACTTTTCGGCAGCAAGGCACGTGATGCCCTTTCACCTCTGGGCGGTGTGGACAAGGTCGCCATCGCTTTGAGTGAGTCGCAAACGATTGAGGACTTTGGCGCTGCCCTTCATCTAATGAGGTGAGTACCCGTGCCCGGGACCTAAACTATCCACTTTCACTGCAACTCAACATATTCGGGAGTTGTGCACTGAGAAACAAAAAGGCAAACAACTAAACAAATTAAATGTAGATGTTCAAGAATTTCTTAAACCTTTTCAGCTTGTCCAAAGAGAGTAATGCCGATAATATATGCACCTAGAAAAACATTGATTTTAGTCAATCGGTTGTGCTATGAACATTTTTTTTATAACTTTTAATTATAATTTAAGGTGTCTAAAAGTATGCAACAATATATTTTGATTTCAGAAGTACAATGAATTCTTTTAGTAACACAACTATAAAGACAAGTAGAATTAATTCTTTCAGTATGGCAACTATATAGTTGACAACTAAATAGTTGAAATTAAAATATACTGTTGCATACTTTTAGACACATTAAATATATAAATATTATTACACTAAAAAGGGACCAGCGTGGCATCCCCCTTTATTCCTAAATTTCAGAACAATGTACTTTACATGTGCTTAAAGATGTGGTTAGAAAAATATTTAAGAAAAAGTGTACTTAAAACGGGAAGTACATCCTTAGGGCCCTGCACTAAAGTCAATACATTTTTTTGTGTGAATAATGCCCAAAAAAAAAACTAGTTTGGCCTTTCTTCTTATATTTATTTTATATTTTTTCTCTCAGTGAATTGCTCTTGGGTGCAATTTGTGTGCTTGAGTTGGTTGTTTGGCTGCCACAGAACCCGAACCCTAAAGCGAAATTATTTCCCCTTTTTGTCAGCTGCTTTTCGTGCATGAAACATAATTTTAGCCAGGTTCTAAGCTCATCTGTGCTACATAAATAATGAAAGCTCTTTAAGAAACTTTGGCTTAGCCCAGGGCTATTTTCACTTTGTGGGGAAGCCTTTATTCCGATGAAACTATATAGTTGGAAGTCCAGAGGCCAGCCTTTGTCCTCGTCCTTGTCCTTGTCCCATGAATTATTATCTTGGCATCTGGTCTGTGAGCTTGGTTTCGAGTCCCTTTTTTTGTTTAGCTATTTTTGTGGCTGGTGGAATAATAAAATTTGCCTGCTTTAAGCCGAGCACACATACAGCATACACAAGAGTGTCATACAATTTTAAAATATATCTTATATCTTTCATGTTTATCACATTCCTTCCCCTTTTTCGTTTTTATTTCATAAAGAGCTTCTTTATGGCTACAGTGTTTTTCATAATATTTGCCTGACTTGTCCTAAGCAAGCAAAATATTTGTCTCTGCCTAATGAATTCCATTCTAAAATGGGAAAAAACAAAAAGGACTTTTGGGGAATGAGTTTTTTTTTAGTGATTTAATGGAAGACAAAAATGGGCATGAATATTTTTCGATAAAGCTGTCATTGTTGGGAATAAAATATTCAAAATAATAAAATTGTATAAAAATAAGAATAGCTTAATAATATTTTTGCATTGAAAAAAGAGGTCAGGATTTTTAGTTAGCTTCAACTTAGCCCATTTAGTTTCATAGCCTCCTTAGCAAAATCAAGCCTTTTTAAATGCCAGTTTTAAACCTGTCGATTACGCTTTGTTAGGCCCAAACTTGTGTTTTCAGCTGCCTTAATTACATTATACTTCAGGCACTCGCCTACCAGACTCATGCTACAATTTCCAAGATAAACAAAGCAAAAATTTAATTAACAAAAATAACAACAAGCATGCCCAAATATAAACATCGACGGAGAGAGTGAGAAAGGCACAAAACATGAAAGAAAAATTTTCATTAAATTAGTACAACAAAAACTAACCACAAAAATGGGGCCCACAAGGTGAGTTGGAGTGGCAATAATAATAATCATAAAACTGTGGGCCATGCAGGCAACAGGATCTCAGGACCTGAGGGCAGACAAAAGGACACGAAAATATTTGCCTTCACGCACATGTTGATAAATTGGCAAGACACAAAAAAGCTGGGGAAAAGGGGGTCTGGCCGGATGAATTATAAGAGGGCTTCGTTTGTCTGGCTACGCTGGAAATTTACACAATTTCATCAAGGCAATTAATCGCCCAAGTGTCATAATGTCACTCCACCCAGCTCAAGTCTCTATCCGAGAATTAGGGAAAGAGGGGCGGGATGGATTTGAATGGATGTACTCCAAAAACAAGACACGCACAAATGTTATTAATGTGTATTTTGCACTCTAGTTTTCCCATCTCGCCTGCACAGTGAGAAAATTAAAGAAAAAACCTTGAATATATTTAAATAAATTAAAAATTAAAGGTATTTTTAAGGACTAACTTTGCTTTTTTATAGACATTCATAACTTACTATGATTTGTTTGTTAGATGTAGACAGTAGAGTTCTCAACAATGTACTTTAAATGTATTTTCAAGGATTTGATGTAGTTTTATATAGGAATTCCAACCATACTACATTTTGTTGTTTTTCGTTGGTTGCACACTCAACACCGATTCAATTAATTTTAAATCTTTAAAGATTAACAAGGGCTTAAAGTTCCCTTATAAAGGTGTCTAAAAGTATGCAATAAAAAAAGAACGACCTATTTTGGATTGAATAATCGAATTACTCACTGAATTTATTTTGTTGCATACTTTTTGGCAACCTGATAAGTGCTTTTAAAACCAAAGTGATTCCTGTTTCATCCTTGATAGGCTTTGTTTTTGCAATCATATTTTATTTATTTGTTTTAATTATCTTTAAAGGAACTAATTTTATCAGATAGCTTTAGGTTTCTGTGTATCGACCTTAGGTTTTTCCACTTACATTACTAATTACGCTGATGATAATGAAGTTTATCTAGCAGCCGCAACAAGCAGCAAAATATGTGGGTATAGAGAAGAGCAAAGTTGGGTTGGGGTCAAAGGATACCAACCACGAAACAATAACAAAACCAACGATAGAAGGGGCAGCAACAGCAGAACGTTACCTGCAGGGATTAATTAAGCAAAGCGTATAATTTGAGACGCCACCGCAGCAAAGCTAAAACTTGTCCCTGTATTTGGACGTGTGGGTTGTGTGCGTTTGAGGAGCTTTTCCTCATTATTTAGGTTCACTGTGGGCTAAAAGTTATAAAAGTAAATAACAAGTTAAATGGTTTTTGAGCAGTCGTTAATGCGAAGAGATGTAGTACACTTTTCAATATTATAAGCCCCTTAAAAAGGTGTGTAAAAGTATGCTGTGAAAAATGTAACCTTTTGAAATATCTTGTTGTTTTTGCTGCAGCATACTTTTAGACACCTCTACTTTTAGTGACAAATCAGAGATTTTAGTTGCTCTCTACAATATTTCCCATATACTCGCAATATTGCATTTAATTCAATAAACTTAAAATGTAAAAAAAATATATTATAATAAATAATTACAAATTTAAATGTAAATTTATTGAAAACTATACACATATGTAATATACCACGGTGGCGTAGTTATCTTTTGAACCCCAAGAACTGTTGCGAACTAACTACCATTTAGAGACTGCTGCCTTTCTTATACACACCCTCCATTTCCGTGGCTTAAGTCGTTTGCCAGGAAAACTTTATTTAAGTTTTGTCATTAATCACAAGCAAGCTGGAAATTGACCCAACTAATTCTGTTTGGTTTTGCTTTCTTTCTTCCAGATCTGACTTGGAACACTTGCGCTCGGTTTTCATGGCGGTGGAGAACGGGGATCTGGGCATGCTTAAGTCACTCGGAATAAAGGATTCGGAGCTGGGCGATGTGAAGTTCTTCTTGGAGAAGCTGGTCAACACCGGCTTCCTCGACTGAGTAGCGCCAGATCCGGCTTCTGGATTTTATTACGCACACGCACAGCCCATCAATCCTAATTTCTATTCGTATTTGGGAACGCCCTACGATAATTACAATTATTAAGTGCGAACTACACAGATACACACGTACCTACACTCATCTTCCGCTTACAGAAAAACTCCCCAAAACCCACTCCATTCCAGCCAAAAGATATTTTCTCAAACTCTATTTTTGAGTATGATTTTGCTTTCCAAAAACCTTTTTAAACCATTTTTAGTTTACTTATTTTCATTTTCCAAACACTTTTATATAAAAACAAAAATCAAGCATACCAAAAACGAAAAAAAATTGCAAAAGACCACGAAAAAGCTACAAAAAAATAAAGGCGCGAAGAGAAAATACATTATATGCAAGAACAAACCAAATTTCGATCACAAATCGGCTACAATCTACCGAAAAACAAATCTTAAGCTTTCTTCCAACTTTCTGCGCTCTTTCCTAGACTTTCTTGATATGTTGCGTTTCTATCGCGATCTATATTTATTTTGAGAAAATCTATGCGCAAATTTCAGAACATTGCAGAAAATCTTCATAAGAACTAAAAAAATAAAATGTGGAAGCAGGATCGTTTGGCAAAATATTAAAAGAGAAAAGAGAAAACAAAAACTTAAAAAAAAAAACAAAAATATTAATGTTTATATAACGAACTTTTTCTGAACCATATAAATGTATACAGATAATGAACATTTTTATTGTAAAGTGTTTCAAGGCTTCTTAGACCCGTCACTTATGGTATTCACACCAAAGTCCCTACAAACAATGAATGCAAAACCGCAACCGAGGCTATCAGTAAAGAACCTTCCAACCACTTTCTTACGTACTAGCCCAGTACACTTATCTTCTTTCGATAACCGTCTATTAATAATATACTATGAAATACGGAATATTTGTTTAGTTCTAGTCAGTAAATGTAGCGAAAGCCCTGCAGCTATTGTTGTTTCCAGTAGATGAAAATCTTCAATGTTTCAAATATAATAATGAAATCAATTAATAAACTTAACTCACATTATCATAGGAACTAAAATGTCTATGTCGAGCTACTGTGCAGAAGTAAAATAATTGGTCTGAGTTGCATAATTCACGGAACGTTTTGTGTGTCTAAAAAATATCAATGAGAAATCTCAAGTTATATATTCAAAGCAAGTAATTATAAAGCCTAACCTTAATTTGGAAATAATACACACAACTTTACTCAATTCTCAACATATATATATTTCTTAGACAAAAAAAAACACACAAAAGCAAATTGTAACCAAAATGAGATTCTCACCTTTTGAGGGCCAGTTTCACTTTGCCAAAGAACAAAAACTGACCCAAACAATTGGAATATAATCTAAGCGAAACCAGAAACTGGCCCTCAAATTACAAAAACAACACACAAAATCTTACTTACTAGTCTAAGATTCTCTAATTCAAACATTCTTCAAACGGAGCACGGAATTGTTGACCAGATAGCGTGACAAGTAACTAAAACGAATAGAAATCAGAGGAGAAATTAAGAACCCAACGTTAAAGGAAATTTCTTTAGATAAAACCGAAAATTTAATGGAGTTATAAGTACCTTGAATTAGCTGATAGATCATACAACAACTACAGCAAAGTAAACTATAATTATTTACTTAAATGAAAAGAAACAAAAAAATCATTTTAATTATATAGTCGTCTATTTGAAAAATATATTTATGAATAAATATTTATTCGAATGTAACTTAAACAAGTCAAGAGTATTGTTAAATGAATGAAAATGAAAATGAACAGAAACTGATCCATTGAACTATATATATATATAGGTATATGATATAAATGAAGGAAGTGAGGAAATGCCCCATGTAAATAAAGGAGACAAACTACTTATTCCATAATTGATGCAAATGAAATGGATAAACCAACCACGAAAAACAAAAAAAAACAACAAAGTGATAATTTGTTTTTTGGGTTCCATCAAAACATATTCACCTGTACATTTAAAATAATTTAAATATCTTAAAAAAAGCCTGAAAATCTAAAAAAAAATGTTTTTTTCTCTGTGAATATTTTTTAAAAACTTAATATACAAATGCTATACAAAACATAGACATTTTCTAATTATAAGCCACAAAACTTATATCGCATACATATCAGCAGATCTCTTGCTAAAGAAGAAACCAAACTGCAAAGTTACAAACACACGAGAATCTATGAAACACAAAATATATGCAACATATCAATTAAACAAAACATATCAAATATGAGAACGAAAATAAAGTTGAAATTAAATATCGTTAAGAGAAATTTATGAAAAGATATACATGGGTAAACACACCAAAGATAATTTGTAAATGTTATTTTATTATTCTTATTTAAATATTTCGTTTTTATTGGTTTTTTATTTATTCAATTGTTACTTGTTTCAGGGTTTTAATACCAAAACTGACCCATTGAACTCTTAAAACGCTGAAACAATTTAGCAATATATAACAATGTTTATTCAAAACAAAACAAACAAGCTTCGTACAAATAAAATTCAAAATAATTTTTGGTTTTTAGGTTACCAACATTTCTTTTTAGTTTTAATTGTATTTTAAGTTGCTTGAGATTTTACAAACTAACAAAACCACCAATAAACAAAATACACAAGAAATAGTTGAAATATATTTAAATGAAACGAGCAAACGAAACATATCAGTTACTGAAAATCGTAGCAAACAAATACTCCAGCAACAAGAGACAAATTGCTCTTCAAAAATCAAACAAAAAAATGCTAAATAAAACTATTTGCAATACAAAAATAAACATTTAAAGTTTGAATTAAATACAGATGAGAGAATTCGAGTATTATGATGAAAAACGCACGACGAGCAAAACGAATATATGTGTAAATGCATAATAATTAGAATTGCAGAAATACCATACAGAAAGAGACGAAAAGAAATTTAAATAAAATTTTTAACATTCCAATGATGCTATTTCTTTGGTGTGCTGTTTTAAAAACGAAAAATGCGTGTTTTAATAAGTGGAAAGGGGGATATATATTGATAATTATGGATTTATATACATTTTCTCTTTACTACATTTATTAATCAAACGTTAAATGTATTACCAATGATTTTTTCATGATTAGTATCACCCAATTTATTAACAAACTTATCAAACTATTTTGAGGAATGGGCAGTATTCGAATATCTTTCTTTGATATTTCTTTTTCAACTCTACCTTAACATTTTTAATGTACGGCTATCACTCTAATGCATTAATTCATTAAAGGAATTCCAGGCGGTTGACAGTCGTAAGTTATTTCAGTCCAAGTTTACACGGCCGATAAGATATTTACTCTGTCTCACTTGCACCCGCAGGCACTAAGAACTTCCCTATAATTACTTTCGCTGAGGGAGAGTGAGAGCGGAGATAGCACGCGCTCTCAGTGCAAATAAAAGTGTATGTTTTTATACCTGGTATTCCTAGACAATCGATGGGTATGACAGCCAAAAGAAATCATCGGGTCATTATCACTTTCTTAGAGTAGTCCATGGTATAACCACATGGTATAAATTTCTTAAAACAAAGATCCTCAAAGCCTCTAGAACATTATAATTCCCAACATGTTTTGGCATCGCCTTGACACTTTTTTGAGTGTTATGAAATAACATTATTTTAATATGTCTTGGTTAAATATAAAAGAAATTGTTTATATTCTTACTGAAGACCATTTTATAGAACAATATCGACATCGGAGCTCTATAGCCATTTTTTTAGTTATTACATGCATTTAGAAATCGAAAGGTTAGTATTAAGGGGTATCCTGAGTTCTACAAACACCGACGAAGATTTCCTACTTGTTATACTACTTGATATTCTAATCAGCCAGTAGATTTGTTTTGTTGTTTTTGATAGCCTTCGTAGTATTTGCTCTTGATTAGCTGAGAACGTAGAACGGCGGTGAAAATTCTCGGGCCCGCCTTAGTCGTGTTTAAATTGGAAGCGCATGCGGTTGTCGGTGCCCTCGGTTATCGATCCTCCATTATCGGTGGCTCCGGGTGCCATAAAGGCCCCTCAAGTGTTTCCGGGATTAAAACTTCTTTTGATTGCATTTACACCTACTGTGGCCATTCTTACAACTAGATTTCCAAGTAAATCAAATAGCCTGTGTTTATTTGACGCTGCCCAAGAGTATGCTATAGTGTTGAGTGCCTTTCAGTGATTTAATCAGCCAAATAAAAACCAAAACAATGCATGATCCCAGCGATTACGACTCGGTTTATAGCGAGGAGGACTTTCTGGACACCGTCCGAGGAGCCGAGACTCCTCCGCTGATGGACTACGAAGAATTTCGCGTGAAGACTATGGGTAAGACTTTCTGGTTTCATTTCTGGCCATGGCCAAATTATTTCTCGCTTATCTTGTGTTTGTTATGGGCTTTAAAAAACGAAACATTTTTTGATATGAGACTCAAGATAAAAAACCGGTGCGGGCAAAACTTTTGCATACAGAAAAAATGGTTATAAAATGAAAAGCATGGGTGGAAATGTTAATACTTGGAAGCACCATTGGTGCTATTAAATTTCAAAATTCCATCTGGCAAGCCCTTGATATACCAATTATAAAGAATTTTCTATCAACTCCCTAAGGCATAAAAAAATGGTTATCACAACCTAAAATGAATTTTCGAAGGCTACAAAATTTGTTTCAATTATATATTTTCTAAAACCCTTAAGTTCGGCTTATAGAGCACACATTATTTTTTCGCCATTACTATTTCTTGCCAGCCTGGGCCTTCTTCTCATCTGGCTTGGGCACCAGTTTCAGGCGAATCATTTCCTCGAGGAGTGTGGTTCCCAAATGACAGGGATTGGCGGTCACGCGAACTCCGGCTTTCTCCAGGGCGGCGACCTTGTCCTTGGCCGCCCCCTTGCCACCCGAAATGATGGCGCCAGCGTGACCCATTCGACGACCCGGCGGAGCAGTCTGACCTGCGATGAACCCAACCACCGGCTTGGCCTCGCATCCCGTATTGTGCTCCTTCAGATATTCGGCGGCCTCTTCCTCGGCGGATCCCCCGATCTCGCCGATCATGATAATGCCCTTGACCTCCTTGTCGGGCAGAAAGACCTTGAGGGCGTCTATAAAGCTGGTTCCGTTGAAGGGATCTCCGCCCAGGCCAATGCAAAGGGCCTGACCCAATCCCACGTTGGTGGTCTGATGCACCGATTCGTAGGTTAGAGTTCCCGATCGTGAGACTATGCCCACCACTCCGCGCTTATGGATATGACCCGGCATTATGCCGATCTTGCACTGTTCCGGGGAGATAATTCCCGGGCAGTTGGGTCCCAGCAGGCGGGATTTCTCCTGACAATTCAGCATCTGGGATATCCTCACCATATCCGACTGGGGAATACCCTCCGTGATGGCCACAATGAGACCAATCTCACTCTCGATGGCCGAGCAAATTCCCTCGGCGGCGGAGGGAGGCGGTATGAAGATCACCGTGGCATCTGGTTTCACCTTCTCAACCGCCTCGGCCACGGACTTGAAAACCGGTTTCTTCAGATGCTCCGAACCACCCTTTTTCGGATTGACACCACCCACAATATTGGTGCCATACTTTATCGACTCCTCTGAGTGAAAAGTTGCCTGTTTGCCGGTGAATCCTTGCACTAAAACCTTGGTATCCTTGTTGACCTTCAGATTGCATATCGTTTTCCCATAGTCCGACTTGCCGCGACGAAAAATCTGGGCCGGAATTGCCCGAAGAAATATTTTAAATCCGCGGTTCAAGGACATTATGTGCGACTCAGGACTTGAACTCTCGGTGTTTTTTTTTGCCGGAAATTTTAGATTTTGGGCTTGATTTCAAGGAGAGCTCTTACCGAAAGGGTTTGCTGAATAGCAGGGTTTTGATAGAGAAGGCTATTACAGCGCCTGCTTTGTTTGTCGAACAGTTCATGGGTGTTCTAGTATTTTTGGGTTTTTGCTTGTATTTTGGTTTAAGGTTTGGTATGGGAAATTGTAAAATTATAGATTAAATATTTTTAAAATAATTTTTTAAAACTGTAAAAACTTTTAAGATTTGTAATCTATTATGTCATCTTTTTTAAGACAAAATCTATTTATTTCATATTTTAAAAGTTTTAAATGATTTAAATGTGTTTCTTTAACCTGAGCTATGACGAAGAATAAATATTATTTTGAATATCATGTATTATCATTTTTATTTGGTAATTTTAGCCTAAGAGTCCCAAGACCTACTTTTAGGTTGTATAAAATTCTGTAACTGCTAACAAATATAATTTAAGAATTAAGAGTTAATATATAAAAAACCTTGATAAATTGCAGTTAAAATTTTAATTTTACTTAAGGTTCCAGGCAAGAAACCGTACATTTTGACCCACTGTCCACAGCCCTTCAATTAATTCCGATTCGATTTCAATTGAATTCCAATAGGGGCTTCTCCTATCTCTCTCTCTCTCTGAGCACCGACACAGCTGAATCGGAACGTTTTGAGGCGCGCTTTGAAACTCTCTCTCCAACCCGTTCCAATAAGAATCACCGTTTCGGAGAGACACTGGTCTGTATATATTTTTCCCGATCGCGTTTCAGATCACTTTTGGACTCTTTTCGACTTGGACAGACTTAAAACGCGTCGGAAAAACGACATGTAGTTTCTAGTTTTTTATGCGCGCCGTCGTTTTAAGCCGAGAAAAAAAGAAGTAACAAAAGAAATCATTAATTGGCTGCAAAAAGTGTGTGTGCCAAAAGATTAATAACCCAAAAAGTAAGGTAGTTAATTAAAAAAGTGCAAAGAGTGTGGCCAAAAACGGGCAGATAAAAAAGAAAAGCAAAAAAAGCTGACGCAAGTTCAAGGTGTAGAACTTGTGCGTGTGTGTGTGAGTGTGCCACAAGTTGTTCAAACAAAAGTGGAGAAATATTAATAAATTCAAAGGAATTTCGACAGCAAGTGCAGGAAATTGCATTCAGTGTGCCAAATTTAAGGTTTTACCTGGGTTTTTAACGAGTTTTTCGGTGGTTTTGACTCATTTTTTTCTTCCAACAAACACACACATACACTCGCATTCTTGATTCTTTGACTCACAAATTACCCACGATAGCAACAACAAAACTGTTGTCTGTTCCGCTTGCCACACGTTCCATTTCTGGTTTTCGCTTTTTATGCCGCCTGTTCCGGCCATATCCAACGTTCCCCGTTAACCGGTGTTTGTTTTTTAAAGAGAGCGATCGAGTGAGAGAGGGAGAGAGAGAGAGAGGAAGCACCTGTGTGATTTGTGGTATCTCATAAGAAAATGATAAAGAAAGGGCAAAAAATAAATAAAACAATCAAATTGGTAAACAACGCGGCTTGTTAAAATCACAAATGGCAGGCAAACAAACAAGAAAACTCATTAAAAGCGGAGGAAAAGCCTAACGGTAGTTTCGTTTGTTTTCCGCTGTCTTCCCCTCTCTCTTTTCACCATGCTTTTTCTGTTGTTTATTTTCGCCTTCGCGCATGCGCAAAAGTTTTTTTTTTTTGCTTGTTGGTGGGAAAATCAACAAATCTTATAAGAAAATAAACAACAGGTGTCATCTAACAATTTCGGCATTTTGCCCTTTTTATTTAGTTTTCCAGAATTTCTTGGCACACCTTCAAATTTTAGCATTTAAAGCGAAATATTACGAAACGAAGCAGTAAACAAAACAAAAAGGTGCGAAAGTGGTAAAAAAAAAAACGGAATGTGGCCATATCAGTTGCCATTCCACGAATCAAATCAATCAAATCGAAAAAATAATCCGAATTGTGCTCCATGTGATTCAACGATATTTTAAAATTCGTTACGACCTTAAAAAGCATTGGTTTTATGTTTTAACTTTTATTGAAATCAAACCAATTCGCTACTGGGATTAAGCGAACTAAGGATTATAACCACGAATATGGAACCCGGAATTTTAATTGGTAAGATTTAAGTTTACTTTTTTTGGTTTATTAAAAAATTACTTCTTTTTTTAAATGAACTTTGTAGAAATAAATTCTTGAAAACTGTTGAGGTTATTGTTTCAATCCATATGAAGATTTTGAGCATGATAGTTTAGATAATAATATGAGACAAAAGTTTTCCACGCCACGATTGCAATTCCAATTTTCCATCTTTAAAGTGAAGACGACAAGTTATTTCAAAAAGTTTCTGTATTCATTTGTTCCCACACATGTTCAGAGATAATTACAAAAACTCCACAGATGATCCTACAGCACCCCCTTGTTGAAAATTAACCCCATTGAGGGGAGAGCAATCATTTCGAGAGCTCAGAACTCGTGCCCCCATTTCACATCGCTGAGATAATTTCCATGCTTTCTTCAGCTGCAAGAACGACTTAAAAAAACAGAGACAAACAGACGACCACATGTTGAACGTACTTTCAGATAAAAATATGCATGCACTCACTGAGAAAAAATTATTCTGAACCAAAGAACTCAAAACTATATTCTTTAAAGTTTGAATAGAGAAGTAAAAGGAAAACTTTATTCCTATACTATCTTATTTAAAAAATTTTAAGATTTGATTTTATTTTTACAAAATATAATTTATTCACTTAAAATTTAAAAAGTTAAAAGGCAGTTTGAAGCTTAAATATTTTGAGTCTTAAGACGAACTGAACTAAAATCAATCCACATGATATCGTTTTTCCCCAGTGTACAGCAACAACAAAGTGATGGCACACACCCCATTCAGAACCACAGATATATCGCTTTAACTCATTTGGTTAGGCATTTAATGATCAGAATGCAAAGTCGGTTGAGTTCTGAAGGGGCTAGTGGAAAAGTCGGTGGTGTGCGAGGGTGGGACCAAAGAGTAGGGTGTGGTTTGGCTTATAGACGGCGATTGCCAACGCTCCACAGCCGAGCGGTCTGCGTAACCCGCGTTCAGCTAATGAGAATCCAACCGCCAGGGAAGGGGGTGGAAAATAGGCGGCAAGGGGCCTGTGCTCGTGTGTAATTGAGACTCGATTTAGATACGAACCGCACCAATTTGTGTGAGTGGGTTTTTATAGTCCCCAACATCATTATATGTAAGGGTATATTGTATTTCCGATCAAATAATGTTGCAATATGTTTAATTCTTGATCTGAACCCACATAGTCCAGAAAAGTTTACATTGAAGAACTCAGATTTTAAAGTGAAAAGATTTTATTAACAGAATAGGGGAGACTATTCTTTCAAACTAAATAGTTGTTTTAAATAAAACATAATGGATCCTATGATAAAGATCTATAAGCTTAATGTTGCCGTTTCAAAGGTATTATGAAGTTTTAAAAAGATTTTATTTTTGAAGGTCTTCAAGATATTTAAAAAGCTGTTTCCACGAACGTCTTATGAAAATTAATTTAAAGAAGTTTAGATATTATAAACTCGTTGGGATTGAATAAACCAAAATAAACATTGTATAACATTACAATAAATAGTTAGATATTTCCCATTTATATAACTAGAGTAATCTGCATGACTTAATAGCATAATGGTATCCAATTTCCAATTATTTTGAGAAAATTAAAATATTATAAACTTATTAGGATTCACCTTACCAAAATACATGATATTTTTTTACAATAAATAGTTCGATTTTTTCCTTTAATAAAACTAGAGTAATCTGCATGTCCTAATCGCAAATCATTCACTTGTTTTTGGAATCCAATTTCCAATGTGGATGGCACTAGGCAGGGCTTTGACTGTCGCTGGTTTGTCTGCGGCTGAAAACCGGCAAAGCCGCCAGTTCGAATCAACTCGACCAGCTGGGCTTGGAATGCGACAAAATGCGCATTTGCATTTGGCCACATGTGTCGGTTTTTATTTGATTTTTGGTATTTTTTGTGTGTTTGGCTTGGAATCGCTGACTTGGATCTGGAGCACACACAAATGCAAGTCATATGTACCCAGCAACACACACGAGGGAGTGAAAAAATGCGCACGCCCATAAAAAATTACTCCAACTACAGCTTGCAATTTGTTATTCCTGCTAGTTTGCTCTTTTTTTGGTTAATGGGTTTCCATTTGTTTATTGCTTGATTGGATTTTGTAGCTGAATTGCGGGGAAACGAAATGAATGGGGGTAAATGTATTTGCCCAGTGGAAATTATGGGTGAGTTTTTGGTTGATCAGGTTGATTTGAAGCATTCAAGGTAAATTCTAAAAACATTAGGCATTAAGCAGAAAACTTTTTATGAGATTCAATTTTATTTATTGGTAAGCAATATTGATTGACAATACTGTTCTACTTTATAAAGTAGTTTTAAAACATCTTTTGACCTTTTGACAATGACAGATAAAAATTCTCCAGAGCGTAAAGTAGAAAATTCCTTAAGAAAACAATACTGGATCTCTTGTATTTAGTTTTCTACAAAAGTATCATATAGAAACAATAATACACGCTAAAGACTCCACTCAAATAATTGAAATTCCTCAAATTGTGTCTATTATCTGAAATGGATCTTGCTGTTCTCCTCGTCGAAAGACCGCCAATAATTTCTCATTCAATTATTATTTAGGCAATCAATCTATACGCCCCACAAAATGGCAGACCCGCCTCACTGCGATCTTGGAGTCTGCCCACCCGCTGAAAACCGAATAATAAATTCAATTCATAACTCAAACTGTCTTATCATTGATCGATGTTGCGTGCCAGTAAAGAATCAGGGGGAACAATCGTTGATGTACTTACATACATAGTAGTGTACATATATCTTACGAAAAGAGAAAGGGCGCCAAGTTTCAGTATTCAGTGGGATAATATCTGCCATATAGTACGCGTGTGCATGCATCGATATGTCAAGATGGTAAACGATCAGTTGCAGTCGATGATTTGTAACGCCTCAATGGGTTTAAGTTTAAGTCGGGTGTAAAAAAGACGGGGATACGTGCAGGAGAAAGGAGGGAAAAAAGTAAAGAGATACCCACCTTTTGGTCAAGTGAGTTGGCCAACATTTCACTCAACAATCTCTGGCCTTTTATTTTGGTTTCTGCAATGTTTGGCTTTTCGATTTTTACCTTATTGGCTAGGAAAACTTTCTAATTAGCCATCGTCCGTCGGAACCTGATATTGTTATTGTTAATGCCATAGTCAGTGGGGGTGAGCAATGGCAAAATATTGATTAAAGCCGGTTGACAGTTTGTGCCATGTTTATTTTTAGTTGCGTATTCGTATACATTGTTTAACTACACCGACGACTTGTTGTTTTCCAGGTGCTTCTCTAGTGTTTAACAGTCGGCCTCGAGTGCACCTGAGCAGACAGTGCGTTTCGCAACTCTATGTCGGCGGAGGGTCTGAGTCTTGTGAATGTATATCAATGAATGCAAAATGTATATGACAGCCAGGGAATTGATTGAATTCACTTCAAAATAGTGTCAAGTTTGATAACAAATAAGGTCGGCTGTGGCATTTCGTCAGATATAAATATATATTGGCAGGTTCAATGATCGAACTGTGCTAGCTATTATACTTTAAAGAAGATATCAAGTAACGTGGCAAAGGGCATTACGAAATTATCAAAAAGGCCTACTCCTCCGTTATCTATTTATTGAAGTTATCATACACGAAAAGCTTCCAAGTTTGGGAAGCTAAAGATATCTTGCAGTAGGAGGTCTTTCATAGGTTCGGGGAAGTTACAAAAATATTTTAATAATAACCTATATTGGACACTTGTCCAAGATCCCTAACTATATTTTGAGCTTCTTTAATGAACATAAGTTTAATTGGTTGGGGAAATAGTTTAGTTTTGATATTTAAATCAAATTCTTTTTAGAATTTCCATACCTACATTATTTTTTCACTAGTGTAACTGATTTATAAGGTGTTATTTAAAGACAATCTTGTAACTATTTATATCTATTTAATAAATTTACTTGTTTCTTTATTATTTGATTTCAAACACAGCTTTTGAAGTCATTTCTTTATAAAGAAGTTCATTGTACTTCAACATTTAGCTGATATAAAAGTGACATCCTTCAGTTAAGCGCTCCTTAAATGTTAGTGGGTGATGCGTGAATTGTGTATCCAGCGGTAAATAAATAAATCCTGAAGCTCACAACGGATAAACAAACATTTTAAGCGAGTGCCTATCGCGGTCCGTCGGTCAGGGAATTCAATTAAAAAGGCCTCCAGGAAGAAGAACAACAAACAGACATCACTTAATTGACAGGAATTAAATGAAGCAAGCGGCAAATACAAACTATCAGAGATGCACATCTGTATTTCCCACACTAAAGAGTGTGTATATGTCCGGTCATTATTTGTCCAATAATTTCCACCAGCGAATCGTTACAATCGTTACATATAAATGAATAACACATGACTCGAATGCTGCCAATTCTCACGCATTCAAGGGCAGGGGAAATATGTATGTACAGATACTTAAACCCCTATCAATTATGTCGGGTCCAAGGGCCACGGGGCTTGTTCGCTCACATAGCGTTCATAAAAATAACAAGGAAGCCATCATCATCTCGTTTTGAAGTAGCGAAAGTGGCAGGAGCAGGAGCAAAAACAGGAGCCAGGATCAAGTGCTCGGAGCAATTGAAGCGGCATTCAAGTAAAGCGGGCTTTAATAAGCCCTCGGAGAAATAAGCCGTGAGGTAAAGTGAAAGAAGTACAGACAACCATTTTAAAATTACAGTAAAAGTACCCTAAGGCGAACCTTTGTTGGCCTTTTCGATATATTCACAAGAGCCTAATTTGTTTGGAGAACTACAAATTGAAAGTGAAATGGGCTTGAAAATGACAGGGCTGCACAAGAAACTATTGAAGAACAATCATTTTGAAAACTTGTTTTGCTAACTTTTAGCCTAAGGAAAATTGTTACTTCCTTAAAAAAATAAACTCAAGCTGCAAAAATAACCTCTCTCTTATAATGTACTTTCTGCAAATTTTAAAGACATAAATCATTTGTAAATAAGTCCTCTGAGACTTTGTCGATTTACCCACAAAATGATTACTTAAATTATTCTGTCAGTCCATTCTTAACTTTTTTTGCAAGCACAATTGATATTGTGACCCATCAATTAAATGGAGAATTAAAGAAATAAATCTCAAGAGCAAACAATACAATACAAATGAATACCAAAATACGCAAAACCTATGATTTAATTAATTATTCATTACTTATTCGGTTCCCTTCTGGTAATGCATCTTTAAGCCTCCTTAAAGACCATTAACAAAACATTTCTACCATCACCGAGTAAATATTTTTAAAGCACTAAGACCGAGCTAAGAACCAGTTTGAGCTCTAAACAATAATCACCACGGGGAATTGAGAAATTTGTCAACCGCAGTGATGATGACGGTTACAATGATAATGATGGTGATGGTGATGACGATGCAAGCCGTGTCGTTACTGCTTGACTTGCAATTAATGTATGAATGAATGAATTTCGCGATAAGTAAATTCAATTATCCGTAACATTAATGAATGCGTAAAATTTAAGCAGCGAACGGCAGCCAAACCGGTGGCGGTTAAGTGATTTTGTAATCAATTTTCGTGCACCGTCAGTCAGACAATCGCAGAAGTGGGTAGTCAGCAAGAGCTGGGTAGTAAGAGAGCCAAAAACCGCCGAAAAAATAGACTTCAAAAGGCGTAAAGCGTTTTAGTGTGGGCCGTTTGGCTAAGATATGACTAAATAATTTCATAAATATTTATAGATAAGTGACGGCCAGTGTCTAAGGGGTTGGGCAAGTGGATGAATGAATGAAACCTACGATAAAAAACAGAACTTTTTTCAGTATCTCAGGGAACAGAGTGGATTTCAAACAAATTTTTAATAGGTTTTAAATTGCCTTACAAAAGTACAATAGTATTACCTTAAGTTTGTGGTGGTCCGATATCTCAATGTCATGTTTGTTGTGTGTCAAAGCTAACAAGAACTTAAATTGTTTAAAGGGACAATTTCGATTCTCAATGTGATGTTAACGACAAATTTTTACACATTCTGGTATCAGATGCTACAGTGTTAAATATGACCTAAATTTTTAACCAGAGCATACCTTCTAGTTAAGAGTTTTCATTAAGATAAGCACTAACTATAAAGATTAAAGAAAGCAAATGAACTTAAAGACAAAAGTTAACAAGGGATTGAGAAATGTGTTCAAAAAAGCCATTTAACTCAAATAGTTAACATGAGAATGAGAATTCGGAACATCCAAAAGTTCTTGTATTTTGAACTCTAAACTCTGGGCTTAATTTCAAGTTCTAAGATGAATTCCCACTTGAATCTTCCACCTTGAAACCTTTTCCTTTCATAACTATTACCCTGGCACCATTGCAGCTAGCTAGTTAATCATTTAAAATTTTGAACGCCGCGTAATTAACACCCGTAAACATTTTGGCCATCCGGCTATAGCGGACGGAAGCGGCGAAAAAATAAAAGTGTTGACCAAACTGCGGCAAAAGCAGCCGCTTCGAAAACACTGAAAAAATATGAACAACAAAAATGAATTAAAACTTCCGCTTGCAGTTCGGTATCTACAAATAAAGCAACAAAGTTGAGGGGGCGGACATTCCGAATGGCGATGAGGGGGAGAAGCTGGGGCAGTTGGGGGTACGGGTATCGCAGACATGACCAGGTTTTGTTATTTTTCGTGTTGTTGGGTCTCCCACATTGATAAAGGCTTTGGAAAGAAACTCACTCTTAAAGTGTCGGACATGCTGGTGTCTGCCAGCGGCGTTTTCTTGTTGGGAACAGGTTTTCCCAGGCCTTTCCCCCTGCCCCACAAACATTCCTACCCACCATTTACATTTAGATATTCAGTTCGTAGACTTTTTGGGCCATTGAAAATGCACTTTGGTCTATTCTAATTTATGCGGGCTCAAAGGTGGTTCAAATGTTTGCTCGAATGAGGCATTTAATTTCGAGTCTCTTGCCTTAAAGTGTGTCTTAATTTGGAGAGAGTGTTTGAAGAACCTATAAACAGGTTGTCGACGAGGCGTAAAATATATGAATAAATATAAAGATTAGCGCCATGTGATAAACTTGTTATGTACGTAACATTTATTAGTATTTATTATTGATGATGATGATTAAGTATATGTACTCAAAGCTTTTTTATAAATTGAAAAATAAAGAGGATTGTCAGGAATTTTAGGTTAAATTCAAATATAAAAGTAAAGCCATTTCAAATTCAAGATAACTATTCGTGAACTAAAATTCGCTGCATTTGGCATTAACAGAACAAAACACTGAGTTCCAGCTAAAATGTATTTTAAATTAAAATACAATCAACCACTTTTCGCCCTTTCTAAAAATGCCAATTCGCTGAACTATTTCTATAAAAAGTTCGATACTCCACCATCAACCGATTGAATAAAACATTTTGCACTTGAAATTACCAATTTGTTTCCCTTCAATTCCGTCAAAACTCAATTTGCGCACATAACAATGAAGCAAGAGCTGTTAAAATAAAATATGTACATATATACCAATGTTTTTTGCAGAAAGAACGAAAACTAAAAAGCAATCCAAAAATTAAGGGAAAAGCTCCAAAGTGTGTTGTATATGAGCTCAACCTCCAATCGCAATGCATGTCACATGCAATGAAATGTCGTAAGAAGTCACGTTCCAAGCCATACAAAAGTTGCCGGTAATCGAACTCAGCTCAACGGTAGAGATACAAGAAAATACCGGGAAATTGATCGAAAATTTGTAGCTACGTGTGTGCGAATGGAATTTCGGTCGCCAAAGTCTGAATTTCCCATATGGCCTGTAAAACCAAGCAATTAAATTTTTGACCTCTCTTCAGTACAGCATGAAAGCTGAAATTTTCATTATAAAGTCATGACAACAGAAACCCATCCAACCATGGGGAGATAAAAGAAATTTTGGTGAGTGCAAGGCTTGGCCATAAAATAGAAAGCACTGAACCAGAAGAAGAAACAAATTCTTTTAAACTTGCCATTTATTCAAATTTAAGTATAGGTTCATTGGTACCTAAGTAAAGCCTATCTCCTTAAATTAAGTGGTTCTCGCAGGTCTATTAAAAATATAAAGATACATTCAATGTTATCGATAAATAAATTAATTACCAATTACTATTTCATTTTTTTTTCATTTTCCTTTTTTTCCATATTTAAAGAAAACAATTATTTTGTATAAACATGGCTGTGGTTACTATACATTTAAGTATAATGCTTGATATTTAATCTTAATGGCAAGTCTATAAATTCTATTTCAGAACAACAATGTCGCTTTAATGTTTCTAAAAGCTATTTAAAGCTTTAGTGTGTAAATCAATTCCCAGTACTTAAGTACATATTTAAATCCCACTTCAAAGTACTATTCCACCCATTTAATTGTTCAGCCGAACGGAACGCTAGCCCCTTAATTTTCCAACCAATGCGTAACGAAATGTTTGCCTATATGCGTTCCGTTCTTCTCATTTGGAGACTGATAAGAGGTATAAACTATTGCGTGGCTTATCAATTTCGTGGCCATATAGGAGAGTTCCTTCACCTCATCCATGTTGCTTGACACACATGCAGGGGAAAACAAATAAATATTTGCTCAATGGCGCTATAGTTGGTGGTACACCAGTGCGTGTTGGTGCTGTCTGTTGACCCACAATAAATGAGGGATCGAGGCACAACAGTCGCCGGCACAAGCCAAATGGGCTTCCAATAATAAACAGACCGAGAGAAGTTGGGGCCAGTCGAAGTCCCACTCCCTTGTCCTCAGTTTGGTTTGTTTACACATATAATTTCTGTTTTCATTTCATTCGATGCGGGTCACGCTTTGCAAGAATAATTCGAAAACCCATAAAGAATTAAACAAAAAAGATTACAATAAGATAAATCGAAACCAGGAAGAACTTTCCCTAACCCTTCAGGGGTGAGTACATTATAAATTATAATTAAAAGACTGCACTGCGGTATGAAAGAGTTAACTTGTATATGTTCGTGCCTTTTATAAGCCATAATACTTTAAGTCTTTCATTATACCATTATAACTATCTCGTCACATTCCAATTATCTTACAAATACCCATTACTTATTATAATCAGCCTTCATAAAATACAACAATAAAAAATCAAACAAACTTCTTAAAAAAATATTACCCGGCTATTTTTGCTTTGATCTGAGAATAGGTAAAAACTGATAATTATAAAACCTAATTATATAACCAAATTTTAAGGTTTTGTATTCTATCGAGAACGTTACAACTGAAACAAAAACATAAAAATGATTCTTAAATCTTATGCAATATTTTTTTTTAATATTTCCCATAAATTCGTCTATCCTGAGTTCCGCTCCCCAATTTGCAAACTTAATTGGCTGTTTGATATAATATTTCAAGCCCAATAACCGGCTTTCAGCGGACTGCCAATAAATCAACGAGGCTGTTCGACAAACTTTTCACACTCCATGGAGCAACTTTCGTCTAACATTAAAACATTTCAACACACAATGGAGCTGCCAAAAGAATAATGCCATAATCAAAACTTTATATCATGACAGGAATCGGGGGAAAAAATCTCTCAACAGACAAAACGACTGGCAATCGATATTTCTCGCTTAACGGGCTTACATATCAAACAATTTTGCTCGGCTCCTCTCGATTTGCATATCGGACTGGTGGGCTCACAAACAAAAAGCTATAAAATACCAATTTATTGCTTTATAATTGAAGGCAATAAATGTTTGTAAGAGTAACAATAACAAATGGAATGGTGGGGGGTTGTGGGGTATCAGGGGAACAGAAAAAGACAAACTGTAATGACATCAGTACGTCATTCAGGCAGTTGATCCATTGAACGCAATTCCATTGAATTGAATTCGAGTCAGCACACAATATTTCTGTTTTGCTTGGTTTTTCAATTTGCAATAAATTTGCCTCGAAACTTAACTACATTGAAATAATAATCGGTCGAGTGCCAGAGATAGAAAATAATGAAAAAAGGCCAAAACAAAATTCGACAAAAATGTGAATTGCAAATATCTGTTGGTTGATTGTTTTGTATTTCAAGGTTATTTGTTGGGAGTATCATAAATATTGGAAGTAATTTGTGTTTCGCATGCTTATATTGATTTTGTATAGCAGAGTTATATAAGGTCCTTAATATTTTTTCTATAATTGAAAGTGAGGCCTATATTAGAGCTACATTTATAATTGACTGTCACTCATAAAATTTTATGTAGCTGTTTATAAATTTTTTAAATTATGCAACATATTTAATAAATGTCATATTTATAGTTACTGTCAGTAGTAACCTTTTTTCAAAAATACATGTTCTCACCACCAATGTACATTCAAAGCATCTTTGCAATGTTCTCGACTTAAGCCAAATTATTTCTTCATCATAAAGTCGGAACAAAAGTTTCCTAAAACTTTTCAGAAAGAAAAGCAATAAATAACATTTGGCTTGCAGTTTCTTTATGTTTCACCAATAAATTTAGTTGAATTGTTTTTTGGATCCCATTGAAAAGTGCCAACAGTCAATAAAAAACAAGCCACAACAACCGTCGTAGCATAGACAAAACTGTAGGTAGGCCAGCTATGAAAGAGTTTTCCGGGGAAAACAATTTGCAAACAACTTTGGGAAAACAAACAGCGCACAAAACGATGCTGCCTAATAGCAGGCATTGGGCCAACTGTTTTTCGGGGGATAAAGGCTGAGGGGGGATGGTCATCAGCACATATTCAGAAATATACTTCCTGGTAAACAAAAAGAAATGCTAAAACTGCACTTCCAATTGAAACTGAAGAGGGTTTTGGGAGGTGAGATGGGGGCATCCAAAGAAATTGCAGTAATTGACACTGAAAATGTGGCTGCTGCTCGGAGCTGGAAAATGTTGACGGCTACGATGATGATGCTGCTGTGCAAAGCTGATGATGCTGCAGTTATCTACGGCATAGCAAAATATATATAATTGCCCACAGAGACATGGGCGTATATAGGAGGGGTAAGGTGAACAAGTTGAATAATAAACACGCAAGTGGAAAACCTGTTAGATAAAAGTGGGTAAAGTTCCGTGACAACCCTTAATATTCTGATCAAATCAACATATAAATACTATTGGGATAATAATATGGTATGCTGATAAACACTGAAATCAGCATGTGCTTAAAACAGATCGCTATCAAGGGTAAAATCAGAAATCACTACAAAGTATTTAGGTGTCTAAAAGTATGCAAGAAAATACTTTAAGTCTGGTTCTATGGATTCTTGCCGTTCATTTTCACTGCACACTTTTAGACACCTTTCGAAGAGATTTTGAACCATATATTTAATAATATTAGTTGATTACTTGTTGTGTTTTTTAAAATAGAATTAAATATTTTGCTGTTTCTTTATACTCATTTCGTATTGATTTGTTAAATCCCCCTTTATGATACGCCCCTGCCAATTCAGCATAGACAATTTCAATTGTGGCAAGTTCCATTTGCTTTTACCGGGCCTCTACACTTGGGAGAGTGTGTAGTTAATGAATGCAAAGAGTCTAAAGCTCAATTAATGAAATTTCATTTAATTATCTGCGGGCGGTGGCAGTCGAAATTGGCTGGGGATGGGGACAGTCGTCCCCCGGAGAATTCCCAGGGAACTCGCTTTCTCTCTGTTGAATGACTGGCGGCAATCGTACGTGTGGCATCTCATCGTCATCGCCAGGGCCCATTAGAACTAGGCTCAATTTGGCTGGGTCCTTTGCCTTGGTGCCCATTTTACAGTTGGCCTCATTTGTGGGTCACATGCAACAGTTTGTCGCCAACTATGGCGGGGCAGGCAGCATCAGCAACAGCATCAGCATCAGCATCGTGACTTGCCACATCGATCAATATTGTGTGCTGCGTTCGTACCGCTCGGCAATTAGTCTTTGGGGAGGCACTGGCTGTCCTTCATTTATATGGCAATTAAATTCCGCATTGAGAGCGACTGCGGCGATGTCTTGAGTGCCTCCTTGTGCCTTCGCCAGGGGCTTGCTTTTCCTATTTGCCACAAGGAATGAGATGAGTTATGTCCTCCGCAATGGATTGTCTATGTGTGCTTGGGAGTGTTTCTCTTTGAATGGTAATGAGATATTTGAGTTGGCAAATTGAAGATTCTAGGACTTCATATATATCATCAATTATATAAATTATGACGTGCGTTTCGGAATATTGGCCATAAATTAACATGATTTATCGATAAGCTGTAAATATTTAATAAAATTAAAGCTATTTAACAAAAGGAACATGTACATACTTCGAGTTTGGTAATTCCTGTAATATTGACTAGCCAATGTCAGAAACTTTTCTTTCAATTTAACTATTTTGGTATAGCTTAAAGCACAGACTTACTTTCCATGAACTTCAAACCCGCTGATTAGCTGCTTACATAATTTGTAATTAGCTTAAGTCAGCACACACTTTGAGTTTTCCCTCATCACCTCGTCGAAAACCGATTAGAACAAGTTAATTACAGTAATCGGATCCGAAAGTTGTTCAGAGCGTGACATAGTTGAGCTTTTCCATGCATTTCGTGAGTTGTCTAGTTTTCCAAAGCCCAGTTCACCTGTCAATTTGCATATAGCGTAGAAAAAGGCAAGTCAAATCAAGTCCAACATTGCAGTAATTACTCACAGCCGAAAAGAACAAAAATCGATCAGTAATTACACGCAAGCCGCTGCCAATTCATATAATTGTCTGGCCAAGACGGCCATCAATCAGAGACTTCTTCTTAGGAGCGATGCAAATTGCTTTCGACCAGACCAGAATGAGCAGCGGTTTCACACAAAACTGACAAATGACGCAGGCAAAAAGGTGGTATATCATAGCCCTGCACACGGAAAAATGATCAATTTATTTCATTTTCGTACAAGAATGGTCTTGAAGGTGTCTTTTAAATCTTGGTATAGGTCTTAATGATCGAAAATGATTAGGTATTTGTTGTACATAAATTGGTAAATTCGATTAAAAATTTATTTTGGGTTATCCCTATTTTAAACAACAAACCATAAAAATGATAAGTACCTTTTATAAAATTTTTTGGTTCTTATTATCTTTATTATTGGATGGTATCTTATTATTTATAAGTTTTTTATAGAGTGAAATAAGTTCGACAACCAAATGCGTAAAAAGTTTTTCTTCATAAAGTTGCACGAAATTCCTCGCGATTTGATCCAATAGACTTTAAAGCTATAAATTTTCAACAAATATGAACGGATTGTTCTTGAATCTTACAGAATATTCTTGAATTTTTCCGTCCTTTTTGGTTTTTTTTTTGTGTGTTGTAGTTTGTAAATCAATTTGATCTATTCTTCCCTGTGCAATCCGTACTCAATTGCTGACTGGCTGACTAGACTCTCGGCTCTCTACGATCGAGTTGGAAAACTGCAAGCGACGTCTCCGCTAATTGATTTCGAGCGAGTGATTTGGCACGTTTGGTTGCAGTTCATTAGCAAAAGCAAAGTTGGACTGTGCTGAGCTGCGTTTTGGGTTGGGCCCTTGCGATAGACAAGACTTGAGTCTGAATTCCGACTTGGCGTTCCAAAGACTCTTTTGGGTTGGGTCTGGCAAAAGGCGATGGCGATGGCCTACAATCTGGCACTAAAGCCGGCCGACTTGGCTCGAGGTTAACTAAAGAAAGTTGGCAACTATTTTGGCTCTAATGGATCTAACCATTTCTCCACTTTTCTTTCTATATTTTTTTCTGCTCTAGATGAACGACAGCACATACAGAAGAAAACATTCACGAAATGGATCAATTCACATCTCATCGATACCCAGTGCACACCAGTGAAGGATTTGTTTCTGGACCTGCGGGACGGACATCGGTTGTTGGCCCTGCTGAGCACCCTGACACAAACACACCTGGTCAGTATAGATCACTTATGATTAATGATCAAGATGTGTTCAAGAGATTGGTATTCGGCTTTAAAAAGGGTTTGAAGATAGCCTTGAGTATATCTTTGTATTTACTATGTTTTGAATTACCAAATGTGCTCAGAACTTTGTTTAAAAAACATATACTCATAACGATTTTAAAAAGAATTTAACATTTAGCCATTTCAATATACTATAAACAACCTTAAAAAACGTATAATTAAACCTTACCTTTATATTCAATTTGCGTTGAACTACTAAATGTTATAGTACATTCTAAAGTGTGATATTCTTTGTATTCTGTAAACCGAATCAATCTTCAGAAAAATTGTTTAATATCTCACATACAAAATAATGTAACCTATACGAACAGGACCATTAACTAGATAAATTAATAATACGATGTTTCCTATGTCCTACTCCCTTTAGAAACCCGAAAAGGGTCGGATGCGGGTGCACCACATCAACAATCTGAACAAGGTGATAACCGTGATCCAGCAGCACGGGGTCAAGTTGGTGAACATCTCCAGCGATGACATAGTGGGCGGCAATGCCAAGCTGACCCTTGGCCTCATCTGGCTGATAGCGCTGGAGTTCAATGGCCAGCATCTAGTCAAGAGTCATTCGAGTAACGGGGTTGAGAAGTCCCTGTTGGCCTGGGCGCGCCAGTACACGGAACCACATGGCCTGCAACTCAATGATTTCTCCAATTCGTGGTCCGATGGCAGAGCCTTCCTCATGATCCTGGATGCCCACGTGGAGGAGTTGAATCTGCAGGCCGCCTTGCAGCAACATGCATTGCAAAGACTCCATTTGGGTTTCGATTTGGCACACCGGCATTTCAAAATCGAAAAGCTGCTGGATGCCGAGGATGTGCACACCCACAAGCCGGATAATAAATCGATACAGATGTATGTGATGTGCCTGTACCATGCCATGGAATCCATGAGGGCAAGGGAGCAGGATGAGGGACAGGATCAGGATCCGAGCAGAGTGCCCTGCACCAGCATCACAGACTTGGACGAGGTGCCGCTGGACAATGATCGTGCCAGTTTGGAGCTCTACACCTCAGATAGTGCTGGTAGTATGGATCAGCGCTCCTCAGGGGAACTGAAGACCCAGTCCATGCGCCCCTTGAGCACGGCCACCAATGCCAGTGTGGAGATCAGTGGCTATCAGACAGCTCTCGAGGCAGTACTCACCCTCTTGCTGGAGGATGAACAGCTGCTCTCACAGGATCTTCCCGATCCCGAGGACTTCCACACCGCCAAACTGCAATTTCACGAAAACGAGAGCTTCATGCTTAAACTAACCGAACATCAGGAGTATGTAGGTGAAGCTCTGGAGGAGGGTAGCAACCTCATTAACGAATCCCAGAAAGCTGGAGCTGGTCTAAGTCAGGAGGATCAGAACGAAGTGAGACAACAAATGGTCTTGCTCAACGAACGATGGGAAACTTTGAGGTTGCGAGCCCTGGATGTCCAAGCTAAAATCCTAATGCGATTGGCCGAGTTCCAGAAGCAAAAACTCGAACAGCTTCGACAGTTTCTAACCAGTGTGGAGGATCGTATTTCCCACATGAGCGATATAGGACCCACTCTGGGGGAAGCTGAGAAGCAACTGCTTGAAGCTCGAAAACTGAAAGCCGACCTGAGTGAACAGCAGGAATTGGTGGATAGTCTGAGTAGTATGGTGGTCATTGTGAACGATACCTCTGGCAACTTTAATGATCTAGAAGATCGTCTGAGTGCCCTGGGCGAGAGATGGTCGCATGTGGTTAAGTGGAGCGATCTGCGAACCGAGAAACTACAGCAGTATAAATGTATCTCCAGATGGTTGGATGCCCGCGAGCAGGATCTCAAGCTGATGGAGAGCAGGGATGTCACCGATGTGGGGGGTATTACGCAGCGTATTAACGAGCTCAACTATTGTGCCAAAGATCTGCTGGAACTTCAGAGATATCTGATAGATCTGCGGCAAATGGTAGCTGCCACTTTGCAGGATGGCGATGACAAGGGGGAAAGGGTTCTCATCCAGTTGGAGAGCTACGAAGATCGCTTGGAT
This sequence comes from Drosophila subpulchrella, assembly GCF_014743375.2. NCBI lineage: Eukaryota > Metazoa > Arthropoda > Insecta > Diptera > Drosophilidae > Drosophila > Drosophila subpulchrella. Next base: position 4,393,729 of record NW_023665577.1, read on the forward strand.
GCCTTGAAACAGATTGTTGAAGTGCAAACGGTGAGGATAGAAACCAAGGGCTTTAATTTTGGACGAGATCGTGCGAGTTACGATGATAGTCGGGTGGTGCGTCCTGAAGGTTGGGTGGACTACCAGATGATCATACGGTTTGGCGAAGAGGAGTCTCAAGAGGACGACGAGGAACATGATTTGGCCAGCAAGAAGCGAAAGCTGAGGAATGCTGATAACTTTTATGCCCTGGAAAATCAGATCATGGAGCACTTTGTCTTCGTTCAGGAAGTGGAGCAGAAGCTACAGCAGTTACAGAGACAAAGTCTGCGCCAACAGTGTGAATTACTCAAGGAACTTCAGGCGGAAAATAACCAACGTAGTGGTACCTTACCCGAGCTTAAGAAACTCTACGAGGTGTGTGAACTGGAGGATCCTTCGAGGAACCTTCTTTTAGAAGAAACCCACATCAAGCAGTTGGAGCAAAGATATGCAACTTTGGCTCAGAGACTATCAAGCCAGCAGAGCGAAAGTAGCACGCTCTTGGCCAAGGAAAAGTATTATAATAGTCTTACGGGATTTAAGTTAGTCCTAGCTGATTCTAGGGATTGGTATAAGCAACACGCTGGTTCAGCCAGTGGCAAAGAACTGGAGCAGCGTTTGAGCCACATGGAATCCCTGTCCTCTGAGATTTCAGAGGCTAAAACAGCCACCGAAGAGCTGGATAACTCGCTGCTGGAATGGAAGCAAGACTTCGGTCTGTTCTACGATAGTTGGCATGACATGAAGCAGGCTCTACAGGCTCTCATCCAACAGAGGGGTGGTGAAAGTCTCTCCAGACAGTTAAAGCAAATCCAAGATTTTGTAAACAAAGTATCGAGTCAAAAGGTACGCGTTTCCAATCTGGAGGTCATGCAAAAGCAGCAGCACTCCCTCAACCAATTGGTAGATGAAATGGATTCCCTCCGACCAACCTATGATAATTTACCAAAACACCTGATTGGCGAAGAACTACAAACCATTTGGAATAGACTTCCAGAACAGCTAAATGAACGTGTGATTAAGCAAACAACGGCTATTGAAAATCTAAACCACTTTGCAGCGGAGTACAATGCCATTATAGCCATTTTGCGAAGTGCAGCGGATTCAAAGCTGAATGAAAGCATTCAGGATCTCCGAAAACTAGAGATAGATGTGATAAGCGCTAGGAATTTCAGCGAAATTCTTATCAAGGAGGCAGAGCCTGCCCAAAAAGAATCCCTGCAATCGCAGATCAGAGCTCTGAATACCCTGTACGATCAAGTGGAAAAGGTTCATCGTGAGAAGAAGCAACAGCAGACAGCCCTTCAATCGCAGATCGATCTCATCCAGCAGAGATTGAAGAAAACTGATCAGTGGCTTACTGACCTAGAGAGCAACACACCCAAATCGGGAATCAATGATATAGGTAACTCCAATGAGCTGTTCCAGAGCAAGTGTCGCTTCCAGACTCTCAAGGAGACCTGCGAGAAAGAAACCATACAGTTTAGGGAACTCAACGAACTGGGCGGTGAGTTGCTCCTCCAAATGGATGAACTTCAGGATAAGGACAGGGAATCCCGATACGGATCGCTGGCCAAGCAGTTCACACGCATCAATGCCAGATGGACGGAGGTCACCGAGCTGGTTTATGCGAAGACAGCTCTACTCGAGCACATATCAACGCAACTGGGGGAGTTCAAGAAGTTCATGGTGAGCGAGACGGGTTACCTGGACAAGTTGGAGAACAAGATACGCAACACGCCAGAGAATGCAGCCGACGCCGAGGAGATCATGGAGGAACTTGATGTGAGTTGGTATTACATTGCATGTTAAATCTTATTTATGCTTTCATTATCCCTTAGGATCTGGAGAACGTTCTGCGCTCGCACTCTGAGGAATGGCTGGAGAAGATTCAGGAAATTGGCAACGAGCTAATTGACAACGAATTCATGGCCGACTCCATGCGAAGGGACATCGATGACACCGTCCAGCGGTGGACACAGCTCCAGCAGCAGGCCAAGAAGCGAACCGAGCTCCTGGAACAAAAGGTCAGCGAGGCGGAGCAGTCCGAGAAGTGCATTGTGCAGTTCGAGAAGTGGCTGACCCGGGTGGACGAGATACTCAGCGAGCATCTGGAAAACGATGTGACCATTGAGGACCTGCCAGAGGATTTTCAGGTAAAAAAAATGTTATTAATCTTAATTATTGCTGTTTAATGTCTAAAGTATTTTGTAAAACCCCAAATATGTATATATTTGTAGCGATTGGCTCGCGAGTTTGTGGCCAACGAGAAAAACTTCAAGGAGATCACCGAGCTTATAGACGAGCACACAAGGAACGGCAAAATTGGGGCTGCCAATCGACTCCAGGAGCAGCTCAATCTGATGGAGGTGAGGTTCAAGGTCTGCCAGGCGAAGCTGAGCAAGTGCACCGCCCCCCAACCAGCCTACGAATCACGATTGAATCGGGCCTATGCAGATCTTCGGAATGTGGAACGATCCACTCTCGTACTTGATGTGGCATCCGCCGGTCCCACTACAGTTCAGGCTCAGTACCAAAAGTGTCTGGTGAGTGAAGTTCCTTACCTAAGTTTAAATAAATATTTTACTTGTAAATAAAATAATTCTAAATAATTTTTCTTTCCACAATCTGCAGCAAATTTATCGCACATTGTCGGAGATAAAGGCGGAAATCGAGAGCACAATCAAAACCGGTCGCAGGGTTTGTGAGGACAGGTACACAAAGTCCCCAAAGCAACTCAGCCAGCGGATTGATGCGCTGAAGCACCTCTACAATGCCCTCGGGGAGAATGTGACCCAGTCAAAGGCGTTCCTCGAAAGTCTGCTCACACTGGCGAGGCAATTAGAGGAGTGCTTCGATTCGGCGGATACCCTAATCCGACGTTTCGAGTCGCCGCAGGAGGTGCACGATAGGAACTCCATTCTCCTGGAGTTCGAGGATGTGCTGCGGAGGTGCGAGGACCACTACAATGAGTACAGCAAGTCCTGTGATCAGAGCTGCATGGTGGACACTCGTCAAAGAATCGATGGTTTGAAGGCCACCTACCACAAGTTGACCAGTGCGGACATCATCAAGAGGCTCACGGAGATGAAGGCCACCCTCCAGAACCTGGACAACATTTCCCTGGAGACTTTAAAGTACGTTGCAACTGGCAATTCATCTTAAATATATGTAGCTTTGTTGATTTATTACCTGTAATTAGCCCCAGCAAATGTTCTTTTGCTTAAGTTTCATTCAATTTGTTAAGTTTTCTTCTCAATGTATAAACCTAATATTGCATTATAATTATTATTGCTTGCTATTGGGATGTCCCTAATCTAGTAATTGTAATCTTATTGCAGGGCAATGGAGCATGACCTGAAGGAGATAAATGTGCCCTCGAATCCGGAAATTGAGAAATTGCAGCAGCAAGTAATTGCAATTGTCGTGGTGAGTCGTAGCAAGCAAACAAATCCTCTTAATTACACAAAGCTTCCCCATCCGCTTTCCCATGTCCTTTCCACCTGTACATAATATATGGTCTATCCTTGCCAACTTCTGTGCTTGTTATCGGGTTCCGGGTTTTTTGTCTTTATTTGCTTACCTTACATTTCGCTTTCACATCGGAGTCGCCTCGCCTCACACTTCCCATTCCCACTGAGGTTCATTCTACTCGGACACCTTTTGGCCTGGCTGAAAGCAAATGGAATTGGGTTTCCATTTCCCTCTGCTTTTACTCCTTCTGTTTCACATCATTGGTTCGACATCATTTGATTTATTGGAATGTACAGCTTGATTTAATGCGAAGTGATTTAAAATTTAAATCGTAGTCAACAGCAAGAGAAAATGGGATCGGAATTAGATTTCTAAAATAAAGAGGGTCAAAATAAATTGGTTTGAATTTGCGGCTAGGCGACAAAATTGAATGGAATTCATAATAATATGTTTAATATTAAAGTAACTGCGCGTTGCTACTTTTTATCCTAACATATTAGTTTATTTTATTTATATTTTACACAGTAATAGATAATTCTTAACTTTGTTTCTATAAATTACAAATTATAAACATATTAATACAAGCTTTTGATTAACTCAACGCTATCTGTAATTTTTTTTAAATAATCATAAATACTTTAACCATTTTTAAAAATTAATTTTCCAGTTAATTCCTTTTTTCCCGCACTACCAACAGCCGTTACATTGTTTTCCGCTTATACCATACTTATTTTACTCAACCCATTATTGTTTTTATTTTGCCAATTTCATAAACCATTAAATAATCTCTCCACCAAAAGCTAATCCAGATCCAACCACATTTACCCGTGCTGGTAAATGCCAAACCATCAAATCTACCACATCACCCCAGTTAAACGAATAAACCATTATTATAAATATTAAATAAAAAACCAGAAATCACCGTATCACTAGAGCTCTACGGGGTCTAACTTTGGTGTCATTTTCACGCTTCCAATTTTTAATGTGTAGAGTTTTATACTTGAATCCCCCCTCTAATTGTTGTTGTGGCGTTCGATTGGTTGTGGCTGCGTCAAATGTCCAAACCATGTATCCCAAATACAACATAAAAACGTAATCCTTCCAATCCACCGCTCACCACCACCACCAAAATAAAAAAAATTAAATTAAAAATGAATCCACCAAAAACCACCGCTCACCATCCAACCAACGCTAATAAATGGCCACTGCTTTTTTAATGGAGACTTGTACCTAAATGTAAAAATACCTATATAACAGGCTTCATGGGCTTTCAGAAATGCATTTGTTTAGTTTATGAGAGTCTACACAGCTTTGTAATTTATACCGAACTATGCATTTATTATGCAGGATGTGTTGAAAACGCGTTTCAATGAAGCCACAACGCTTGCCGCGCGAAATTCGAACTCTCCCCAAAATGATGATACGGAAATAGTTGTTGTGAGCGATACAGTGCGACAACGACGTGCCAGGACACCCCAGTCAGGGGAATCCCCATCTCCATCCACAAACACCAGTACCTCGGAGTCTCCAACAAAGGGTGTGGAGAATTCCCCGGATCAAGTCCTGCCGGATCTTCTGCCACCTCAAACATTCCGACTGGCTGAGTCCAGTACTCTCTTCTCCCAGATTTCCCTTAATCCCGATAAGATCTCTAAGTCTCCACCACCCAAACCGGCGAAAACCAAGCGAAAGGCCCCAAGTTCCCCGGCCCAAGTTGTGGAAATTAAGGTGAAAAATATTCAAAACGATAAGATGTCGGTGCAGAATATTGATTTCGAGCCTCAGCAGGGTGAAATCGTGGATACCGTCAATATACTAGAGAGTGTAGAACCTTTTGTACCCGAATATGTGGAGACCGTACAGATTGTGGATCTCTCCGAAGATTCTGATTCTTCAGTTAGAGTTGATAGTCAAGGCAAGGAAGTGAGACGATCGAAGAGCAAGCACTCCCTGAACGAATCCCCGCTGCCCAAGGTCTCGGATAATGATGAAGATTCGGCGGATCAAGAGGAGGATCTTCTGCGTCCCTCAGCTGGAAACACAAGCACTCCCTTTCTTAGGGTGGAAAAACACCGAATCTCCTTCGATGAAAAACGCAAGCGTGTGGCCAACGAACGTGATATCCTGCGTGATTCCGAAGAAGAGGAACCCAAAACACCAGATACTCCCCGGGCAACGCAAGTCTCCAAACCGAAGCGTTGGCGCCAACTCCAGCCGGAAATGGAGGCCCTGGAGCCCGACTCACCCGGTCGCGATAGTTTCTATAGTCCCGACAAAGAATCTGGTTTCGATGCTGAACCTCTCGTATTTTCCGACGATGAGGATATACCGCGTTTCTCGCTGGAAATGACACCAACCATTGACTCCGATAGTGATACGGTAATTTGGTGGAGTACCCAGAAAAATTCTCCTTAACTGTCCTTAAGAAATTAATTGTAACTCCAAAAATATTTTCTTCACTGTTCCCACAGAGTCGCATTGAGACGCCCTCGACCAAGAAGCCCAATCCGTTCTTGAGCAAGGTGCTCGAATCGATGCCTTCGCCGTCGGATGATTCGAATGTAACGCTCAAGAGTCCGCTCAGTGAACAGCATCCCCAGAATCTGGATGATCGTGTCCGGGAGTTCGATAAGCAGGCCAAGCAAATGATCTACAAGCTGAAACTTACCAAGGCCAAGATCGAGCAGTGTCACGAAAGCGAAGCGTAAGATTTTGTACTTATTAATACCAAATTATTATACAATTTGATCAAAGCAAAAAAAATTGAAAACTTAAAAAGAGCTTTTGAACGAGTTGGCAGGGCTTGATCGCGGTTACGCAATAAAATACTAAAGTAAAATCTACACTTCAGTGAACTGGTCACTCTAAAAATGCTACAATATTTTTTGTGCGAAGTGCTTTGTAAATTTTAAAAAACATATTTAGTTTTTATATATTTTGTTAAGTAACCATGAAGATGAGAAATCAGCCAGCTGTTGAGTCAGTGTTTAGTGTTCACTGTAATGGAAATTTAACATGTAACCCTCACAAGAATATGAGAAAAACGTGCTCCATTAAGAATTCGTATAATCTTATCTTCAGAGAGGATCTGCGGCTACTAATAGCACCCGATGCAGCCACTTTGATATCCCAGGGAGACTCCTTGGTTCTGGAAACCCATGGAAGACAGGGTAGCATTTCTCGTCTGGTGATGCGCACTCAAATCATACTGCGAGAGCAGTTCCGGGAAGTTCAGCAGGCGAGGTATGATGGAACTTAAAGAGTTTTCATGGATTCCATTTATTTAATGAGATTATTTCCCCACAGATCCAAGACCTCGGGAAGTGGGGCACCAGCTCCGCCATTAGACAGCGTGAATATCGAAGAACTGGTCACCAAGGGACTGCGTCGCATCAATGTTCTCATAGAGAAGACCGTCGATCTGAAGTCTAGCAGTGATCTTGAGAAGCGCATGGAGGATATCAACGTAAGTGCGACCAAAAATCTGGCAAGTGGCCAGAATCACGTTGCCAACGTCTGGCAGTGGCGGAAAATCAAAGCCAAATTACCTGTGCAAAACTACAATTAAATCATTTTTATTTAATCGCCGCAATTAGTCATTCGCTTGGACATTGTAGGAGGGCGTCACATCTTTCGTCGATACTCGCTCGTTTCCTTTGCCGCAAGTTAATTGCCCTCTTGAGAATTTCGATGCATATATAAGCAGTGGCCACAGAAGCTAAATGGGTCCATTAGAAGACCAAAAATAAACAGAACTGACACAGTTACACATCTGCTTGCAGTTGGGATGCTGAAGAGTGAGGGACTCGCTAGTGATCATGGTATTCAGTGGGTCAGAAGAGATCGTAGGAGTAAGAGAGATCTTAAGAGATTTTCTTCTATGATGGTGCTGTCTTTATGAAGGGTTGGACGATAGGTTGTCATGTTCTATTAAATTATGAACATATTTCTGTACAATTTTACAATGTATTAGAAACATGAACATTTTTAATAGCTAGTGTCATTTTGAATGGGAATTTTAATTTTTTTCTTGTCAATACTTAGACTAAAATTGTTTTCGCCTCAAAATCAATGTGCAATAAAACTAAGTAAATACAAAATCTGCAGAGAAATGTTAAAAATCAATTAAATATAAAGCCATTCAAGAAATGTAAAAGAAAATTTCTCTCCAGGCCAAATGCAAAAAAGTTGGGACAACTTTATCAGAATGACACATTTACCAAAAAAGAAAAAAACTAGTAAAAAACGTAACTTTTTGTGCTCCTGGTTGCAGAGCATATGATAAATCTTACATTTTCAACAAGTTCCATCCCTAGACAACAGTCATTAATCACTGCAATCATTTGTTGTTTATTTTTACTTTTATATTTTATTTATTCCGCATTTTGTTTGGTTTTATGGCACCAGCGAGCATGGCGACAAACGCCAGTGAATCTAAAAAAGCGAAAAATGAAATCAAAAATAGAAAACATTTTGAATTTATTTTGAGAGGCGGAGAAACAGAAAGAGAGCCAGATTTTGGGGGGAAAATTAAAGAAAATGGGAAAATCTAATTTCGAAGAGGGGCAAACATGTAAATTCTTCTCTTTGCCGGCGAAATGAGGGCTTTTGTTATTATTTTCCTTCATTTTTTGTTTGCGCCACTTTAGTCGCGTACCGTCTCGTTTGGACAGCGGTTGCAGAGCTTTTGAATTTCCCTTTTTATTTTGAAGAGCGTGTGTGCACTTCTTTGTTCGCCCGGTGATTGATTGTAAATTTGCGGAAAATTCAGTTTGGCGCGAAGCGAAAATTCGGCAGCAAAAATCAGTTCGTCAGCTGCAACTGCAACAGTTTGCATCGCGCTACATTGACCACCCACAAATGCAATTTTGTTGGTTGACAAACGCCGTGAAAGAGGTGGTAGGGTTTTTCATACCCCTTCCCACCCAATCCCGCACCGCCTTCATTTGTTCTTTTCCCAGAGAGAGTCCCTGCATGATTGCAGTGGAAATTGAATACCAATCGCCGTTGGCAGCAGCTCCTTTCCCAAGCGGTGGCCATTTTGTTCGCTCGTGTATGTGTTTTCGTTCGGCTTCCGTTTCCGCTTAAAGCCTGCTATTTATTGTTCACCTTTTGCACCTCAAGAGTATCGAATGCATTTTATATCTACTTTACTGCGATTTACCTTAAACCTTAAAAGGCTTCCATTATCATTGGATGTTCAGCAATGGGCGAGGGCTCAGCTGTATTTAAATTACAGGAACATTTTTTAGTTCATGATAAATACACTTGTATACTTAAAATTTCAAATAAAATAATATTTATACGGTCAGACAATCAAATGTTTGAACAAAATTATCTACTTTTAAACCGAAATAAGATTTTCTCTATGTAAGATTATGTCAAATTTGATAAAATAATTTGACCGTCTGACTTAAAGCATTTTATTTAATTCCAAATAAATACTTTTTTTTACTAGAAATGAACTTAAATTTGTTATGCATAATATATTATTCTGGCATCAAAATAAACCACATGCCTATATTACTTATTTTTAGAAAACGGCATTGTTGCATCAAACTTGTCAAGTGGGAAATTTTGAAATCTGAAAATGACATGTGATAAATTTGAAAAACAGTATAAAGGCTTGTAAGAAAAGCATAATCAGACACAACCATATACAAATAAAAAAGCTTAAATATTTAAAATTAATTTAAGCAAAGATGTAGCTTGTCATTTTAACACAGAGAAAATTCTGATGTTCTCAACTGAGTTGGAAATGTTCTTTAAAATAGAACAACATTTATGAAGTTGAAAATGTTTTCATTTTGCTCGAATCAAGTTGAATTGCCGGTACTTACATTGTATATCTCAACAAATACACAATTAGTGCCGTCAGTAGTGTAAACTTATACAAACGTTGTTAAAATAATTCAATTTAGCTTTTCTCTTCTCAGCATTTCTTTCTAATATTGAGAACATTGATACCAAAATGTACTTACACGGTTTTTAAGATCGAATGTTCTCAGTTCAAGAACAATGCACTTGAATAATTCTCTCGGCGTAGGAACATCTGTATTTCTGTTTAAGATATTTTTTATATTATTTATTTTATTGCAGGAGCGGCACGACGATTTACAGGTGATTGTCAGCGCCATCGGCAAGAACGCCCAGATGCCGAAGGTCACGCCCCTCATGATGAACGAAATCGAAAAGGTTTGCCCACACACTTCGCTCCTCAATTGAACTCTAACATTGCGGATGCCTTGTCCTTTTGCAGACTAAAAACAATTTGATAGCTCATGCGGATTCCATTGAGCTCTCGCTGACGGAACTGAGAAATGGCCCCCGAATTCCCAATGGAAAGGAGCGTCCAGATGCATCCAGCGCGGCCACCATCAGCTGTCGTTCGGGTAAGCTCCCCCACTCAATTGCTTGTAATAGTTTTTTATTTCGGGAGCTTAGTGAGATCGCATCCTTTCTAGCCCAAAATTCCGGGTAATGTTCTTGTTGATTGTCGGCAAGTTGGATGGCTTTCAATTGTTTGGTTTCCGCTCGAGTTGACTGCTTAAATGTTGACAGGCAGTCAGAGTTGACTTGGTCGAGTGGCTCAACTTAAACGATGAGGGCCATTCGAGTGTGTTTATCCTAGCAGAAGGTATTTTATTCAAGGTTGTCAGGCTGTGTGGAAAAGTACAATCATTTATTTAATCGGCAATTACACATTTATTGCCTAATCTAGGAGAACATTTAAATGTGAGTTAGATGGGTAAAATGATGGGTTTAATCTGATAAATTAGACGAGGACAGTAATATTGACTAACATTTCGACAAGGCAATATCGGGAATTTGAATTTATGTACTAGATTTAATTACTATAATCGGATTAATACATATGCTAGTTTTTCATTCTAAATGAAGGATACAAAATTGTCAGATATTACATTTTTCTTTTTATAATTAATCATTCTAAATCCAATTGAAATTCTAGTGCTTCATACAACGCAAAAATAATTGCATTATTGAAATTTAATAATCTTTCCCGTTCATCCACTGTCTGTTTCCGCAGGCTAAATCATTTAAGCATTGGCCGAATAAAAAAACTTGAATCGAATGTATATATTCAAAAAGCAAAAACTCTTGAAACAGCACGTACAAGTTTTTATTCCGCATTGTAATTTTGTTTGTGTTATGGGTTTTGTGCACTTTTATTTGAACTGTGTATGGATTTACATTTTGCGGTTCGAGTTTTGATACGCACTTTAACAAGAAAAGTTTCAAAAGCAAAAATTCATCTTGTTAAAAGTTTATCATTGATCTCTATGTTTTTAATTACTGAAAAAACACTTGGCATCCATGTATATGTTTTTCCCTTTTTTCTAGCCTAATCTACTTCCTTTTCTTGTTTATATTTTTATAGGGAAAAGGGCAGCCAGAAACAAATGTACCATGTCAATGGCACTTTTGACATTTTATGTGAATGTTCTTGGTGTTGACTTTCCCTATGGGAGGTGGGTGGCTTTCCCCCATGTTGTTGTAGACCCGTTTTCTTGTTTTCATAACAGATGCAGACATATGTTTTTGAATATTTCGCATGCCACATATAGTAGATTAGGTTTGTAGTGAATTTAAAGGGGAAAGATTGAATTTTATTAAAAAATCTACTAAAAGATACAATATTTCTTGTCCTTACCCGTGTAAAATTATTAACTTATTAATATGTAAAAATTAAATTAACAAAAAAACTCCATATTTATATGTACTTCAAACCTATAGTAAGAGAGACATGAGTTTATAATATGTATTGAGTGAATGAAGTTGACCAAAATTTTTCACAATACATTCTCCAAAACATCTCGAATATCACAACGAAATCTTGTTCCTCTAACTAGCCGAATTACTGGAGGTGGCTAAAACGATCATGCTCCGGCAATCCTGCTAGCCAAGATACATTAAATCATTTTGGGTTTGGGCTTGAGGTGGGACTGGCTTGGCTTTTCGATGAATACGTTTCTCCCCTGCAATATCAGCCGATCCCGTAGGGCTTACAATCGCTGACCCACGGGTCATGTTCCGGGTCATAGTAACCTGATCGTTGGAGATCTTGATCAGACCCTGCGATCTCATATAGGTCTCCAGCTCCTCCTTGGCCTTCTGAGCGTATTGCATACTATTGTCGAGCACCTCTTCAGTAGCCGCCGGGGCCGCCATCATCACATCGCTCATTTTCCGGCCGTATTTTGCGATGGTGAACTCGCCCTCATGAAATATCCTCCGACGCTCCGCAAAGCTGATCTCCGGCACCTGGAACTCCCCGCTCAGGGAACTTTGCGAGGCATCGTAGTCCATTTGGGTCAACCGCCGGCTCAAACTCTTACTCATCCGCTCTCCAACTGGCGAATCTTTGGGTGGGATTATCGAGGCCACACTGTCGGCGTTAACCGACAGTTGGATCTTCCTTTTCCTTGGCCTCTGATGTCGATGAGGAGGACTTACTTCTGACTGTTGGCTAGGAACTAGTTGCATCTTGAGCAGACCATTTATGTCGGTCAGTCGTCTGGTCAGCGCCTTGGCATTCAGGGCTACACCTTTTTTGGGATGTGGAGTCCCGAGGGACAATATTTCCTTGTAATTATCCTTTGTAAGCGATTGGCGTCGAAAAACGCTGACCGAAGGCTAAAAAATAGAGGTATCTAAGTATAAACTGAATCATTTTTGCAATATTTCGAGCATGTGTCTTAGGTTTATAAGTAAAACACCAACCTCTACATTTTACAGAGACAAACAGACAATACAGAAATTATTTCTAGCATATGTAAGGTCCTTAGTACAGGTGTATACTAACGAATTGATTCCATAACTAACTATTTGCTCATTTGAAAAATTGGAAAATAACAATATTGTTTAAAGGATTACTATTGTTTGAGTGCCCTAGATTTGTTATCATTTTTTAATTTTAATTAAAGACATACCCTTGAGTTTTGACGCATGGTGAAGTGTTCATGATCATGGGAGTCCGCATCACTGATACTGGGGCTGTCGGTCTTTTTCGGTAAATTGGAGTATGGTTCATGTCGTCTATTCTCGTAGTCCCGACGCATATTCAAACGAGCCTTCAGTAAAGTGGCATCTACCCCTTGATCGGCTCGTGGAAATGGAGTGGATGACTTATTTGTAGATCGCATTAATCCATAGTCCCTGGTTGCGATTGGTAACGCATCCGCGGATTTGAATTTCAGTCTGTTTATCTTTGAAAACGGAGTGAATTCCTTCTTTTTGGTTTTACCATGCATCGCCGAATTGGTCGTCGGCGCAATGCCCGTGACGTTGGGTGTTTTGTTTAGTTCTTCGTGCGACTTTTTCATTGTTTATGGGTTTTATTTATTAAAAAGAAGAGTTTTTATTTTAGTGGTGTGGGTCTTGGTGTTAGTTAGTTTGTTTTCTAGGGGAAATTTTCACCAAAATGACAAATAACAAACACAAAACTAGATGGTCTTTTATAAATACTACAGTTTTAGAGGAATGCTTAAAGGCCTTACAAAAGCTGGCGGACATCAAACTATTTATAGTCTTTCGGAATTTTAATAGATGTCGCCTTTTTTAGTCTGGACCCAAACCATTTTTAAAAAGTGCCACTGGAAATGTTAAGTTAAATCAAAATCTAACAGCACTGTTAAGATGTATTAAAATCTAACAGTGGCAGAGAAAAGTTCCGCTAATTCTTAACATTTCTGTTAGAAAACGTTGAGTTTTAACATGGACCCAAACCATATTTTAAAATTTCTCATTTCTAACAGAAATGTTAAGATGTATCAAAATCTACAGAAATGTTAAGATGCAGAGAAAAATCTTAACATTTCTGTTAGAAAACTTTGCATCTTAACATTTCATGAAGAGGAAGAACACATGGCGCCTTGATTCAAAAAGATTAAATTTTTTAGCTTTAAAAGAGTGTAGGAACAGAGAAGAACGAGAATGGATAACATAAAAAATATAAGAAAATGAAATAAATTGTAATTATAATTATTTGCTATAATATAAATATATTGTATTTTAGAAATTTAAGTACATGTTTAGACTGGAAACTGCTTAATATTGTATATTACATTTTACTCATATTTGAATGTATCATTTAGATAAATTTGGCTTGGGTTTGGGTATTTAGAAGGCAAAGCTTTTTCCTGCAGTGAAAAGTCCTGAACTTTCTCAAAGCTTTTCAATTTGTCCGTTTAATCAGCTGTTGGTCACAAACAAGGAAGCATTTTAAAATAAATCGTTCAGCGGCAAGGAAGTAAACAAGTCTCTAATGTGGAAGTGATAATTTGAAATCAGTCATACAAAGAATGTATATTATTATTATTACTAAAAAATAATTAACAAAATGCAGTGTAGAAAAAAGTAAAGTTTCAAAATATTGAAATAAAAAGCAAAGCTGGTTATTGAAACGTTAATACCTTCATGCGGAATATTACCGTTAAAATATAAACTGAAAAGTGCACTATATATAAGCTAGTTAATCTGCTGCTTAAACAGTAAATATTTGTGACTTACATTAGTAGCCCCAAAACGGATTTCTTTCGGGTAAATACCAAAGGCAAATGATATCCTCGAAACATTAATAACCAAATAAACCTTCATAAGATTGAAAACCATCAAGGTCGTCATCCATCACATAAAATGGAAACTTTAAACGATTTTCCTTTCTGCCAAGATGTCACTGTGTTTTACTTAAAGTCCTTCCTGGACTTTCTCTAAAACAGGGGGAAGGAAGACGGTTCTCAGTTGAGTGACAATCGAAAGGAAGTGTGGGGAAGAAGGAGTCCAGAATTTCACGCTTTCTTTGGCTTTTAATGAATTATGACATTTTCCTGGTAGGGCCCGTTTACTTTTAACGGTAGAAATGGGCGTGTAAGAGGAAGAAAAATGGAGGGAATGTTATCAGCGCTTTTCCTTTTCTGTGTTTTATTTTTTTTTATTTTATATGATATTTTCTACCACTTTTCACCTGTCCCGTGAATGCCACAACACAAAGCCAAAGGGGTGTGTGTACTTGGAGCCTACGTGGAACATTCATCAGAATGAGTGAAAAGAAATTTTACACTTAACGTGTTTCCACTGCTACTTCACCGTGTTTTCCGACCATGTGTGTGGTTGTCAGCGATGTTATTATTCCTTTTTATATTCCATTGCCACGGAAAAATATGCACTGGAAAAAAACAAAGTTAGGGAATTTAAAAAATTAAATAAAATGATTGTGAATTATCATTACATACCACAATTTACATTTAAGTTTTTCTATCCCTATTAGGCACAACAAATATCTTCAATTCCTTTCAGTAAAATTATATAATTTAATTACTTCATACACGCTTTAAGCACATTTCTGCATTTCACGTATTTGGCGTTATATAAACCACTTACCTAAAAATGTTGAAAACAAGTTAACAAATAATTAAATATTTATACTCCTTTTGAAAAATATATTTTTCAAGTGTATATATTTGCTTAACAGCTTCTTGTGAGCTGGGAACTCTCATCCATTCAGTCGTTCACTCACTGTAAATGCTTTCAGACGCCTCAACTTGACACGGCCTGCGTTCCGTGTCCTGCGTCCTGAGTCCTGAATCTCGTTGGTGGCCAGAACAGTTTTAGCTGTCCTCCTTGGACTTGGCATTTGTCGCCCAAATCCCCTGTCCTTGCAGACCGGCCTAATCCTGCGAGGGACACTGCGAAAACTACAAACCAAAACAGCAGAAAAAAGAAAAAATGGCAATGTGTCCCTTCTCTTTCGGTTTGGTTTGTTTTGGTTTTGTTTTCACGGATTATTGGCAAACTCAGGCCTGTAGAAACTTTCATAACTGTCAGAAGGACCTCCTCCGCCTCCTTCCACCTGCTTTCGGTTCCTTTGCTCTGCGCCTACTTAAGCTTTTCCTTACATTTTTCTTTCGACTCTTTTTTGCTCAAGTATTTCAAGTGTTTCCCCTTTGCTTTCCAAGTTCTGAAATATTTACACCATGGTTTGCTCTGAATGGGCTGCAATTGAAAATTGCCATTTAATAGAAGAAAGTTAGGGGAAAGCTGGGAAAATAATGCGAGGGGAACGAACTTTGATGGAGGGGTTAAAATAATATTATTATGTACTCCACACTCTTCAAGCTTAGTTCATTGTTATGCGTTGTCATTGCTTTGCCATCAGTTTGAGATTATAAAGGGGTTCCTAAATAATGAAGAGAATATGTGGTAACTTAATGTTGGATAGGTAAGAAATATTATTTTTTAGGATGTTTTGCTTATTGAATTATATTTCATTAGGTTTCCCTGTATCACAATTGATAAAAAATGGATGTTTACAGTGTAATTCAAATCATTGGCTTTAAGTTGAGCTAAAATAACATCAATTATTGTAAGTACTAGGCAAAGTATGTTCCATTTCTTTTGAAAATAATATTGATAGATTTTGATAATATTTTCTTTTAATTATCGATGTATACGCTAATAGGCACATTTGGTGATATCATATTATAAAACCGTAATATAAGGATTTCTATTATTTTTTTTTATATTATTTTATAATACATATTACAGAAAATTGTGTTTTTATTCTCCAAAGTCTTGCTTTTTCCACTGTACATCCATCAACCAAGACACTCAGAACTTTTGCTTCATTGAAATAGTTTTTCATTTACTTGCCTTTTGCTGAAATGTGCAACAAAGTCAAGAGAGGAGTGGGAAAACACCAGAAAGAAAGAAAGAAAGAAAAACAGATAAATGAAAAAGGGACGACAGGGCAAATCTAGAATTCAATATGCAGCTACAGTGACCCCGATAAGTATGCCACCAAGTAGTGGTCAGTCAGGAAAAGTCAAAACCGCAGCTGGTGCGATTTAATGAGTAGCCCATCATCAGTGGTAGTGACACACAATCCCCTGTGTGGGGGACTGGTTAAAAGGACACGCTAATTAGCAAGAAGTTTCCCCCAACACTTTTTCCTTTCTCCAAACCCATTTCAATTTGTCCCATTTTTTCCTCTTGCAGAATACAATAACGAGCCGAGCGGGACTGGAGCGTTGGCCGGCAGCTTCGATAAGTCGGTGCTGCAAATTTCCGACTGGCTGACTTGGGAACAAAACATGATCAAGATACAGAGCGTGCTCGTCGACGATGGCGATGCAGTGCGACTGGCCATCGAGAAGCAGGAGGTGCGCCGTATAAAAGACACCCATCCCAGTTCACACCCATATCCACTTTACTCACATATCTCCCATTTCTCCCCCTCTGTCCACAGAAAGTTCTGCGTGAATTGAAAATGAAAAAGCCGCAGCTCAACGAACTGGTTCACACGGCGGAAGTGCTCAAAGGCGACATAAAGCGGCAACAACTGCAGGAGAAAGGTGAGTCCTTCGAAAGGGTAGGGGGCTTTAAAAATATGGGGTTTTTTGGGGCAGCTATTAAGGTCTTGAATATATTTAGCCGATTTTTTGGTGGTATCTCTTTTAAGCATCAATATGAAGTAAAAGGTTATACTCATATTATAATACTTGGCAAAATATATCCTATATCTTTTGATTTCTGATTTCTTTAAGTCTCAAAACCTATCATTTATTCTTACTTCTCTCTGTAGAAACACAATCGTAACATCAAAGATATCTCTGAATTTTAATTAAATCGATTAGGCAGTTGATTAGTCTCATTTAATTTCCTCTCTGATTAAAAATAGGGCCAACAGTTCTTCATTCTGACCATCCGTAAGTGTATTTTCGAATGTCAATTAATTCTTGAACGAATTTCAGCAAATTGGCTCACATATGGAAATTTCATTAGGCCTTTTTAGCCGTCGTGTCTCTGCTGCCGAGGGGATTGCAGATTGCTGATGGCTGCGAAACACGGATCCATTTCCTTTTCCAAAGTCCCCCATCCTCGAAACCCCAGAAATCACTTCGGTGCAAACAAATTTCCGCCGGGCGAGACAAAATGCATGCATGGAGTGGGGGAAGGGGCAGTGAAAATGGAAAAGCGGGAAAAGGGGAAGCGAGACATATGAGTTTTGTAGTGAAAACAGCAACAGACACCAACGGATGGCCACTTAAAATTGCTAACTCAGTCAGGGGAATGTTTTTCTAGGGGTTCCAGTGGTGGGGAGGTGGCGATGTGGCGATGTGGTTAAGGGGGACTGTCAACATTTGCATAACGGGGCCGTGAACCTCGCTAGCCGGTTGGTTCCAATTCAAAAACTCCTCTTTAAATTGCCTGCCTTCAAAACAATGTCACACACACACAGTCGCATTGAAGTACCCACACAAAGACCAGGGAAATATGAAGACGGTGGACAAAAGAGAGAGTACCGCGTGCTTGTTAAACAAATGATTGCATACTTTCAGGTCGTGGTGAGTCCTGCAGTTTGACAGCCACTGAACTAAGAGCATTTCCTTGCGAAAATCGCTCTTCAGAGAGATTTTTCTCCCTATCTCTTCATTTTACTTGCCTTTTTCTCTGCTGAATTTTAATGTGGCAGGCGAGCAAGCGGCATGCAACATTTATGCCAGTTGACATTTAATTGACAAGCGAGGCAGCCGGCGGGGAAAATGGAAAAAGCATCCAGCCAGCAGCCATCCGGATGTTAACTGAAATATTTTTATGCTCTTTGGGATCGGGGCGGGATTTTCAGGGATGTGGAATGCTGAAAAGGCGGCTGATGAGTTGGGAATGGGGGTTGCCTGCACTGCTTGTTACACGTTATTATGATGTTTGGTTTGTCATAAACATTTGTAACTTGTCCGCCACGTTCTCTCATCTCCTGGCTATTTGTACGTGCATTTCAGCCTTATTTTCCCGGGTGTGTGTGTGTGGAAGAGGGGTATGGGTGGAGGGGTAGGCATTTGTTTGGGCCTTTTGTAATGGAGATTCCAACAGTTGCTTGCAGTAAGTTTTTTTTTCCTCGCTGTGTGCTGTGGAGTTGCACATACAGAGTTCCTTTGTTTGAATTTGGAAATTTAATATTTCGCCGGATTAAATTGGGAAAAATGTTAAGAAAAAACGTATAAAGATTTTGCTTCTGTTATTGCTAGAAAAGAAAAGTCTCTTCAATTGAAAGATTTCAAAGGAAATTCTGAAAAATGTTTTTAGCCAAGGTTTAAAGGTTTTGTTAAAGAATTTAAATACTTAACTTGACAATACTTAAAATTTTTTGACTACTCTTATAGTTCTTTTATTGATTTTTTATGGTTTTATTTAGTTATTAACGTAAGCATTAGTCTTTATGCTTTTATATTATTAAATATTTTTTTAACTTCTTAGTCGATATTAATTCAACTTAAAATGTTATATTGAAAAACACCTCACAAAAGGATAAATGTATTATTAATTTTATATATAAATTCTATAAATAGCTGCAGCTGGCAAAAATGGAGTATCTTACCATTTTTGAAGGTTTTGAGGACTCACCGGTCGCCATCAACTGTTGGCTCAAAGCCAAACCGAAAATATGACCATTACGGCGGCATTGTATTTCAATTTGCTCTTCAAAAACAGTTTAGGACTTCCAAGAAAAGCGGGTCATAGCCGGGCCTAGTTTATTATCTTTGAAAGGGGGTGGAGGAGTAGTGGGGAAATGAAGAAAAGAGCTCCAATTAATTACGTATTTTGTGGAGTGAAGCTTAATTAAACCATTATTCATTATCTCGTTGGCTGTTTGCCCTTCTCCCTTTCTGCCTTTCCAGCTGCACCTTATTTTCGCTTCTCCTGCCTCCTTTTTTGGGCCACAAGTCGCACAAACTTTTCGCCAACCCAAATGACCCCAAAGTCCTTATCATAAATAAAATGCCAACCCACACGGAGAGGGTGTAGGGCGGTGTGTGTGCGCTGAGGTTGGCTCGTAAATCTGTCTTTGACATGCAATTTCAGTGCAGCGGCTGTTGCTGCAACTTGGCCAACAACAGCCACAACAACCCGCCAACAGCAACAGCAACAACAACAACTCGCAGGGAGCATATTATCTGAAAGGACAACGCACTCAGTCGGCCAGGCACAGGCTCAGTGGCTTTCCACACAGCCCCAGCCCCCTTTTTGGCACCCAAATTGCCTTTAATTGCAGCCTTTCCCATGGCAAACGCCTTCAACTTTGCAGCCCAGCCACCACCCCCTTTTCTTGTGTTTTGGCGCAACACACGCCCGCTTCACGCCATTACACGCTTTAATAGGCCTTGCCCCCCTTTCACTCCCCCCTAAAAAGGCAGTACACCCCCTCCCACCCATTTGCAAAAAGCCCCTTCTTTATCTAAAGTTCGTCCTACCCCCAGTCGGGCGCTTTCTTTTCAATGGTTTGGCATAGCTTCCTGGCATGTGTCTGCGCTTTCAAGAAGTTCGTTGCTTTTGATACCCTACCTCAAAGTGGAAATTTCCTTCAGTCAACAGAGGGCGGTAGAAAGTATTGGTGATGACCAAATTATTAAATACTTTTAATACCAATATTGAATCCTTAAAGGGATAAACATATATTTCCAGGCTGAAATGCGATGAACATTTTTGGAAGTCCAAACAAAGCAAAAGCCAAATCAATAAATTATTTCATTCTCTAATATTAAGTGACAATTTATTCTGGCTTAATAATATTTAAACATTTTAATTAATATTTAGAAAAATGACTTATTTATTTAAGTTCTTCAGAATCCAAAAAAGATCATACATTTTTAAGGGTGTTAAATATTTAGGTGCTAACACCTTCAAAATCAAAGGATATATCTCTTTATTTTAATTTCAACCCAAGCGTAAATATCTTTAAATTTTATATTTAACATTTTAGAGCTCAATATATTAAACTAATTGTCACTTGAGTCTTTAATTTGAATCTAAAAATAGCTTTAATTTTTAAAGTCTTATTTGTATGTTCTCTTTTCATTTATAAACCTTTATATTCACAAGAGTCTAGTGACTAGACCTTTTCTTTCCCAATTAAATTTTTAAGTGTCACTATATAACTTCCTATCGATCGATTTTATATATTTTAGAATGCTTTTTTATTAGGTATCAGCGAGTCGCCATTTGCGTAACTTAACTATCCGCGTCTTGTTTCTTTTTTAATTACTCAAAAAAGTGAAGTGAAGCAGAGTCGAGTCTCTCCTATGGCTGCTTAACCTCAGACCTTTTATGACACAAAGGCACCCCATTTTGCCCACTGTGCCACGCCCCGCTCCCACCGTTCGTGGGATTTAAGTAAGCATTAAGTGAAATTATTGTCATGGTTGTTAGACTTTTAGCTTCGGCTTTTGAGCCCCCCTTTCAGACCGTGTAAGTTATTTTCGCTAAAATAGTTTAGCGCACGAGCAAAATTTTTTTGTGCAACGAAAATATGCGGAAAATTTGTCTAAACATTGCAGGTTATAGGTGCTTCTGGGAAAACTTTTAAAAAGTGTGTTCGGTTGCGTGTGTGTGTGCCTTGTGCGTGTTTGTGTCACCCAGAATGCCCTTGGGTGTCCTGGCATATCTTACCCAGACTTCTCTTGGGGCCAAGCCAAGTCGTGTGCTCCCCTTTCAGCTGCAGAAAAATTAAATTCCAGTTCTCGACTGCAAAAAAGGGCAGGACAAAGGATGCGAGTGGAGAAAAAGGTGCGGACCGTATGCACTCACTCATTACGCAAATTGTCCTGGGCCAACTCCACAGTCTGCGTGTCCTGTTCCCGGTCCCTCTGTCCTTTTAGTCTGTGTTTTTCTCTCTGGCCATCTCATATGACCGAAATGTCAGTCGTTAACAATTTTCGTTGTCTAATGAATTTTAATTAAATTCATTAAAAAGGTTGCACTTGTTGTCTCTCTGAGGACACAACAATGAAGTTGTGGCTTCTTCAGACACTGTCACGCCGCAAGATATTTACATTTACTTACATTTAAATAATTCATGAATATTTCGAGGGCTGTGTTTTTCAGGCTTTCACAAAACTTTCTTGTAAAATCCGAATGAAAGGTAACATTTTCAGAAAGCGAATAATAAAGAAGATTTAGTAATTCTCATTTGAGTTACTTTTTTATTTCTAAAAATGAATCCTTAATTCAATTTCATTCATTTTAAATAAGCTTGTAAAGATCAAGATTTTATTTTATTATTAAAATTAAACATAAACTCTAAATCATTAGAAAACATTTGAGATCTTAAGATCGTTGAAAATCCTGTTTGCATTCCACATATTTATGGTAATACCTTTAGAACTTATTCTGTTGAGTTGAGGTTCTGTTTATATATAAGAAAAAATACATAAGTACTGTATCCCATTTGAAGACTTAAAAACATTATTCATTTTACTAGAAATCATCTTAGGCTTATTTTGCATTCCAATGAGCTATGTTTTCTTAGAATGACGGTAACATCCTTCGAACTAATTATGAACTAGTTTTGTTGTCCAACAATCCCATAAATGGCTTTCTTATCATTCAACCGCCAACCAACATTTTTCTCTCATACTTTTCTTCAACTAATTAAGGCCAATGCACACCAAGCATTTTTCTCGACTGCGCAGCTCATAAAGGAAAATCTACATCTAAAGCCACAATAACATAAACATCAAATTCCATCAATGGCACAACGAACCGCTCAATCTCCTCGCCTGTCCTCTCGCTCTGCCCCGATATATCTTTCCCTTTCGTGCGGAAGGTGCTGCTGCAACCCTGTGCAAAAATAATCCTTATCAGTTGTCAAGGTTCAGAGACGTACGCACAACATGTGGCAGGAAGGTTGAATGTCTTCCGGCTAAATCGCATCGAAATGCGCATGTTCCCCACGGAACCCTAGCAAAACAAATGCCAGTAGATCTGGAGAGCGGCCAGAGAAATCTGACGGAATGCCGGTGAACTCAATAATACAGAGAACATTGGAGAAATGGGGAGAAAGTTTGGTTAAGAGAGTTGCACTGGGTGGTGGGTGCAAGCACTGGCAGAAAATCCAACCAGAGTTGAATTTTAAAGCTTTTAGAAAACTTTAATATATTTACAACAAAATTTTATCGGTGGCTTAAAACCTCTATTAAATCAAATCACTTTAGTTTTTTATTTTGCCTATAGAATATAATTTTAGGTGTCTAAAAGTATATTATGTATTATTACGAAAGAAAATATTCCTTTTACACTGCATACTTTTAGACACCTAACATGAAAATTTCAAAACCCTAGAGATTTGTGGTACCCCCAAATAAGTTGTACTTTAAAAACGGTGATTCTGTTTTTATTATTATTATTTTAATATTTTAAAATAATAAGATATTGTGATTTTTATTCAATTAATGATAAATAAATTCAGAATGTTCCAAATGATGAAAATAATATTGTTTCACATTTGAAATATTATAAATATTAGATACAAGATTTTAAATGGACACGTGGTTTACTACATCTTAAACTATAAATGTCAGTAGTTTTGGAGTCCTTTTCTCAGTGCACTAGGAGTAAACTTGCTTTGGGGTTGCTTTATCACCCCCAACCCCTCCCCACCCAGCGTCCCCCGGGACGCTCCCCTTTTTTGCCACTCACCTTTTGTTTACCCATTTGGGGGTTGCTGGTCGGCTGATTGCCGCTCTTTCTCTTGGAGAGCTCGACAAAAAGCAGTTCCGTGTTGAAATTACGCCGTGACTTTCGCTCTCTCTCTCCCTTACTCGGCTCTTTGTCCGCTTTTGGGGTCTGTAGTTCTACGAAAAGCCCGGCAGGACATTCGTTGGCTCTGACTGCGTACAAACGGTTGTGAAACTCCTCCATATCCACATCCAATTCCGACTAAATCCCGTAGAGCCATTCACGCTTTCTCCGCATTGTGCGCGTCGCGTAAAAGTATCCGGCAAATAAACCCCAAATAAAATCCAAAAAAATTGTAATTTAAATACGATATTATTTAACTCCACTAGAGAGTTAATTGAGTGTTTGTGTGGAAGTTTTTTTGGTGGGGCTAACTAGCCAAAAGCCAAGCAAAGTCAAACCACAAAACGGCATTTAAAGTTTTGTGTCTGCGGCGGCTTATTGCCCTGCCCTGCTCCCCTTTCTCTCTCTCGCTCCCTCATGCTGCCCGTCTCACTCTCTCTCCGCCGTATTTGTAAATCAATAAACGTGAGGGTGGCAAAAAGCCGCAAAATGTTGTTCAACAAAAAAGGAAAAACCGAGCAGTGGAAGATAAATAAATAGTAAAGAAAACAACGTAGATTTTTTAAGGCAAATATCGAAAATTTATGTTTCCTTGTGAAAACAAAGTAAATTATTCAGCATAATAATAAAAGAAACTCGATAAAGGCAATAAAAATGAAATAGATCCTAAAAATCATCAGCCCTATGCACATATAATTAATAGCATCAGTACTGTTTTATCTTTTAAAATTGAAATCCATAAATCCTCTTACAAATGTAATATTATGCATTGGGTTTAATCCAATAGATTACCTACAAGCTTCACACGTATTTCTACTCAAAATATATTCAAACAATAATTTATCCCGCTTAAACAAGTATAATCCGCAATGCTATAAAACGCTGATATAAATTACGAAGAGCTCTTTACAACCCCATAATAAATCCATTGAAATTAATTATAGAAAAATATGGAATTCCATTACAAATGAATAATCAAACAGGGCAAACAGAAAACCGTACATTTACGAAAATCGTGCTCAATTTGCATATAAATATTCAATAAACCAACTTCATGCGAAACAAAAAGCAGACTTGCAACAACACCAACTGGCTAAATAAAGTGGGCGTGTTTCTGATGGCTGTGGTTGTTGTTCCTGTCGTTGTTCCTGTTGTTGTTGCTCACATCATAGCGAGAAATGAATGTGTTTCAATAAATTACACGGAACGAAGCTGAAGAGCAGCGGAAAAAATTGTGAAGCATAACTTAAGGCGTGCGAGTGTGGATATACGTATATGTGTGCAGGAGTGTGCTCGAGTGTACGTGTGTGAGTGCGTCTAGGAATTCATTGGAGTCCACTCTATGCGAGGCGCAAAAACAGCAACGCTTGCGAAAAGAAACGAATGGAAAGCGTAGAAAAATAAAACAAGGAACTCAAATGGCAAAAAATCAACAAGAACTTCAACAACAACAAAAAAAACTAGTACAACAACCAGCGCAACAACTACACTCAAAGAAAATAGGATCTTAAATTATGATTGTTGGAACTTTTGTTCTTGGCGAGAAGTATTATTTCATAGACAACTCCAACCGCCACAACAATACTTTTCAACTACAACCATTTGCCAGATTCCACAATTCAAGCTATTTTATTCTATACCTTTCCAATGAAAATTCTTTTGAATGTTACTTCATTTTTGTTGTGCATTTGAAAATTCAAGCTAGGAACATCTAAAATTAACCACATCAACTAAAAGAGCTACTTCAACAACAACCACAATACTTTTCACCAACAACCATTTTGCCAAATCCCACAACTCAAGTTATTTGAATTCTATCCTTACCGAAGAGTATCCAATTAAATGTTATTAATTTGTTGTTGTGTATTGGAAAATTCAAGCTAGCAACAGCTAAATAAAATTTCAACCACAACAACTAAAAGAGCAACTTCAACAACAACCACAATACTTTTCACCAACAACCGTTTTGCTAAAACCCACAGCTCAAGTTATTGGAATTCTATCCTTACCGAAGAGTATCCAATTAAATGTTAGTTATTTTTTTGTTGTGCATTTGAAAATTCAAGCTAAGAACAGCTTAATACAAATTCAACCGCAACAACCAAAAGAGCAACTTTAACAACAGCCACAATATTCTTCACCAACAACCATTTTGCCGAAACCCACAACTCAAGTTATTTTGTTGTGTTTGAAAAACCAAGCTAGAACAGCTAAAAATTCAACCACAACAACTAAAAAAGAACTTCAACAAGAACCGCAATACTTTTCACCAACAACCGTTTTGCCAGAACCCACAACTCAAGTTATTTGACTTGATTGCATACTTTTAGGCGGAGCCGCGGTGTATTTCATTCGCCTGTATCGCCCGCATCTCATCGCAGAAAACGTGTATTGTGTAAAAATAGTTTATCTATCTACCCTGAACAGTTCTCCGCCCCATTTTTTCTCCAGCCACTCCTCCCCACCTTAAGCACTAAAGTTTCAGCGTATAGCATGCTTGCCGACTATTTATAAGCAAATTTTTCCAAGTCCCAACTGAAAACTTAAAATGAGAAATTGTCGAAATTCTCGTAGAGAATAAAGCCACTTGCTGAGGGGTAAATATGATTAATGATTGGATAGAGCCTAGAACAATAAATGTGTCAATCGAGTGGAAAAATTGCTCTCATTATTGAAGCCATTATTGTGTTATTGAATATTGTGTATTGAATTTATTGAGCCCTATTTGTGAGGGGCCGGCAAAAACGTATTTGTTATTGGGATAATCAAGTTGGTTGTCGGTCGAATGTGGAACATATTGTCGATAAGTGCTGGGGATTTGAGGAATTATACATACTTAATTCATGAGTTTTGTATGCAATTGATGAATACCAAGTTGGTGACATGGGCAAATCAAATAGCCATTAGTTCATAAACTTGAGATTAGATAGGCTAGGTATGTATTTTCTCCTTTACTTTATCGATTGACATTTATAAAGAATCATATTTTAATCAAAAAGGGTTCCTATAAATAGGTTTTAGCTTATAACTTGGAATCGCTGACATATTTTATTTACTTTCTGGACAAATCAGCAGATTGTCAGAACTTTAGACAATACTTTTCCATTACTTGTCATTTCACTGCCTGCTAGTCCGCTTTGCATAACTTTCTGCGAAGCCTCCAGCTAATTGAGTGCAATTGTGAGGCAGTCGAAAAATGGAGCAAGGAAACTTTCTCCAGCTGGTAGTGAAGTTTTAAATAATCAACTTTTGTCATAAATTAAATAGATCTGGCGACGGCTGCATAATCAAGAAGCCGACAGGCGCGGCCGTAAAAATTACAGCGAGAAAGCTATTAACTGTGAGTCAGTCGCTGGCGGAAGGAAGGAAGGACTCGGGGCCCAGGATCCTTTAGTTGCCAGGAGGGGTCGTCGGGATAATAGTTTTTAGTCCTTCTGCTGATGCTGCTGCAGTGACAGTTGAGCTGGGCTGGGTGTATGCAACAGTGGCACACGGACAACAATGGAATCACAAGTGGAAACTGAAATGCCCTGTAAGCCAAATGGCCAACGTCCCGACATTGTTGTCTGCACTTGTTTGCTGGTGTGCCAGCGTCTGTGTTTGTGTCTGTGGCAGAAGTTAAATGCACCTGCCACCAAGGAGGCGTCTGGAGGGGGCTTTCTGTGGCAGAATGAGCCACCTCCAGACGGGTCGGCATTTCGGGGGCCTGGGATCTGGGATCTGGGATCACAATAAAGCGCACTACTTGTCTGCGTTTTCGGTGTTGCAGGTGCCAAAAGTTAAATGCAGCAGCAGGACCGACTTGGTAGTGCGTGAAAACATAGCCAGTAGTTGCTCACTGATTTCGTATGCAGAACAAGCAGTCAAGACAGTCATACAGTAGATATCCTACAGTATCATACAGTAGATATCCGAAACCCTTACAATTGAGGGAAACCATCCAAGTATTATTTTTAATTTGTTTAAATTCATTAAATTACTTTTAAATATATAAATATATTAGTTGACTAAAAGAAGGCAATGATTGAATTCATTATACTTCTGAGCTTAAAATATACTGTTGCATACTTTAAGACACCTACAATTACATATAAAAGAGATTTCAAAACCCCTTGCGATTTGAGGGACATGTAAGTGTTCAATTGTTAGATATTTATTTGTACTTAGGGAATGCTTACCAAATTTGAATAGTCATACATAGTTCAATAAACATTTGAAATGTATATTTATAGTGGGTCCTATACAAATCACTAGGGTCTTGAAATCACTTTAATACTATTTTAGGTGACCAAAAGTGTGCAATAATATATTTTAGGAAGCAATGATTTAGGAAGCGACTATCCTTTATTCTTAGACTTACTTTGAGACACCTAATATGTCATTTAGAACCTAGTGATTTGCATGGCACCTTTCAAAATTATTATTTTTGGTCATTATTAATTTTCAAATTTACAATATATTTATTTCAAAGTCCAATTTAAGCACTTTAAGTTACACAATAGAACTCAAAATTAATATCCAAACTCTTCCCAAGTAATTATACCCGTTACTCGTAGAGTAAAAGGGTATACTAGATTCGTCGGAAAGTATGTAACAGGCAGAAGGAAGCGTTTCCGACCCCATAAAGGATATATATTCTTGATCAGGATCACTAGCCGAGTCGATCTAGCCATGTCCGTCTGTCCGTCTGTCCGTCTGTCTGTCCGTCCGGATGAACGCTGAGATCTTGGAAACTATAAGAGCTAGGCTATTGAGATTAGGCGTGCAGATTCCTGAGCTTCTTACGCAGCGCAAGTTTGTTTCAGCAGAGTGCCACGCCCACTCTAACGCCCACAAACCGCCCAAAACTAAGGCTCCTACAGTTTTCATGCTAGAATAAAAATTTTAACTAAAATGTATTGTCCTCATCAATACCTATCGATTGACCCAAAAAAAAGTTTGCCACGCCCACTTGAACGCCCACAAACCGCCCACAAACTTCAAAAAATCGGAAATATGAAAGCAGATATCTCGGAAAATATCAAAGATAGAGAAATGGGATTTCAGATTTAGATTCCGTAGGCTTGAGCGCAGCGCAAGTTTGTCACGCGAATATGCCACGCCCACTCTAACGCCCACAAACCGCCCAAGCCTGTGGCGCCCACAATATTCATGCTAGATAAAAAATTTTAACTGAAATGTATTGGTCTTGTCAATACCTATCGATTGATCCAAAAAAAACTTTGCCACGCCCACTCTAACGCCCACAACGCTTAAATCTGTCTACCGCCGGTAGGTGGCGCATTTCAACCTCGCTTTGCTGCATATCTCCATTTTCCTTTGGTCCTTTTAGCTGAGTAACGGGTATCTGATAGTCGAGGTACTCGACTATAGCGTTCTTCCTTGTTTTAAAAATAAGTTCCTGGCATAACTTATCATGAAAAGTGTTAAACTATAGTAACATTTATTTTTTAAGTTAGCGTTAGACGCCACAAATCTTTTTTATTTTTTAATTTATTCAATAAACTGTATGCGTATTAGCAAAATAGTGTTTCCCTTTAGTTAGTATCCACTGTACCGAGTGAATAAGACCGCAAAGCAGACAGCGCCAAAAAGTATGCAACGAGAAACAGCCGGCGCAGGGAAATGCGCAAAGTGTGGTGAAAACAAATGCGTGACTGTGTGTGCGTGTGCGGGGAGAGAGAAAGTTGCGAAGAAAGCACCAGAGAGAGAGTGAGCAAATCTAAGAGCATTTTTCGCACTCTTTCGTGTTTGTTTTGCTCTTTGGAGTATTTGCTCGTGGTCGGTGGTAGTGTTAAGTTTCCGGCACGTTTTATAAACAAACCCAAATCCGAAGGAGAGAGAAATGCAGAGAGAGAGAGAAAGGTGGAGCTTATGTTTACCATTAACATTCAACGATTTACCAATGTCAACAGTGCCGCTTTTTTATACACACTTTTTTTATACACTTACTCCGGCTCTAATTGAGTGGAGAGCCGCTGGCCAATCGAACCTTTCAAACGCACATAATGCGCGACGTGATAATGCAAATCTGGTGAAGTGTTAAAATCCTGGAAACCAAAAACAGCAACAGCAACAGCAACAAAAGCAAACAAAATAAAAATCCCCGGGAAAATCCTTTGAAACGCACAAAAGGCGGCTGCCTGAGTGGGGAGTGGAAATCGAAATGGCTGCCAAACCACCGCCCCCCATTCCGCCCACTTTGGGTGGCGATGATGCCGGTGCCCATGGACCAAAACTCGCACCTGAGATACCTCGCATCAACTCGGAACTGGCGGCCCAGGCGGCCCTCCGGGGTCAGCAGCTGCTGCGGAAGCAGGGGTCACAGGAGCAGCAGCATCACACGATGCATACGCTGCCGGCCCACAAGACTGGTGCCCCGCCCCCACTGCCGCCCACCCAGAGCCGTCCGGTTCCGGCCATCCCCGCTAGGGGCGCCAGCGATCGAGCGGCGCCACCGGAAATACCCCCCAAACGTCACAGTCTCAAGAGCATGCCCGATGGCCAGGCGATGGTGGTGCCCGGACTACCGCCGCCCATGAGGCAGCCACCGCCACTGCCCAGGAAACCGGCGTCCACACAAAACTCAGCTCAAAATTCAGCACAAAATTCCCCGCTGGCGGGCATGAAGTTCAAGGATAAACCACCGCCGCCACCCGAAAAGCACTCAACCCTCTCAGCCGAAGGAATGGCCGCCCGGCGGTGTTCGAACCCCTTCGAGATGCCCCCACCACCGCCGCCCCTGGTCCTCCAATCCGCCGTGGCTGCCCTCAGTGAGCAGAGCTCCAAGAATGGCCTCAATCCCGTGCCCTCGCCGGCGCCCACAAGAGCCAGTGAGGCCAAGAAGATCAATCAGCGCTCGATTGCCTCGCCCACGGAGGAGTTTGGTTCGGAGGATGCACTGCGAGGAATTGAGAGTGGCTTGCGCAACATGGAGCGAGCCATGCAAGAGCAAATGAATCTGAGGAATATGGAGGCAGCCGTTCAAAACAATTTTGATCTAAGCTTTAAGGCCAGTTTGGCTGCCGGATCTCGTCATTTGGGTGGAGGCTCTGTGAATCTCAGGACTGCCAACTACGAAAGGAACCTCTCCTTAGACGAGGGTAGAGCTGGGGACTCGCGACAATCCCTGGAGGAACTGAAACAACTGAGGGCCCAGGCCCAGCAGCAATCCCTGCACAACAACTCCTCCTCCTCGAGCTCCAATTCCCAGGTGGAGCAGTCCATGCGCTCCACCATAGAGCACCATATGCGCTCCCTGGATCGGAATTTGCCACTGGAATTGCAATACAGTCGCCATCGTTTTCAGAATAATTTAAATGCCGTGGCCGCTGCAGCAGCTGCAGGTGGAGGTGGTGGTGGTGGCGGAAATTCAGCCACCGGAAACGTGGTGGCCAACTCGGGCACTTCCGGCGCGCAACAGCCACCCATGCCGCTGAGCAGCGAGTTCCGCGAGCAGATCCGCCAGCAATTGCTGGGCAACATACCGCCACAGGTGGTCCACAATATGGGGCAGTCGCCGGGCTCGGCTGCCGCCGCCGCTTTGCTGCAACATCAGGCGCAGTCGAGGGCCGCCGCCGCCGCTGCTGCTGCGGCCGCTGCAGCCGCCGCCGCCCAAGTGGCCGCCGGAAGTGGGGCACTGTCGCGGGAGGAGCTGCGCATGCGCAGGAGGTCGTCGCACGACGAGACCCAGCTCACCCAGAACTCGAGCGGTGGCATTCAGGGTAAGGTCTCTCATAGGGATTTGTCCATCTTGTCTTTATCATTTGTAACAAAAATTGTATCAACAAAATGTGAACCTGTTATTTATAAAGATATCTGGGTCACCCTTTATAAAGGAATTATTGGTTTTATGAAAACCTACCTGAAAGTATTAATTAGTTTATATTTTGTTATTCAGGGCACTCAGGGCTATAATCGGTCATAGGAAAATTGTCATCTTGTCTTTTTATTTTCCTTAAAAGTCTGGATTAGGAAAAGCTCTACCAAATGTCAGTAAAATAAATATCTGGGTCATCCTCTATAAAGCAATTTATTCACTAGCTGAAATACATTTTTATTTTGTAACAAAAATATTTTATTAAGTTTAATTGCAATGATAAACAATTTTCAGATTTTTTAGAGGGTGCTCACGTGACCGCCAGTAAAATTGTATTTCTTTTAGAGAATCCATACTTTCATAAATGTTTCTGTTTGTATTTTCTTTCATATTTCGAAAAAATGTATAGATCTTAAGTTTTCTTACCTAGTTGCTGTTATGTAAAAAACAAAATAAAATAAAATAAACTGGTATTCAGAAAGTAATATTTATAATATTTTTAAAATATGCTTTGAGCAGAAAAGCGTACTCTTCTGTTTACCTAAATTGACTATGTTTCTGTTTAAAAATTACATCTGCATCTTAAGTTTAATATTTCTGTTTCTTCTTGATTTTCGACTTCGTAGAGCTGAAACAGTTTTCCCTAGCTCCGCACTGTTCAGCGGACTTAGATTATATGCGTTGCTGCCTGAAAGGTAACCACACCGTGGGCTAGATAGTGTGTTTGTGTTGTAACTTAACCCCAACCTGCCTCCTGCACAGGGCTCAAGCTTAACCCATAACAGCACACACACATATGAACCTGATCCAGCCGAGCTGACAAAGCAAATTGCTAACGAAAGTTGTTATTCCTACTAAATTGCATGGTTGGGCAATAAACCAAAGAGAAAGGCGATAAACTCTGGCTAATCTTTGTTTACCTATTGATATTTAATATGGTCTCACTTAACTTTAACCAACCTGATTCTGTGTGAAATAAATAAGTAATTCGTTTGATTATTCAACAGTGACCCGATTGCGTGAGCACTGGGATGAGACGTCGCAATGTGTCCTGCAGCGAGCTGCCCAACTTAAAAACATGCTGAGCGACTCACAGCGGTAGGTTTGCACCCCCTTTTAACACCCGAGCGACCACTTAACCCCCTGTCACCTTCTCAAATTAACCGCAGGTTCGAGGCCAAGCGCCTGGAGCTCGAGAAGTGGCTGGCCCGCATGGAGCAGAGGACCGAGCGAATGGGAACAATTGCCACGACAGCGGACATCCTGGAGGCCCAGCAGAAGGAGCAAAAGGTACGAGGGTCCTTAAGTCCTGACATTTCTTATATTAAAGTTATTTTTCGATTCCCTTTACAGTCCTTCCACGCGGAACTGCACCAGAACAAGCAACACTTTGATATCTTCAACGAGCTGACGCAGAAGCTAATTGCCGTCTATCCCAATGATGATACCACCAGGATCAAGAAAATGACGGAGGTTATTAATCAACGGTGAGATAAATTAATTGATATGTAATATAACAACGTTGCTTTAAGGAAACTATAATCTACACCCAGATAAAATGTCCTTCATTTTAATTAAAAGAACAATGGACTAACATTTGATAAACATGGCTCTACACGTCCTTAAAAATTTGCTTCCCATTTATTTTCAAGCTCTAAATGGACTTAAACTAGGTTTGAGTTCATATGGACTGCTACATGGCCTTAAACTTTTTTATACCATTTAGTTCTTAAAAAAAAAAGAAAAACGTCTAAGTGTAAAAGAATAGATTGCTGTATTAAAACTAAATAATCGACTATTGTTTGTTTTTGGCAATACAAAGTTTAAGGAACCTTAAAAAATATTTAAATGTATATAAATAAATAACTAACTATCTACCATTTTAGTTGAAGGTTATGAAAGAGATTATGATTTTTAGTAAAAATACATTAACATTAAAATGTTTTAAAAGTTATACTTAAGTTCTGATGTGCTTAAATTACATACAGTTTTTTTAGAATGTATTTTTAAAACATTTTTAAACTTATTTTCCAGCTATGCTAACTTAAACAACGGAGTCATCAATCGAGGCAAACAATTGCATGCGGCTGTGCATAGTCTTCAATCGTTTGATCGAGCCATGGATCAGGTATTTATTTAATATTAAATATAACTATGAATGGAAAATTCTAATCATATCATTTTCTCTCGACAGTTCCTTGCTTTTCTCTCGGAAACGGAAACACTTTGTGAAAACGCCGAGTCTGAAATAGAACGCAATCCATTAATGTTCAAGGTAAGTTGAAATTTTAATCTCTTCGCTGACTTGATCTTTTGAATCATTTGAATACACCCTGCTGCTGACATAATGATAAATGCATTCTGTAACAATTTAACGACACTTGACAGATTTATGTAGTTTATAAAGAGCGTTCGCCTTTCCGTGATAAGTTCATTGCCTTTCGCTTTGTTGGCTTACCATCTGCGAATAAACTGCGAAAGATGATGAGCAGTCATGGAACTACAGTGAGGCTAGATATAAGGCATTTATAAAGCGGAAACTCATACACTGAGCTTATAAAAGTAAAAATATTACTCTTATTGTTATATTTATAGAGTACAAATTTGATTTCTTTTTAAAGAATTTATTGATATACGACTTGTAGCTCGATCTTTCCATATTGCTGGCCATGAAAAAGTTTTTCTTTAATTTCCTTCATTCTTTTTATCTATTTGGATAAGCGGAAGCAATTAGCTGGTTAAATTTACTGCAGCCGATCAAGGGCCGAGTTCGATCCACTTGAACTGCCTATAATGAACCCAATCCGTATACAAATCCGAATCCGAATAGGAATCCAAAGCGGAACCGCACAAAGTCTTCACTCGGAGCACTTTATGTCTCGATTGCAGTTGCAATCAAAATTGGCATTGTGGCCACAAATGAGTTCTGCCCACTTGCTGGATGCACTTATCAGTGACACTCATCTGGGGGGCGCTTCCCACCCCCCTTTTGTCTAGCTATTTCCCTATTTTCCGACCCCCTTCCCCCCTCCCTTTTACTTACAATATTCTCAAGAGTTCAGTGTGGCGCGCTTTTCTCAAGTGATGTTGTGGCGTCTGTTTGTTTGTTTATTCGAATGGCTTGAAGAAGGGGAGGCCATCCCCTCCCCTTTAGACCGTTGTTGGGGGCGTGGCATTCCCATTTTCTTTGTTCTGGGACCGTGCCTCCTTGTTGTAATTACATTCGCCTATTTAAGATAATTATTTTAAGACGCTTTTCGCTTTTCTTTTCAATATTCCCGGCTTTTGTCTGCAGCATTGAGCTTTTTGGGTTTCCTTTCTTCGTATTCCAATTCAATTATAATAATTTCATTGCTTCAACGGTTGGTGGTTCAAATGCAAATTCTCAGCGCATGGAAATTAGGATTTTAAGGATTATAAATGTCCTGTTAATGGCCCTAGCAATACGAATTTGCATTTCCTTAACACGGTCCGTTGCTCTTTATTTTCTAATACGTAAATGGTAAATCCGTACAACTATTCCCCGTTTCAGAATAATTGTAATTTAATAATCAACTGGATTCTAGGGTCACTTTTTTCTAGACAAATTTAATGGAAATTTTAATTTCTAACGCAATAAACGTTTAATTTCATTTAAAAATCAGTTATTTTTGAAAGCTTTTATAAAATGCTGTTTTACTTGAAGACAAAGCTTTTATTCCAAATCCGGGACACTTTCCTGAACATAGATTGTTCCCCTTATTATTAAGTTCTTCCACAAAATTGTCACTGCGCAGACTCACTTTCTTATGAAAGCTCTACCAGCTTACCATTATTTATGTTGGTTATATTGGGAACAAAAAGTCTCCATTTTTTGTTTTCTGGCGCCTTTTTCCAATTTTTTTAAAGTGAGCTTTGCAAATATATTTTAAAATGTATTATTTGAAGGTTTAACAGATTATTAAATATTATACGTAGTTATGTTCATTACAAGATTTTCATAACGACCAATCTTAAAAAGAAATAATATGTAATATTCATATTATCTTTATTTAATATGAACTAAAATTGTAGATCTGCATTACTAATTATTATACCCGTTACTCGTAGAGTAAAAGGGTATACTAGATTCGTCGGAAAGTATGTAACAGGCAGAAGGAAGCGTTTCCGACCCCATAAAGTATATATATTCTTGATCAGGTTCACTAGCCGAGTCGATCTAGCCATGTCCGTCTGTCCGTCTGTCCGTCTGTCCGTCTGTCTGTCCGTCCGGATGAACGCTGAGATCTTGGAAACTATAAGAGCTAGGCTATTGAGATTAGGCGTGCAGATTCCTGAGCTTCTTACGCAGCGCAAGTTTGTTTCAGCAGAGTGCCACGCCCACTTTAACGCCCACAAACCGCCCAAAACGGTGGCTCCTACAGTTTTCATGCTAGAAGAAAAATTTTAACTGAAATGTATTGTTCTCATCAAT
The DNA here is from genome assembly GCF_014743375.2 of Drosophila subpulchrella. NCBI lineage: Eukaryota > Metazoa > Arthropoda > Insecta > Diptera > Drosophilidae > Drosophila > Drosophila subpulchrella. Next base: position 4,429,089 of record NW_023665577.1, read on the forward strand.
ACCTATCGATTGACCCAAAAAAAAGTTTGCCACGCCCACTTGAACGCCCACAAACCGCCCACAAACTTCAAAAAATCGTAAATATGATCGCGGATATCTCGGAAAATATCAAAGATAGAGAAATGGGATTTCAGATTTAGATTCCGTAGGCTTGGGCGCAGCGCAAGTTTGTCACGCGAATATGCCACGCCCACTCTAACGCCCACAAACCGCCCAAGCCTGTGGCGCCCACAATTTTCATGCAAGATAAAAAATTTTAACTGAAATGTATTGGTCTTGTCAATACCTATCGATTGATTTAAAAAAAACTTTGCCACGCCCACTCTAACGCCCACAACGCTTAAATCTGTCTACCGCCGGTAGGTGGCGCATTTGCTGCTTGCATATCTCCATTTTCCTTTGGTCCCTTTAGCTGAGTAACGGGTATCTGATAGTTGAGGTACTCGACTATAGCGTTCTTCCTTGTTTATATTTATAAAATTCTAAACTTTTTTTGAGAAATTATTTAATAGTACTTACAATGTAAAGACTTTTTAATTATGAGGGAGTTCATAAGTCAGTAATGTATTATAGAGGGGTTTGTTTTGGTTTATTTTGCCGGTAGGTAATAACGGTACCAACCGGCTGATTTTCCGCTCTCCCAGGTGCGTAAGACTCTCCAAAACCCTCTCCGGGTCTCCAATCTCATTTTCGGGGGCGCTCTGTTGTCGTTTTCGCTCTCTGTTGTTGTTATTATCTCGGGAAATGGCCGACTCCCACATGTGGAAAATGCGACCGTTCGGCCCACGAAGTTCGCTGTCGAAGTGGCCGATAGACGAACGAACTTTGGCTATTTCGGATTCCATTCCGGATAACTCGCTGCCGCTGCCGCTGCCTCGGCCGACGTCGCTGCCGGCGTCGCATGCGGATGCTGGCGTCGAGTTTTCAGTTTCGAATTTCAGTTCGTGTTTTGAGATGCGCCCGGTCGCGCGTGTTTAACGGAAAAGGCCAAGCGGCAGAACTCTTTTAACCGGTTCCGGTTTTGGTGAACATTAAAATTGTAATCGGTCTATGAAAAAAAAATAATTAAAGTAAAGAAAAATAAAAGAAAATATTAAAAAAAATATAAAATTAAAAAAAAGAATATTAAAAAACAGCAAATAAATAGTAAAAGCAAACATTCGTTGCCTACTTTGAGGCGTGCATTGCACTTTCACCCACACAAGCAGACACTCGCACACAGACACATGCAAATTGAATTCGCCATGCAACAATTAAACACAAATCTCGGCTCAAAGCAAATGGCGGAAAAGGCGTCACAGCCGTCGCCATTTTGTAAGCGAGTGTAGGTGTGTGTGCGAGTGCAGTTGCATTTCCCGTCTATGCTTGTGTGTGTGTGTGTGTGTGTGCCTGTGCATTTTAAAGTGAAATGTGCATTAATTATGCACACATATTTCACTCAACCACACATACACACAATGACCCTGTGCTTGTGTGCGCCTCGCGCAAAGTGAAATTGAAATTTTCGTTGGGAATTTATGAAAATTCTACTCGCTGGCAATTATAATCGCCTTAAGAATTGTTTTAGTGCCAATTAAATCTACCGAAAACATCCATAGACAAATGGAATATCAAAATGAAAGCGAAAAGAGCTTAACTTGAATAATGCATCGTTTTTTTAAATACGAAATGTTTAATTACGAATTGTGGAAAGTGTAACAAAATGGTTTTAAGGGGCTATAGGGCACTTGTTTCTTTTGAATTGAATGGGAATAAAGGCAACTATAGAGGGACTTTTAAAATTAAATAATAGTACTTTGAAAGATTAAAATTTTGAAATGTCCCAAGATTCAATTATTTGTATTTAACTACGAAATGTTTTATAAAAAATTGTGTAAATTGTAACAAATTAGTATTTAAGGGCTTATGGGGCACTTGTTTGTTTCGATGAATTTATTTTGAATTGAATGGAAATAAAGGCATCTATAAAAAGATTTTTAAAAATTAATAATTATTCATTAAAATCTTAAAATTTTAAAGATTCCTAAGATTTCATTATCAAAATTTGAAAATCATGCTGACTTGGTAAAGTTCTTTGCAATCACCTAAACATGTAAATTACCCAACAAATTTACCACATGTCCCAAAGAACAAGAACTTGCGCAATAGCATACAAATAAAGATAACTAAATTGTCATAGTTTATTATCATCTCAACGAAGTCTTCAGGTGTCGTTCTTATTTTTTGTGCTGTAACTCAGCCTTAACCCAGATAATTATGTACTTAAAAGTCTCAAGCCTTTCAAATACTCTTCAAAAGCGTAGCCTCTTTGAGTCTTACACAGAAGCTGGAATACATGGAAATCTTAAAAAACTTTCAATTCTCTTGGGGCAATCGAAGAGCCGACATAAGATCTAATACGTGTTAACACGATTTAGCATAGAAAAACGAGATTATAGGGCGGGGGAAAGGGCTAAAGCCGATTATTTATCTAATGACAACACAATCGAGCGTGCCTCGAGTGGGGGAAATGCTCATTCATGACAAGATTTCCACACTTTCGAGGCGCAGTCCCAGGAAAACCAGACGCTGGGTGTGGGAGACGACATTGGTCAACACGACTCAAACTCAAGCTCAAGCCAAACAACAAATGTCAACCCGCCGATTCCGAATGCTTGTCAAGACTTTGTGTTTTTTTCTGGTGTGTGGGGCATGAGATCTTACCTGTTGAAGAACCCAGAAACCGAAACAGAAACAAAAGCAGCGGCGGCTGAGCAACAAGTAACCAAAAACAAAGCAACAAAAATGTGATACAAAAACAAGTTCACAACAAATAACAACAGAATGCGTAGGCTTTGAAGTTTGTTTGTTAGAAGCACTTGAAATTGTCTGACCGATTGTCTGGGGCTGTTGGAGATGTTGATGTTGCGTGGGTTCCCCGAAAAGTAGTTTGATTAGTGGCGCAACTCGAGTTTTTGGCCAGCGGCTCGCTTGAGTATTAATTGTCTGTTTAGTTAAAAGTTATAATCACTGAATCGGATTTTGGTGGCTTTTCGTAGGCTGATATCAAAATATTTTTCGTGATTTTTTATGCTGCCTTAAAAAGGCTTTTTAGTTTGTGGCCTGTTTTATGAATATTTAAATGAAACTTTTCACCCAATTAAACTTGGTGGGCGTTCAGTAGGTGCTTTTAAACTTTTAAAGCGGAAAACTGTTAAACGAAGGGAACATAAAAATTGTATTTTGTTTTGGTAAAATACATACATATCTAAAATACAAACTAAAATATTCCAAAATATTTTTTTAAATTATTCTTCATTTCAGAATAATGATTTTCAGTTGTTAAAACTTAAATATTTATTTATATGTTTATTTAAAAACATAAAGTAAACTTCTTTAAATTTTAAGTTATTGAAATTTAATTTTTTAAATATATGTTAACTTCAAAACATAAACGAAATTTCTTAAAATTTTAAATGAAACCGACTCTTGATAAAAAGTTCAGGCTGCATTCTCCAACAAACTGGCAATTTTCATTTTGTTAAAAACCCATTACCATTTAAAATTATTGTGGGGATGTCAAAAAGTCAACCGCTTATGCCGGCTGCATTATGGAACACTCGAAACTTTAATGATCGCCCGGCCAGAAATGGAAAACTCACCGAAAAACGAAAAACCCGCCCAACAAGAACACGCAAACTAACAACTAAAACAACACATGCCCGCAGCACAATTGAAGTGCACTTTGTTAGACCAATTAATTTACATTTCCGCGCAAAGCGTGGCCAAAAAAGAAAACAGAAAAAATCAGTGAAGTGGGTAGAATCTGGGGGGAGAAAAACAAAGCAGAGCGAATGGCGGGGAAAAAGTTTACATAGAAACAAAAATAAGGGGCGGAGTTCCACTTGAGGGCGAGGCAATGGTCCTTGACTTGGACGTTGAACGCCGACGATTGACCAGGCTCTGCAGCTCCTGTTTGTTTTTCCTTTTTTTTTGCCATCCCCGTTTGGACGGCAATGACCACGGGATGCAGATGTGTGTGCGATGGTTAGTTTCTGTGGACCCACTGCAGCCAGTTTGGAGTGGCCCTTGTCAGTCGGTGGTTGCGAGGAGATGCGGAAAAGAAACAAAGTGTTGCATACTTTCGAGCCTCGCAGGATCAGCGGATCGCGGAGTTGAAGGGTCAGGACACTGTGAACGGGACAAGGACACGGTTGACTGACTGGTGATTGATAAGCTGAGCTAGGAACTAGCTTGAAAAGGTCTTTTTTAGTTAAAGTTATACGGGAAATTATTCTTTATAGTTCATTGAACCAATTTTATGGAAAGTGAAAACTTTGTGTGTTTGTTCTTAAGATTTAAGTCAACTTAGTTAGAAAGATTATCGATCCTAACATTTGTTAGAAACTTGGACATCAAATAATTGTAATATAAATAAAAAAAAAATATTGTTTATTTAACTGCTTTACTATACACACAAAAAAAGCCTTTAGGTAAAATTGGCCAATATAATAGTTAAATGTTCCCATCTCGTGACATTGTCAATTTTACCAACGAAATAGTTACTATACCAACAACAAAACACACACAACTTAATATTTGTAATATTTTTTCTTTTAAATAAACAATAAAATGCACGTCACTATAGTTCTTAACTTTTTTTAAAGTTAGGTAACTATTATTAGTAAATTTAAGCCAAAAAATAGTTTGGTGTGTAGATTTGTATCTTTCTTGAAATCTCAAAATTTTTTCATATGGTATAAAACAAATTATCATTTTCCTATAATATTGAGGTAGCTTTTCAGAGATTTGCACTTATTAATTATATTATTGAATGGGTAATTAAATATGTTTAGTAGGACTTACAATTTTATAATTGAGCAAATGAGAATCCTAGTAAATAAATCACGTATAAATCATATCTAACGCGCCTTGATTTGGAATTCAACTCCCTTTCGCATATCTCAGGATCAGGTTTCCAATTCCGTGTGTAAATTCCGCAAGCATTTCTCTTGCATGGCAGATGAAGTTATTTGTCATTGCCATCTGCAGGGGACCCACCAAAGATTACAACTTCACTTTGACTATAATTGCTCGAACGTGGCACTACTTCTATTCCCATCCGCAGGACTTGGCTCCCCTTTATCCTGCATAGAATTTCCGTTGCGGCAGCTCCGAGGTTCATATATAGAAGACTTCCCTGCCTGGGCTCCCTTTTATTTTTCCTTTTTTCCCTTTATTTATTTTTTGTTTTTGCTCTCGTGTTATTGCATTTAATTTGTGCCAGTGTTGGGCTGACTGCTTCCTGTTTGCGAGCAAAAAAATAAAGGGGAGTGGGTGGAAAATGGGGGGTGGGGGAAAATGGGCGAACTGCAGACGCCGCACAGACACTGTGACATGTTTACAGCGATTCTAAGGTCTATGTGTGTGGGTGCCTCTAGAAATGATAACTCGCGGCCAAACATGCGATAAAAACAACAACGGAGATATTCGTGAAAAACGAGGAAAACAGGGGGTAAAGCTAGAAAAAAGGAAGGAAATGCTCGGGAGCCTGCGAAAAAAAAGTGTTGCCAACGAAATTAAATGCGAACTTTATGCAGCTGGAAATGCAGAAACCGAGACAGACATAAAACAGCACAAAAGAAGCTACGTCTCTTTCTATTTTTGCTACCCCTCTCTCTCTCGCACAGAGTTTTGTGTCTAGCACTTGCATACTTTTGTGCTGAAGTCCTTCGTCCTTTTTTGAGTGTGTGTGTGTGAGTTTGCGCTTTCAATTCCATTTCCACTTCATTCGTTACTGTTTTGCAATGTTAACTACATTTTCGCATGTTCTCGGCGTTCACACTAAATGTTATTTATTCTGCTTTTCCACCGCATTTCCCGCCGCTTTTCCGCACCCTTTTCATTCTATAGTTTTTTTTTCTCACGGCCTTTCATATCTTTGTCCTTTTGCGAAAATGTATAAGAGAATTATGTGCATATTAAAAATGCATTATCATTTTGTGGGAAAAATTCAGAGTGGGAGGAATTAAAAGAGGGTTTCACAAGGGCTTTGTGTTTTCGGGCCCTTACTTAGTTTTTGTATATTTTGAAGGGCAGTTTAAGGATGGCTTAAGCATGTAAAAAATAGGAAAATAAGAAGCTTTAAAAATACTTTTTAAAATGTTTCATGGTTAGGTAAGTTATTATGAAAAAAAAATGTTTTTTTAAAAACTGGAACTTAATGTTGCTTACACTAACAACCATTAATTTTCTGCCCAATGGCACAGTTCTCCAAAAAATGCGGAAATTCCAGCTTCTATCAAAATTTTGTCTTTCAAATCTAGCACCTCTGCAAATTTGTTTACGTCCAGTGCCATCAATCCGAAAATTTGCATTCCATCAATATTTTGCTTGGACGCTCCACCAAGAAAAACATTTCATCAAATAAATCAACACAATCTTCCGACAGTTGCATCGAAAACACAAAAAGGGAAAAGAAAATCCAATTCTTTTCCACAGGCCAGAGCGAAAAATGTTCGACACAATTCACTCACAATTGGCAAATGTCATGACAGCATCTGTGGAACTGCAATAAAAACAAGAAAGTAGGAATTTCAAACTGGCTAGCAATACACTTTTTAGTAGGAAAAGTCTAAGGAAATTCTGAAAGCTTAAGGTAAAAGTGAAAGTTAAAATAAAGGCTTCACCAAAACTGTTTAAAAATTATTTGTTTACTTATTTTTAATATTATTTATAAATTTTAAATTGTTTCTACATGTAAACAACTTTTTTTTCCTAATTTGAGTTCCAGGATGTAAGAAAAGATGTTGAAATTATGCATCAAAAGAACGCTGATACCGCAATTATTTTCGCAACCATGCGATTGTCAATCAAAAATACCAAAAAAAATTAAAACAGAAAATGTAAACAGAAAAACATGTTCCAGACCGGCTCTAAAATAAGAACAAACGACACACCACATAGGAGATAATAAATCCACATCAAAATTTCAATGTCATCTCCCTCGCTGCGACATAAATAAATCTTGAAATAATATGAAATCTCTATGTACATTTCCAGTCTTTTTTCTGTCGTATTTTAGCTGGCCAAATTAGCGCAAAAGAGTCACAGAAAAGAACCGCAGAAACCAAAAATGTCAGTTAAGAGTGGGCCAGAAAGTTACAGCAGATTATAAAGGAGATGTGGGGTGGGGTCTAGATGATGGGCCCTTTCAGCCACAAAATGTGGGTGGTTTGCCCATGCGGCTGGGGTCGTTGTGGTTCGTTGTTGTGATAAAGTTCACAACTATTTGAAAATGCCAGCAGCAGCAATAGCAACAAAAAGCCGAGCAAACCATACAAAACACATGCCAGATAAGGCTTATCACGCTGCAAGATAATACAAGTTAAATAAGATAAAAATGGTATGAAAACCACCCGAGAAAAAAGAGAGAGAGGGAAAAATCCGAAACGAAAGTTGTTCCTCCGAAAAAGTTTTCCTTCGCTTTGGATAATATTTTTAGTTGTAGTTGGCTTAACCCAATTCTTTTCTGTCACTCCCTATACTTTTCCACACAGTTTTCACTTTTTTTCACCGGCAACTCGCGCTGTGCGGTTAATTAAATATTCAGTTAGATAAAAGAGCTTAAAGAAAAGGCGCTTAAATTAGAGAGACCCACGGCAGAAGGGTAAATAAGCTCATAAAAAATATGCCAGCGGTGGCGCCACAAATTATTTGCTCTACCTTAGCGACTCCGAAGAAGCAACAACACAACTCTAGCGACGAAAGGCAATTTAAATTCTAATGATAATACCGCAAAAGCCTTTGCCAGGACCTCCCTTGGGGGGTTGGGTGCTTAGAAGGGGGCTTCCAAACCAGTTCCAATGTGTAAGCGAGCTTAGCAAATTAGCGCGCCTGGCAACCGGCTGACTTTACCTGCAGCATCCCATTCTCAACCCATCTCCCCGGAAAATATCCTCTGGGATCTGTGGGCAACATAAATCGCAGCAGCTAGGAAATTCGTACTTCATTTCCGTTTTGCCTCTCTTATGCATAATTTTCAACACCTTCAGAGGACCAGAACCCACTCCCTTTATTACCTTCGTTTGTTTCTTTTGCTAATTATTCTTTGTTTACGCAGTGTGGAATTATAAAAACAAATATGCTAAGGGATATCAAGTCCCAAAGGGACGTTCACTATACCACGGTTATAAAGAAAAAGTGGCTTTGTATACGCAAAAAAAAGAAGTCATGATCAGTTGGTTTTTATTAAAAACAATAGAAAACATATAAATGAAATCAGATTTTCTTTTATTAATTACAAATCCAATGAACAAACCAATCAACATTCCTTTGGTTGGATTCAATGAAGCATAGCCCAAAAACCCTCCTCAAAATAAACATTAGTTCAATTACTTAGCGATCATTATCTAGGACGCCTTTCAATGAGTTTCAATCAGAAAACCATTTAAAGTGTCAGTTATCATTGGGGAAATTGAAATTGAAATTCATTGGGTACCCCCAAAAAAACTCCGAACGCTTAACTGGCATAATTAGGCAACCAATTCAAAGCTCAAAGCAAATATAAATCATCATTAAGGGTACCTCAATCCCCCAAGAGTTCGACCCGCTAATAGAAAAACCAATGGGGAAAATAGTTGAAATTTCCATTCGCCACTCAAGCAATTTGGTAAATTGAACGCAACGAAATGGAACTTTAGGGAGCCGACAAAAGCTTTCCGCAAAATCGAATGCCAAAAGGGCTAAGAACACGATAATAATCCTATCAAATGGCCCGAACAACGACCAGCCATTGATCCCTTGGTCCGAAAGTCAATTTTTTAACACTTTGTTTGCCTTTTGGTCGAAAGCAAAACAAACCAGAGACTTAAATACATTTCGGCCATCCATCGCTCAGCCTGCGTGTGCCAACAATTATTGCGTCATTAATCAGTCGGCATTTGCAAATTCCCTGACACTCTGTCCCCCCAAAAGCCTCCCAAAAATACCGATATATACCGATTTATATATATGTTTGGGGAGTAGGATGAGTCCGGGCAGCAGCTGGCATGACTTTTGTGTGGCTGAGCGAAAAAGGCAAATCTTCAATTTTATTGATTGTTGTACCCGATTCGGTAACGAAATCCAAGCGAAGGAAGATGAATGAACAGTCTTGACGCATGAGACTGGAAAAAGTGGTAGAGAGGTTTTCTGAAGACCCACAATTGCATTTTAGATACACTTTCGAACTAGCAAAAAAAAACTATAATAATAATATAATAATAATGTGATGATATTTAAAGGGGTATCTTATGAGTGTTACTTAAACTTATCGCTGAAAACTTGCTCTAATGGAATATAAAATGAATTTAATATGTGATAAAACTTGAGCTAAGTCTTTTTTATACTTGTATATACTCTGTAAAGATATGCTAAAAACCTTCAAGATCAAAATTAATTCCAATTATTGACCGAATTAAAAGCTATACCCTTTAATTTTCAATTTTTAGTTTCTGTTGTATCCATACCACTTTGAAACAATGCGCAGTTGTTAAGCAAGTGAAAAGGCTTGTGCTGGCAGTGAAAACTCAAAGAGTTTTCCATGTGACTTGCCAGCGGTAGTACTCGGTTTCCTGCAACGGAAAATCGAGTGGCGGGTGTGATCCCACTTCTGCTCCCTGGCCAATGGCCATTTATTGGGCCATTCCACTTTTGTGTGCGTCAGACTCCTCGAGGCAAGAGGACCCGAAATGCTTGCGAAACGCATTAAAGGCCTCGCAACACATTTTCATTTTTAT